>NC_081319.1:66724195-67048570 GCF_026419965.1 Kogia breviceps
GGGAGGGCATAATAGATGTATCAACTCATTGTATAATTCATAGTGCCATGAGTTTCCAGTTGGGCTGAGTATGGGGAGGGGCTCAGGAAGAGGTGAGTCTAGAAAGAATGAACAAAGATGTCCATTCCAGGCAGGGTGTTACTTTGGAAAGAAACTGGAGAACAAACAGATGTGCTCAAATGTAGAGGGGAAAGGTAATGAGGTCTTAACTAGAGAGGGTCGTTCCATCCCCTGGAAAGGGATGCTTTCCGAGGAAGTCTTTGAGAAAGTAAGAGCTACTAGATGAGGCCTTGAATTATGTGAACAGAACAAGGAAACCACAAGAGGGAAGTTCTGAATCTACAAAGAAAACTCACAAGAAAGGCATATATATATATATATATATATATATATATATATATATATATATATATATATATATGCATCATAAAAGAAAAGGGCTACTATTTTGCAGATCATTTTTAAGCACCTCTTATATTCTTGAAAATTTTAATGTAAGATAATAAATTGACAGTGATTAGCCTACAGTAAAACCTCCTAAGGGATAAAACTTCTAAAATAAAACCTGTTTTATTCACCTTTGAGACCTCAGCATCAAGCATAATGCCTAATAGAGCAGATGTTTAATGCAGTAATAATTGAATTTTCAAAAGAATATAACATTTTCAATGAGGTCAAGAATGCCATTAGTAATGAATGAATGTGTTTGGCTTTGTGTGAAATGGAAATTCAGTGCAAAATAATGCACATTGCTCAAAATGACATTCAGCTAAACAGGTAAATTCAACTTTTGAGACTATACAATTAATATTTCTTTTCATGTAAGCTGAATTGATTTTGCCAAAACCATGTATTTTTAAGCCACTGACTGGTTTTCTAAAATTTATGCTGAATGTGTTTGCTGTATCAGTAGATGCCCCCACAATGGGTTCAAACTTACTTTAAAAACTTAGTTCAAAACATACTTTAAAAAACTCTTGGAAAATTTTAAGCAGGTTAGAGAATTAAATTCTAGAGTTTTTCAGTTTGTAAAAATGAGGGGTTTTAACCTATGTATCTGGAAAATGTGACTAAAAGTGTTCTATTTTATTAGTTTCTTGTTTGTGCTTCAAGTGTTTATTTTATATATCAAGCAATTACAAATATACATTCTCATTTCACACACACAGACTACAAACATACACTTACTAAAAAGATAGCATCCTATATACAGTGTTCTGCATCTTATTTGTTTGAGGATTTTTTTTTTATTTGATTACAGTTTGGGAACATTTCTATATCAGTACGTGAAAGCTATGGATTCCCTATAACACACATTACTGAGTTATCTCACTGATGATAATCATCATTCAGTGATTCTCTTGGAAGTCCCAGGTATATCACCTAAAATATTAAATCACCTAACACAGTCATAAATTTATCTCTTCTTTGCCAGTTTTTGTAATTTTCAGGACTTTCTTTTGTCTAATCCCATTGGCTATTGCCTCTAACATTATTATTATTAAATAGTAGTCACGTTAATGTGCAATTTAATGGAAGGTTTGCAGTATTTGCCCATTAAAGATGGTTTTTAGATTAAAATGTATTCTAATTGTGCTTTATTTCTCAATCAACTATTTCATTATTTTATCAACTAATTAATCAGTGTGGAAAAGGATTAATATGAAAATTGAGTAGTAAGCACAAAGACTAGCTGTGTAAGAAAAAGAAAGCATTGTTATTGATAGTTGACAGTGCCTAGGAAGAGGACCTGAACAGTCTCTGGTTTATAGTCTGGCTTCAGCTTTTTTTGCTTTCCTTAAAAGTTTTTTTTTTAATTTATTTATTTATCTTTATTGAAGTATAGTTGACTTATAATATCGTGTTAGTTTGGGTGGACAGAAAAATGATTCAGTTATACATACATATATCTATTTTTTTCAGATTCTTTTCCCTTGTAGGTTATTACAAAATACTGAGTATAGTTCCCTGTGCTATATAGTAGGTCCTAGCTGTTTATCTCTTTTATATACAATAGTGTATATATGTTAATGTCAAAATCCTAATTTATCCCTCCCCCCACCTTTTCCCTTTGGTAACCATGAGTTTGTTTTCTATGTCTGTGGGTCTGTTTCTCTTTTGTATATAAGTTTATTTGTATCATTTTTCTCGGATGTTCAAGAATCCATTGTGAGAATGTCAGGAGGTAGCCTGTAGTGATCCAGGGGAATCCAAGAGTTCCTTATAGGGAGCAATCTAACCAAGGTCTAACCAATCCAGAGGGAAAAGTTTGAAGAGGGTGTGCTGCTCTGTGTTCTACGCTTCTAAGCTCTTTGGGCTAACCTCCATCTCTCAGGAGTCAGTCAAACCTGAACACTTCTGTAGGGTCAGATGGTATCAGCTATTCCAGGCAGCTGGGCAGGGAGGAAAGAGCAGAATTTTATCAGCATTTGCACAGGCCAAAGAGAGCTAAGAATCGTGGACAAGCTCACTTGTGCACTGTCTGTGGTCAGGACTGTACAAAGGACCCTTGGTGGTGACAGCTCTACAGGTATGTCACTGGAGGCACTTTTTCCAATCTGTGCTGCTTGTCTTCTATGCTCTGTGTAGGTTGTTATCCTGTGATTCTTTTACCATCTTCCTGGGAATTTGCTTTGCTTTTCTCTTGTGTTTGATCTCTTGTTTCCAATAGCCCATGTTTTTTCTTTTCCATGCTTCTTCTCATTCACTGGGCCTTAAAGGAGCTTCCTGGGAAAATGGAATTTGGGAAGCCAATTTTTGACACCTTCCATGTTGAAAACTTTGTTCTGTCCTTGCATAATTTTTTGGACTTAATCATTTAATTTTTTTGGATTAAATCATTTAATTTTTATAATTAAAATTTTAAAATTAAATCCAAAATTCTAAGTTGCAAAATAATTTCCTTCAGAATTTTGAAAGTATTGTTACACTGCAATAGTGTTACTACACTGTTACTGTTTTACACACTTTTTTCAAAAACATATTTTTTATGTATGATTTCTACAGCTTTTCTGTTTTACAGTTATTTTTGTCAATTCTCATCAGTTCCTTTCTTTTACTTTTCTTATGAGCAGGAGATCTTACTGTTCTTTAATTTTCCAAATTGAATATTTAATTGATTTATTTTTATTCTCTTATTAAACATATTTAGAGTTATAAATTATCTTCCAAGGGCTATTTTAACTATATTCTATGTTATAATAGATGATATTTTCATTGTCTTTTTCTCCACAGAGAAATTTTCTTTTGAATTTCCCCTTTAATAAAATAATTTGTTAAAGAGCAAATTTTTCAACATACAAATGGCAGGGACTTCTTGTGTTTTCTAAATTTGTTATTAATTTATAAAATTTTTGTGATCAGAGAAATTCCTCTGTATTATTTTTATCTTAGCAGTTAATAGTTATTTTATTGAAGTAGAGTTGATTTACAATATTATATAAATTTTAAGTGTACAACATTGTGATTCACAATTTTAAAGATTATATTATATTTATAGTTATTATAAAATATTGGCTATATTCCCTGTGCTCTACAATGTATCTTTGTAGCTTATTTATTTTGTACATAGTAATTTGTACTCTTAATCCCTTACCCCTATCTTGTATTACTTTTATCATGGCAACTAAAAGCTTTTCCTTTTAGGCCTAATCTCAATACATGGTTGGGTTTTGTGAAGAGTCCACAGATATACAAAAGAATAGTTTTTGTTTTGGTTTGGTTTTTTTTCAGGATACAGAACCCAACTACATATATATTAATTCAATTTACTTTAGAGGATCTATTTTTACCTACTGTCCTATGTAATCTATCAAAAACTATAAAATGAGTTAAAGTATTTTACCACCAATATATTTTTACTTTTTCTCATCCTATCTCTTGATTTTGCCTTATGAGCATTGATGTTATATTTTAATATTTAGATACTCTAATGATTATATTTTCCATGTAAAGTGTTTATCCTTTAGCATATAAGGGGGTCTTGCTTGTCTTGTTTAAGGAAATTTTGGCCTGAATTCAACCTTCCCATTCTGATCATTATAACCTCTCCTTTCCTTTTGTTTGTAGCACCTAGAACACTTTGTTATCCTCAGCTGTTCTCAATCACTTGGTTTAACAGTCCCAGCTTAAAGACTGCTTTTGTTTGTTATCTAATCTAGGAAGCTTTTCTTTTCCTTTTTTAAAAAAATTATTTATCTCCATAGTAAAGGAATCTTTCCTAGACCATAAATTTTTGCAAGAGGTTCGTATGAGGAAGGGACCACTGCCTGAGATTGTCTTTGTGCTCCAAAGATACAGGCTTTGGGGTGTGAGTCTGTTTAGTCTTTATTTTTCCTCAAACAATGAAGACTGTCAGCTATACAGTATTTTATATAGCAACTTATCTGTGTCCAGGCTGTCACAGAAAGAGAGAGCCTCCTGCAAATATGACTTCCTCTGTGATTCACTCTATGGCCTTACCTCCTCTGCTTCCTAGAACAAAATCAGTTCAGAGATCTTCTGTTGCCAACATATGCACTCATGCAAAGACAAGGGATTGGGGGTTTGCATATTAAGGTGTATCCCACACATCCAAGGTGGGTATTTTCCCAAAGAACAGTGATTTCATTAAATTCACTTATTTTAGAGAATAAAATATATTCTGACTTATTTCTGGCTTATTTTTCCTTTAAGTGTGAAAAAATGATTTTATTAAAGTCACTTATTTCAGAAAATAAAATATGTGCTGACTTATTTTTCCTTTAAGTCTGAAAAAAAGTCACTCATATATTTCATATTTAGAACACAAATGCTATAAATTGAGAATATTTTTAATTTATACTTTGATCCAGCTGCATAATAAAATTTCAATATAATGTAATTTGCTTATTCTTACTTTTTCAAATCTTCAGTGGCATTTTCTATGCATTTTCTAATGGTATTTGATACAAAGGAATGAATTTCAGTTCACCTTTCTTTTGTTTTCTATGTATTATATTATGAAGTTTACTGTAGCAGGAAGAACACATGTATCCCCAATTAAATTGGGTTTTCAATTTTTCCCTTATTAAGATCCCTCATAAAAGACTCCCAACATTTACTTAAGCAAAACTTTAAAAATTATAATATTAAGTACTCTTTGTCTTTAAACATTCCTGAAAATTGAACTTCATTTCCAAGCCCCAGATGCCTACTTTGGAAATGTCTTACTAATTATGATGTCATAATACAATTTTTAGTTAAAATTCAAGACAAAAATATAAGGTTAGGGCTAGGTATGTTAATAATGAAAGTAGTTATGAAACAGAAATAGACTCACAGACATAGAGAACAGACTTATGTTTGCCAAGGGTGGGAGGCAGGGGAGAGGAATGTATTGGGAGTTTGGGATTAGAAGATGCAAACTATTATATGTAAGATGGATAAACAACAACATCCTACTGTATATACAACAGGGAACTATATTCAGTATCCTGTGATAAACCATAATGAAAAAGAATATGAAAAAGAATATAGTATATAACTGAATCACTTTGCTGTAGAGCAGAAATTAACACAAAATTATAAATCAAGTATACTTCAATAAAATTTTTAAAAATAATGAAAGCAGGTATAAAATCTTATTGCAAATAATTTCAAAAATTTCAAAAAATTAGCCTACTTCTTGTCAAATTCCAGTAGGTTAACACTGATAAATATACAACTTATATTTATGGCTGGCTGATAACATACTTATCTAGACCTAGGTGTGATATGATGACCTCTGTCATTTCTTATTGTTTATATCTATATGAATAGTGGAATATTCAATCTAGATTATTTTGCAGGAGTTTTTTTAGTAAAGTTAACTTCTCACTCTCTGAAGATTATTTTAGTCAAAAAGAATTGAAATGATAAGTCATATACCAAGTTGGGCACATGAACGGCAATAGGGTGCAACAGGCTTAAGGAATAGCCAACTAAGGACTCTCTGTCCATTGCACCAAGTTGGAGAGCCATGACCCTTTTTTCCCCCCCTCAGGACTATACTTATTAGATGCTTGTAGTTGAAAGAATCTCAGTGATGATGGAAAGTAGGGGATGGGGCAAGAGACCCTTACTCAGGAAATCTCACCTAGAATATACATGAGCTGTGTTTAGCATTCAGAGCTACGAAAGAGACCAATATAAAACCATATATATCAGGAAAGCCTAAAACCTTTTTTATTGCTTTAGGTTAAGAGTTGGCCTACTTTTTCTGTAAAGGCCCTGATACTGTTTTTTTTTTTTTTTTTTTTTTTTTTTTTTAAACATCTTTATTGGGGTATAATTGCTTTACAATGGTGTGTTAGTTTCTGCTGTATAACAAAGTGATCAGCTATACATATACATATATCCCCATATCTCCTCCCTCTTGCGTCTCCCTCCCATCCTCCCTATCCCACCCCTCTAGGTGGTCACAAAACACTGAGCTGATCTCCCTGTGCTATGCAGCTGCTTCCCACTAGCTATCTATTTTACATTTGCTAGTGTATATAGTCCATGCCACTCTCTCACTTTGTCCCAGCTTACCCTTCCCACTCCCTGTGTCCTCAAGTCTATTCTCTATGTCTACGCTTTTATTCCTGCCCTGCCCCTAGGTTCTTCAGAACCATTTTTTTTTTTTTTTTTAGATTCCATATTTCTGTGTTAGCATACAGTATTTGTTTTTCTCTTTCTGACTTACTTCACTCTGTATGACAGACTCCAGGTCCATCCATCTCACTACAAATAACTCAATTCCATTTCTTTTCATGGCGAGTAATATTCCATTGTATATATGTGCCACATCTTCTTTACCCACTCATGTGTCAATGGACACTTAGGTTGCTTGCATGTCCTAGCTATTGTAAATAGAGCTGCAATGAACATTGTGGTACATGACTCTTTTTGAATTATGGTTTTCTCAGGGTATATGCCCAATAGTGAGATTGTTGGGTCATATGGTAATTCTATTTTTAGTTTTTAAGGAACCTCCATAGTGTTCTCCATAGTGGCTGTATCAGTTTACATTCCCACCAATGGACCAGTCATCCAAAATGAAAATAAATAGGGAAACACAACCTTTAAATGACACATTAAACAAGATGGACTTAATTGATATTTATAGGACATTCCATCCAAAAACAACAGAATACACTTTCTTCTCAAGTGCTCATAGAACATTCTCCAGCATAGATCATATCTTGGGCCACAAATCAAGCCTTGGTAAATTTAAGAAAATTGAAATCATATCAAGTATCTTTTCTGATCACAACGCTATGAGACTACTTATCAATTACAGGGAAAAAATCTGTAAAAAAGGCAAACACATGAAGGCTAAACAATACACTACTAAATAACCAAGAGATCACTGAAGAAATCAAAGAAGAAATCAAAAAATACCTACAAACAAATGACAATGAAAACACGATGACCCAAAACCTATGGGATACAGCAAAAGCAGTTCTAAGAGGGAAGTTTATAGCAATAAAATCTTACCTCAAGAAACAAGAAACATCTCAAATAAACAACCTGACTTTACACCTAAAACAATTAGAGAAAGAAGAATTAAAAAAAAATAGATACTGTATTTTGTAGGCTTTGCAAACCATATATTCTGTCACAATTACTACTGCTATGATAGCGTGAAAGCAGCCTCGGGTAATATATAAATGAATACGCATGACTGTGTGTCAATAATGCTTTATGGAAGAGGTGGTGAATCAGATCTGACCCACAGACTACAGCTTCTAAACCTAAAGGTTTGAAAACAACACACATTAATAAAATCATTTTTATGTTTGACCTGCACCCTACCTCCCTTCCAATGAATTATCTTGAGGTTGGTACATTTTTCTTTGGAGATCACTATTTGAAATGATTCCTGAAAATGAACATCATTCTACCCTGTTTTGTTATTCAGTAGATAAATCTCATAAGGTTCTCGTTTTTGAGGGAAGAACAGGAATCGTAAAATTCTCTTGTAAGTGTTTTTATCAGTGAGATATGTAACATAGTTATTGCCCATAAAATCCCTACAGTGCTTTTCACTTACTTGAGAATTGTCTTTTTCAATATAAAAATACTTCGAACAAATTTTCAAAAGAAAAGAAGCTTTATTTGAGAGTTTTGTTTGTAAAAGAGAATTGACAATTTGGCTTGATTATCATATCCTGCAAAACTTCAAGAACACACGAAGTTATGAAGCAAATAATATCTTTGTTCATTAGAGAAAGATTACCAAAAACATGCAGAGAATAAATTCATTTAGCTTTATTTGTTAAAAGAATTACAGAGCTAGTAGAATTAAATATTGACAGAGACATCATAAAAATAATGCTATAGCAATATCTGACGCATTCATCACTCTAGAAGAAGCCCACTTTCTACTCAGCCATCAAGTCAAATTGTTTAACCGTAAAATCTGTTTCCATTGCAACACCAAAGGGCATTGGAATGCATATGGGCTCTTCATTAAAGCCTACACATCTGAGGCTCTTTTGTTCCCTCTGTTTTTTTAAACCTCCTTTCCTGTGGTTTGGTAGTGAAAGGTGAAAATCCATTTTCCCCTTGCTCTCACTGTCCCCTCTACACATCACACAGTTATCTGTGCCTTTTGAAACTCAGAGCACCACTGCGTGAAATTACTGGAGCCTTTAACTCCATCCTTTCTTCCCCCTCCCCACCTCTTTGGGAAAACGAAACTTTTTTTTTCTTTTTTTAACAACACATTTTTAAATGCAGCACTTATATTCAGCTTTTCTTTCCTTCCTGGATCCTATAGTAATCCAAAATCAGAATTTTAGCATTTCTGCTAAAGTTTTAATTTAAAACAACACCCCGTTCATAAAGTCAAGGACGATTACAATGTACTTCTTAAAGAGTGCCTCCTTAGTCCAAAGAGGTATCAACATTTTACAGACATGATCACAGAAACTCCAAATTACTAAGAAGAGATTCTAATCATCTACATTTCACTAAAATCAAGCCAAGATAAGTTAGGTCTCTTAATTTTGAACATATGGCATAACTTCTTGCTTATCAGCCCTAATTTTAAAGCATCCATGTGCAGTTTTAAAACAGACATACTCAAAGCAACACATCTATTTCAGATCCTGACTTGAACCAAAAAATTTGAACTTGTTAAATATGAAAAAGCTAGCATATGCTTAGCTACTTCAAATTCCCTATTAAAAAAAATTGAAGGACTAAAACATAATTGTGAAGATAGGATTTGGATTATTTAGTTCTGAAAGTTTGTGGTTGTCTGAAAGCAAGTTTCACAGAGCAGATAACATAGATAAAGTGTAAAGATATTTGACTGAGATATGCTCAAGGGAAAAGAAAGAGGAAGTATAATCAATCACAGTGGGCACTAGAACATGAAAATGCTGAGTTTTATGTTTTTCTATACGTATAGTTTAATTCTTATCCTACATTCTGACATGGATGCATTTGGGGGAAAAGGTGCAATTTAAGTTGAAGAAGTTAGAAAGTAACACAGAAAAGAGGCTTCTCTGATTTCTCATCATGGTGGGAAGAAAGAAGAGAATGTATTTGGCGGCCCTTTAGTAGGAAGTCAACTCCTTTCTTCCAAAATTATAGTGCTCCTAAAAGAAATGATAACAACAGTAAACATTTAAAAATTTGCATTCCCTTTAAAGTGTCCAGAGCTCTTTCACAGTGACTGTTTCATTTAATCATGAACGGGTATGAGTATGGGTACCATTAGAAATGAGATTAGTAGCCCCATTTTTCTAGGATGAAACTGAAGTTCAGAGAGTTGGCTGATCTTCCCAGGATCACACCAAGCCCATGTTCTTTCCACTGCATTCTATCGTAATGTTTCTCTCCTTTGCAGGAAGCAGGAAAGTTACTGCTGGAGCAGTAGGCTCCAGTAACCAATAGTGAAGGTAGGGTCCCTTAATGCATTAGGCAACCAGAATACCGGGTCATGGAGTGTGTAGCCTGAGTGTGAAGTAGACAAGTCAGAGCGAGAGGGTGCAGAGGGTTGCAGAGAAGGTTAAGAGTAGCAGGAAGGAGACAGAGACCGAGGTTCAGATATTTAGAACCCACTAGAATCTAAGCTCCATGGGATCAAGGATATTGCCTGCTCTGTTTGAGAAAGCACTCATATCTTTTTTGGCACAAACATAAATGGCTGGATGCTAAGAAGAGACAGAAGGGAAGTGAATGTGGAGAGAAATAGCGACACAATCCATCAGGGACACCATCCACAGCAAGGACTACAAGCCCAGGAATATTTTCCAGTCCCTTCTCCCCTACACGCCTGTGCTCTGTGGTCCTTCCACCAACATGGGCAGCTAAGGCTTAATACCATTTTCATATCTCAGGGTAAGATTTTGGTGGTGACTGTTAAAACTGAATTTCAAAGAGAAATTCAGTACATTTAATGTACAAGATACATTAAATGTAGCCTTCATATTGTTCACATTAACAAAGCATTATAATTTTAAAGAAAAATGATATTGTGGTTTTTAATATCCTGAGGTTTTGTTCCTTTGAATCTACTATTGTTTTACCAAGAAATTTAAGTGAAAGTGTTGATATTCAGCAACTAAATTGTGTTTCCTGTACACAGCCTGTCACCAGTCTAAAATCACCTTTCAGAGAGATCTAGAAGGGCAAAAATTATCCCCAAAGCTCATTACAAGGATTATCCCAGAGTCTTTTGTGATTATGAAACAAAGGAATCAAAGCATGGTGTCTTCTACACTTAAAGAATGCAGAAACAGGAAATCCAGACACAGCCAAGACTTTGCTTTCATTATAGAAAGCATCTTTGTTTAAATTTTAGGTTGCCTACTTAACCTTCTTATTCAGGATATTTGCAACGGAAATAGTTGTCAGTTTGCCAATGTAAAAAAAGGAAAAAAGTAATTTAAGCAAATACCAGGACCCTGATGCAGGCTGTTATATATGTGTGTCTTTTATATAAACACACACACACATATATATAAATTTTTATATGTATATATAAATTTAATTTTGAAAAGAAATCATTTCTCTCCCAGGGATTTTAGTTTAAGGAAAAGCAAAACAAAGTATAGTTATTCAAAGGGAAATAATGACAGTGAACCATATTGATGATTTCTTATTACTCCACAAATAGGAAGTAAATAGGACATGATTTTTTTAAAAAGGAAAAAAATCAAAGAAAATATTCCCTGCCCCAAATTTCTCAATCAAAAAGAAAAGAATCAAAGTAAACTCTTTGGGGGGAGAACTAGTCTTATTTGTCATGATTTTGACCTAGACAGTAGATTATAAGATTTTCCATCTCTCCAAATTTATGACCTGATTAATACTTGCTCTTTCTTTTTTTGGATCATCTAAGGATGTGAAATATCAGAAGGGTTCCAGTAATATTTAAGGGCATGAACACAGAATTTCAGGGTAAGGAGGTACCTTCGAAAGTACTTCATACAACACACTCATTTTGTAGATGTGTAATTAAATCCAGGATCAGGAATGACTTAGTCCAACAGCATGTATTTTAAGAGTTAACATCAGACTGCCTGACTTTTTAAAATTTCTTTCAGTTAATTGTCCTGACACCTAACAATTGGGGAAATACAAGAAAGAGAAATGTCTAGAAAAGTGGTAAAGCCATAATTTTGCTGACATACAGCCAAAGAAAATGTATGTCCCTTGTCAAACAGGGCTATTATTATGAGTAGTGGCTCCATGGAATGTGGAAATTCTCATAAATGGAGACTTACTTACCTCCTTTGTGTAAATCAAATAGGGAAAAGTTCTTAGTTCAAACACAAAAGAAGGCACTTAATCAACTTTGGTTGAAAGGAAATGCCCCTGGCAGGGGTCTCTTTGAGTATCATTAGTCATAGAATTCTTGGAGCTGGAAGGGAGGCAAGAGGTGGGTTAGCCCAGAGTCTCTCAACCCCAGCATTAGTGACATTTGGGGTAGGATAAATCTTTGCTGTGGGGGACTGTCCTGGATACTGTAAGATGTTTAGCAGGATACCTGGCCTCTACCCACGGGGTGCCAGGAGCATGCCCAGCCCCAGTCATGACAGTAATGTCTGAGGCAAAGTCATGCCAGTTGAGAACCACTGGTCCCCTCATTTCACAAATGCACTGAGTAGAACTGGTTAACCACACAATCACAACTAGAACACACACTTCAGAGCTCTTTCTGAAAAACCAACCTGCCCTAGTTCCCCTTTGGTTCAATTATGTATCATAATGAATAAGGGCATCAGATCTTGCATGAATGTGGTTTCTGAAATGTGAGGTGAAACTAGCCTGACTTTAAAATATGCTGCAAAGGGCCAGCCCTTCTATCAAATGCAATTCATGAGTGCCTAATACTTCCCCAAAGCCATTAAGCCACAGATGGAGAAAAACACCTCTATTTTTCTGAGCCTACCCTATGGGATAAATATCATATATACTTGCTTTTACTTGAGCAGGTAAAATATGTTAAGCCTCTCAGCTCTACTGGACAAAGATAACTGACAATCTGGTTCCTGGTAAGTTTTTTCTTACAAAATGCATTTTCTGTTTTCAAGGAAAAGTAAGGTAAAATATATTAAAGATCTAAAGGTTCATAAAACAAATTTATATTTGGATGGCTGGGCTACGGTAGATTAAATTTCACTTAGGATGTCTAGATTTGGAGGTTAGAACATTATTTTTAAAAACTCTAAAAACCTACCAGCTCTCCCATCTCAAAGGAATCATCAGTTTTGAATTTACAAATTTACTACAGATTGTTCTTTTCACACAGCCTTTGAGATAAAGAGAAATACATTTTTAATCCTGACCTTTTTTTTTCCATATATTATTTTAAATCTCTTGCTTCACTAACTTGATTTCAGTTTTAACAGGTTGGACTTCTAAAGCTGTCTTTAGTTTCTTTAATGGAACTTTAAAAATAGTTTATTTACCAGTTTTAGCTCTCTGTTTCATTCTGTTCTATGCACCCTCTTGATTGCTCTTCTCATTTGGATTTATTGTTTTCTCTGCCAAATGACAAACTCACAGTTATTTTATCTTAGATCACAGTGAGGAAGAGAAAGTTTCCAAGTCTCTTCATATGACTCAGCTTCAAACTTCTATATATTGCTGTGATCTTTACATTTGTCATCATGCAAAGCTGGCCTAATCTCACCCACACTTTAAAATATCTAACAATCTCTCCAATGGTTAGAGATTATAACATTTATTCTAAACACATCAATCTTAGCATTTATATTCAAAGAATACCTCCAGTTTTTTACTACATCCTCCTCTAAATATATTCTACCTAGATTCCATTTCTCATAGGTCAAAGAAAATGTTCATTAGAGAAAAGAAAACCACAAGCCCCTCACCCTGGTTGCATTTCCTAAGTACACTTATTGATAACTAGCACCCAAATTATGTTAAGGAAGTTGTAGAATTGAATCAGTTTAGAGAGGGATGGAGGAGATCATTGTAGACAATGTCCTGGGAGAGGTGCGACATACGGTATAAAAGACAAAACTATACCAAAACCATGTTGTTGTCACCATATAGTTCTATTCACAGGCTGACACTGACTCAAAGTTCAAGAAGTTTTGAGAAATAGACTCCTCTGAAGTAAAACATAAGAAAGGACCTTTTTTCTTGCCAACAAATAAAATGAACTTTCTAAACTTTGAATAATATTTATTTTGGCTATTACTTAAAATTATTTTTACACAGCTACCTTCTCCTCTTAAAATTCTGTTGTCTGATGCTTTTCAGGTGAAACCAATAGAGAATTTTAAACTCTGTTTTAACAAAACCTTATTTTAAGTACTATTTGTCTTGCCTTTCCCTGGCTTTTCTCACACAAATATAAAGGAAAAAAACCCCTTACTTTAAAACATAATATACAAAAAGTTTTAAGTAAAAAAATAATATTTTTTTTAATTTTAAAAAATTGAAGAAAAGAAACTTAGCCTTCCAAATAGAAGTAATAAAAGTTTAGATATAATGACTACAGCTTTTTATTTCATAAATTTCAACCTTATTAGATGTAGATAAAAATGAAAATAAAGATTGAATTCAACCAAAACATAAAAAAGGAATATAATCTACATGAGAGGTTCTAAATATGGTAATCATCACCTCTCATAAATAAAGATATCTGGGGACATCATGAGTTAACAAAGCATAGGACATATTTATATAAAGCTTTCAGATTATCATTGTTTCCCAATAGACTGGTGTATAGTCAGACATTACATATTCACCAATTTCTTAAACTACTAATGCTTCAAAGCTTAACTAATTATTAGAATTCAGTTGCTTAACTAATTATTAAAATTATTCCATCTATTATGATAGAAGTGGCAAATAGGTCTTCTTTGTGTGTCTGTTTTAAAGCAAGTAAAAATACTCCCTCTTGTGAGAGCACCAGAATCATAATTAACTGCTGAACCATCATCAACAGGAAAACACTGGAACTCACCAAAAATGATACCACACCTCCAGAGAAAAAGGAGAAGCCACAATGAGATGGTAGAAGGGGGCGCAATCACAATAAAATCAAATCCCATAACTGCTGGTTGGGTGACTCACAAACTGGAGAACATTTATATCACAGAAGTCCACCCACTGGAGTGAAGGTTCTGAGCTCCACATCAGGCTTCCCAACCTGAGGATCCAGCAATGAGAGAAGGAATTCTTAGAGAATCAGACTTTGAAGGCTAGCGGGATTTGATTGCAAGATTTCTAAAGGACTGGGGGAAACAGAGATTCTACTCTTGGAGGGCACACACAAAGTAGTGTGTGCATCGGGACCCAGGGGAAGGAGCAGTGACCCCATAGGAGACAGAACCAGACCTACCTGCTAGTGTTGGAGAGTCTCCTGAAGAGGCAGGGGGTGGTTGCCTTTCACCATAAGGACAAGGACACTGGCAGCAGAAGTTTTGGGAATTACTCCTTGGCATGAGCCCTCCCAGAATCCACCATTAGCCCAACTAAAGAGCCAGGTATTATCCAGTGTTGGGTCACCTCAGGCCAAACAATCAACAAGGAGTGAATCCAGCCTCACCCATCAGCAGACAAGAGGATTAAACTTTTACTGAGCTCCGCCCACAAGAGCAACACCCAGCTCTACCCACCACCAGTCCCTCCCATCAGGAAACTTACACAAGCCTCTTAGATAGCCTCATCCACCAGAGGGCAGATAGCAGGAGCAAGATGAGCTACAATCCTGCAGCCTTTGGAACAAAAACCACATTCACAGAAAGATAGACAAGATGAAAAGGCAGAGGGCTATGTACCAGATGAAGAAATAATATAAAACCCCAGAAAAGCAACTAAATGAAGTGGAGATAGGAAAACTTCCAGAAAAAGAGTTCAGAATAATTATAGTGAAGATAATCCAGGACCTCAGAAAAAGAATGGAGGCAAAGATTTAGAAGATGCAAGAAATGTTTAACAAAGACCTAGAAGAAATGCAGAACAAACACCTAGAAGAATTAAAGAACAAATAAAGAGATGAACAATAAAATATCTGAAATGAAAAATACACTAGAAGGAATCAATAGCAGAATAACTGAGGCAGAAGAACAGATAACTGAACTGGAAGATGGAATGGTGGAATTCACTGATGCAGAACAGAATAAAGAAAATAAAATGAAAAGAAATGAAGACAGCATAAGAGACCTCTGGGACAACATTAAATGCAACAACATTTGCATTATAAGGGTCCCAGAAGGAGAAGAGAAAGAGAAAGGACCCGAGAAAATATTTGAAGAGATTATAGTCGAAAACTTCCCTAACGTGGGAAAGGAAATAGCCACCCAACCACCCAACCCCAGGAACTGCAGACAGTCCCAGGCAGGATAAACCCAAGGAGAACCATGCCAAGACACATAGTCATCAAACTGACAAAAATTAAAGGCAAAGAAAAATTATTGAAAGCAACAAGGGAAAATGACAAATAACATACTAGGGAACTCCCATAAAGTTGACAACTGAATTTCAGTAGAAACTTTACAAGCCAGAAGGGAGTGGCATGATATACTTAAAGTGATGAAAGGGAGAACCTGCAACCAAGATTACTCTGCCTGGCAAGGATCTCATTCAGATGCGACAGAGAAATCAAAAGCTTTACAGAGAGGCAACAGCTAAGAGAATTCAGCACCACCAAACCAGCTCTACAACTAATGGTAAAGGAACTTCTCTAAATGAGAAACACAACGGAAGTAAAGGACCTAAAAAAAAAAAAAAAAAAAAAAAAATGCAAATAAATACTAGTAACAGGAACATACATACCGATAATTACCTTAAATGTGAACGGATTAAATGCTCCAACCAAAAGACACAGGCTCGCTGAATGGATACAAAAACAAGACCCTTACATATGCTGTCTACAAGAGACCCACTTCAGACGTAGGGACACATATAGACTGAAAGTGAGGGGATGGAAAAAATTATTCCATGCAAATGGGAATCAAAAGAAAGCTGGAGTAGCAAATCTCATATCAGATACACTAGACTTTAAAATAAAGAATGTTACAAGAGACAAAGAAGGACACTACATAATGATCAAGGGATCAATCAAAGAAGAAGATATAACAATTATAAATATATATGTACCCAACATAGGAGCACTTCAATACATAAGATAACTGCTAACAGCTATAAAAGGGGAAATTGACAGTAACACAATAATAGTGGGGGACTTTAACACCTCACCTACATCAATGGACAGATCATCCAAACAGAAAATTAATAAAGAACCACAAGCTTTAAATAACACAATAGACCAAATAGATTTCATTGATATTTATAGGGCATTCCATCCAAAAACAGCAGATTACACTGTCTTCTCAAGTGCACATGGAACATTCTCCAGGATAAATCACATCTTGGGTCACAAATCAAACCTCAGTTAAGTTAAGAAAATTGAAATCATATCAAGCATCTTTTCTGACCACAATGCTATTAGATTCTAAATCAATTATAGGGGAAAAAAACATAAAAAACACAAACACATGGAGACTAAACAATACGTTACTAAATAACCAAGATATCACTGAATATATCAACAAGGAAATCAGAAAATACCTAGAGACAAATTACAATGAAAACACAATGATCCAAACTGTATGGGATGCAGCAAAAGCAGTTCTAACAGGGAAGTTTATAGCAATAATATCCTACCTCAAGAAACAAGAAAAATCTCAAATAAACAACCTAAACTTACACCTAAAACAATTAGCGAAAGAAGAAAAAAAACCACAAAGTTACTAGAAGGAAAGAAATCATAAAGATTAGAGCAGAGGGCTTCCTTGGTGGTGCAGTGGTTAAGAATCCTCCTGCCAATGCAGGGGACACAGGTTCGAGCCCTGGTCTGGGAAGATTCCACATGCCACAGAGCAACTGGGCCCTTGAGCCACAACTACTGAGCCTGCGTGTCTGGAGCCTGTGCTCTGCAACAAGAGAGGCCGTGACAGTGAGAGGCCTGCACACCGCAATGAACAGTAGCCCCCACTCACCACAACTAGAGAAAGCCTGTGTACAGCAATGAAGACCCAAAACAGCCAAAAATAAATAAATAAATTTATTTTTAAAAAATAAAGATTAGAGCAGAAATAAATGAAAAACAAACAAAGAAATCAATAGGAAAGATCAGTAAAACTAAAAGCAGGTTCTTTGAGAAGATAAATAAAATTGATAAACCAATAGCAAGACTCATCAAGAAAAAGAGGGAGAGGACTCAAATCAATAAAATTGGAAATGAAAAAGGAGAAATTACAACAGACACCACAGAAACACAAAGCATCCTATGAGACTACTACAAGCAATTCTATGAAAATAAAAAGGACAACCTGGAAGATATTTTCAAATTCTTAGAAAGGTATAACCTTCCAAGACTGAACCAGGAAAAAAATAGAAAATATGAACAAACAAATCACAAGTAATAAAATTGAAACTATGATTAAAAATCTTCTAACAAACAAAAGTCCAGGACCAGATGGCTACAGGTGAATTCTATCAAACATTTCAAACATTTAGAGAAGAGCTAACACCAATCCTTCTCAAACTCTTCCAAAATATTGAAGAGGAAAGAATGCTCCCAAATTAATTCTATGAGGCCACCATCACCCTGATACCAAAACCAGAAAAAGATACTACAAAAAAAGAAAATTACAGACCAATATCACTGATGATTATAGATGCAAAATTCCTCAACAAAATACTAGCAAACAGAATCCAAAAACACATTAAAAGGATCACACATCATGATCAAGTGGGATTTATCCCACGGATGCAAGGATTCTTCAATATATGCAAATCAATCAATGTGATACACCATATTAACAAATTGAAGAATAAAAACCATATGATTTTTTCAATAGATGCAGAAAAAGCTTTTGAAAAAATTCAACACCCATTTATGATAAAAACTCTCCAAAAAGTGGGCATAGAAGGAACGTACCTCAACATAATAAAGGCCATATACAACAAACCCACAGCCAACATCATTCTTACTGGTGATATACTGAAAGCATTTCCTCTAAGATCAGGAACAAGACAAGGTTGTCCACTCTTGCCACTATTATTCAACATAGTTTTGGAAGTCCTAGCCACAGCAATCAGAGAAGAAAAAGAAATAAAAGGAATACAAATTGCAAAAGAATAAGTAAAACTGTCACTTTTTGCAGATGACATGATACTATACATAGAGAATCCTAAAGATGCTACCAGAAAAAATATTGGAGCTAATCAGTGAATTTGGTAAAGTTGCAGGATACAAAATTAATGCACAGAAATCTCTTGCATTCCTATATACTAATGATGAAAGATGTGAAAGAGAAATTATGGAAACACTCCCATTTACAATTGCAACAAAAAGAATAAAATACTTAGGAATAAACCTACCTAGGGAGACAAAAGACCTATATGCAGATAACTATAAGACACTGATGAAAGAAATTAAAGATGATACAAACAGATGGAGAGATATGCCATGTTCTTGGATTGGGAGAATCAGCATTTGTCGAAACGACTATAGTACCCAAGGTAATCTACAGATTCAATGAAATCCGTATCAAATTACTAATGGCATTTTTTTTTTTTTTTTTTTTTTTTTTGGTATGCGGGCCTCTCACTGCTGCGGCCTCTCCCGCTGCGGAGCACAGGCTCCAGACACGCAGGCCCAGCGGCCATGGCTCACGGGCCCAGCCGCTCCGCGGCATGCGGGATCCTCCCGGACCAGGGCACAAACCCGCGTCCCCTGCATCGGCAGGTGGACTCCCAACCACTGCGCCACCAGGGAAGCCCCTAATGGCATTTTTCATAGAACTAAAACAAAAAAATCTTAAAATTTGTATGGAAAACACAAAAGACCCCAAATAGCCAAAGCAGTCTTGAGGGAAAAAAATGGAGCTGCACTAACCAGACTCCCTAACTTCAGACTATACTACAAAGCTACAGTAATCAAGACAGTATGGTACTGGCACAAAAACAGAAATATAGATCAATGGAACAGGATAGAAAGTCCAGAGAAAAACCCACGCACCTATGGTCAACTAATCTATGACAAAGGAGGCAAGGATATACAATGGAGAAAAGACAGTCACTTCAATAAGTGGTGCTGGGAAAACTGGACAGCTACATGTGAAAGAATGAAATTAGAACACTTCCTAACACCATACACAAAAATAAACTCAAAATGGAGAGACCTGAATATAAGAGTGGACACTATAAAACTATTAGAGGAAAACATAGGAAGACCACTCTGACATAAATCACAGCAAGATCTTTTTTGATACACCTCCTAGAGTAAAGGAAATAAAAACAAAAACAAACAAACAAATGGTACCTAATGAAGCTTAAAAGCTTTGGAAAGCAAAAGAAACTACAAACAAGATGAAAAGAAAGCCCTCAGAATTGGAGAAAATATTTGCAAATGGATCAACGGACAAAGGATTAATCTCCAAAATATATAAACAGCTCATGCAGCTCAATATTAAAAAAAAACCAAACAACTCAATCCAAAAATGGACAGAAGACTTAAAGAGACATTTTTCCAAAGAAGACATACAGATGGCCAAGAAGCACATGACAAGCTGCTCAACATCACTAATTATTAGAGAAATGCAAATCAAAACAACAGTGAGGTATCCCGTCACACCAGTCAGAATGGGCATCATCAGAAAATCTACAAACAACAAATGTTGGAGAGGGTGTGGAGAAAAGGGAACCCTCTTGCACTGTTGGTGGGAATGTAAATTGATACAGCCATGATGGAGAACAGTATGGAGGTTCCTTATAAAACTAAAACTAGAAATACCATGTGACCCAGCAATCCCACTACTGGGCATATACCTAGAGAAAACCATAATTCAAAAAGACACATGCACCCCAATGTTCATTGCAGCACTATTTACAATAGCCAGGTCATGGAAGCAACCTAAAAGCTCATTGACAGATGAATGGATAAAGAAGATGTGGTACATATATACAATTCTATATTACTCAGCTATATAAAGGAATGAAATTGGGTCAATTTGTAGAGAGGTAGATGGACCTAGAGACTGTCATATGGAGTGAAGTAAGTCAGAAAGAGAAAAACAAATATTGTATATTAACACATATATGTGGAACCTAGAAAAATGGTACAGAAGGACCAGTTTGTAAGGCATAAATGGAGACACAGATATAGAGAACAAACATATGGACACCAAGGGGGTAAAGTGTTGAGGGGGGAGTGATGAATTGGGAGATTGGGATTGACATATATACACTAATATGTATAAACTGGATAACTAATTAGAACTTGCTGTATAAAAAATTAAAGAAAATTCTAAAAATAAATAAATAAATAAATAAAGCAAGTAAAAATCTAAGATTCTTAAACCTACATAAAGCAATGGAAGAGGGGCAGGAGAAGAAATCTCCCTTAGCAATGTGGAAACCTGCACCCCTTAGTTCCTGTCTTCCTTGGTACATACACAAGGTCAAGAGAAATCTTAAAGCAATAATAATAAAAATAATGAAAAATAAATAATAAATGGGAGAGATAAAAGCCTAAGTTTGACGAGGAGCTCCTATATGATTATATCGTGGAAGAAAAAGTAAATATTGTCTCTATAGAACAATTTCTTTAACATTAAAAATTTATTGTGTTGATAAATTATCTATTATATATCATACATAACCTGTATATGATAAATTGTCTATTACCTACTACATATAGAGGAAGGGAAGAAGGGAGGAAGGAAAAGGGAGGGAGGGACAGAGGGAGTAAGGGGAAAAGATGAAGAGAAAAACTCACAAGGATTTCATTACTTGAATAATCAAAAACAACCTGGTAACAGTTGGAAAAGCCAAATCTCTGGTCTTAACTCTTCCAAAAGAAATGTAGCCCTGCAAGAAATTTTGGTTCTCTTCCCTCAAAACTATTCAGCAAAGCACTTCATCATTTCTAGATCTAAAAAGGTTAAACATTTTAATCTGAAAATTTTCTTAATAAAAGGTTAGCAATGATAAAAAGATAATTTTATGACAAAAGAGATTGAGCCATCTTGACTGAAAAACAAATGTTGAAAAAGTAGCAAATTGTGACAAAGCCAGAAGTCATTCATAATAAAAGGCAATATTATCTAATTCACCTTTTAACAAAGGTGTTTGCTCGTAACACATGGGTGATAAGGAAGTGCAGGTGAAGGTCACAGTAAAAATATAATTTGATGTATATATGTCCATGCCACTCTCTCACTTTGCCACAGCTACATATATACACTACCAAACATAAAATAGATACCTAGTGGGAAGCAGTTGCATAGCACAGGGAGATCAGCTCAGTGCTTTATGACCACCTAGAGGGGTGGGATAAGGAGCGTGGGAGGGAGGGAGATGCAAAAGGGAAGAGATATGGGAACATATGTATATGTAAAACTGATTCACTTTATTATAAAGCAGAAACTAACACACCATTGTAAAGCAATTATACTCCAATAAAGATGTTAAATATATATATATATAATTTGATGAATAATTAAATAGAAATCTGAAAGTCACCCACATTGTCATCAAAGTTGAATATCAAACAGATAGTTTGGTAGGGAAGTCAGATGTCTAAGAAAACTCAGAAGAAAAGAAAGAATGTAAATACTACAATAAAGAAAATTCCCTATAATTACCTTTTTACATTCTCTGTGGTGTGAAGGAAACTTATTAAATGGTCATTTTCACACAAAAACATGCTCTTTTCCCTACTGAAGCAAATTAGGAGGAAAATAAAATTTAAGAGACATACATGCTGGAAAGCACTATTTCTCATTTAAAAAAAAAGAAAAAAGGAAAACATTTCCAGGAAAATCAGATGAAACTACAATACAACCCCCTTTCAATTCTGTCCACAATATTTTTATATATTTCTCTAGGGCTTCAAGAAAGAAATGACATACCTAATATCATGGGCTGAATTACTAATTTATAAAGAATGAGAGAAAAATATTTTATACCACATTTTATATAATTGAGGTTAGCAAATGCTTTTTCTACTAAGTTGAGACTCTTCAGTGCAGCAATCACTTTTGTCTAATTAAATACATTAAATGACCAGAAAGCAATCAGTATGTTTTGCAAACTCACGAGTAGTCAGATAAACAAAACACCATTCCTCTTTTTGGTATCTTCATTTTAATTAGTGAATTGATTTGCTAAGCCTCTATGTCTTCTGGATGCCCATTTGTCCAATCAATTACATTAGTTATTTTCCAACTCTGCCTTTAGTTATCAATAGAACTATGCTTCAAAGTACATCACCATAGTTTTATATCGGTAGGTGGAGTGTGAGGATATTTTGTAAGAACCCAAAAGGACCACAAATTGATATAATAATGGATTGAAAGGTAATTTCAGAGAAGCATAAGCTTCATCCTGAAGTGTGTCTTTGTTTAAAAATCCATCTAATATAGAATGATGAGAGGAGACCTTCAAGATGGCAGAGGAGTAAGATGTGGAGATAAACTTCCTCCCCACAAATACATCAAAACTACATCCACATGTGAAACAACTCCTACAGAACACCTACTGAATGTTGTCAGAAGTCCTCAGACTTTCCAAAAGGCAAGAAACTCCCCACATACCTGGGTAGGGCAAAAGAAAAAGGAAAAAAAAACATAGACAAAAGAAGAGTTGTGGGACCTGCACCTCTGGGAGGGAGCTGTGAAGGAGGAAACGTTTCCACACACTAGGAAGCCCCTTCACTGGCAGAGACAGGGGCTTGGTGGGGGGGAAGCTTCAGAGTAACAGAGGAGAGTGCAGCAGCAGGGTACAGAGAACAAGGCAGAGAGATTCCCACACAGAGGATCGGTGCCGACCAGCACTCACTGGACTGAGAGGCTTGTCTGCTCACCCGCTGGGACAGGAAGGGGCTGGGAGCTGAGGCTCCAGCTTTGGAGGTTAGATCCCAAGGAGAGGACTGGGGTTGGCTGCATGAACACAGCCTGAAGGGGGCTAGTACGCCACAGCTAGCCAGGAGGGAGTCCGGGAAAGTCTGTAACTGCCTAAGAGGCAAGAGACCATTGTTTCAGGGTGTATGAGGAGAGGGGATTAAGAGAACTGCCTAAATGAGCTCCAGAGACAGGCACGAGCTGTAGCCATCAGCATGGACCCCAGAGATGGGCATGAAATGCTAAGGCTGTGGAGGCAGCCACCAAGAAGCCTATGCACAAGCACAGGTCACTATCCACACCTCCCCTCCTGGGAGCCTGTGCAGCCCACCACTGCCAAGGTCCCATGATCCAGGGAAAAATTCCCTGGGAGAACACATGGCATGCCTCAGGCTGGTGCAACCTCATGTAAACCTCTGTTGCAGCAAGCTGGCCCCGCATTCCATACCCCTCCCTCTCCCGGGCCTGAGTGAGCCAGAGCCCCCTAATCAGCTGCTACTTTAAACCCATCCTGTCTGGGCAGGAACAGATGTCCTCAGGCAACCTATGGGCTGTCTGAGCCAAATCAAAACCTGAACCCCAGGAGCTGTGCAAACAAAGAAGAGAAAGGGAAATTTCTCCCAGCAGCTTCAGGAGCAGCAGGTTAAACCTCCACAATCAACTTGATGTACACTGCATCTGTGGAATACCTGACTAGACAAAGAATCATCCCAAAATTGAGGCAGTGGACTTTGTGATCAACTGTAGCCTTGGGGTTTGCTTTCTGCATCTAATTTGTTTCTGGTTTTATGTTTATCTTAGTTTAGTATTTACAGTTTATTATAATTGGTAGATTGTTTTATTGATTTGGATGCTCTCTTCCTTCTATATATATATATATATATATATATATTGCTTTTTCTCTTTTTCTCACTGTGTATGTGTATGTTTCTTTGTGTGATTTTGTCTGTATAGCTTTGCTTTTACCATTTGCCCTAGAGTTCTGTCTGTCCGTTTTTTTTTTTTTTTCTTCGTATAGGTTTTAGTGCTTGTTATCACTGGTGGATTTGTTTTGTGGTTTGGTTGTTCCCTTCGTTCTTCCTTTTCTTTTATTTAAAATTACTTTTTAATTTTTTAATTTTTAATAATTACTTTCCATTTTAATAATTTTATTTCATTTCTTTCTATCTTTCTTTCTCCCTTTTCTTCTGAGCCATGTGGCTGACAGGGTCTTGGTGCTACGGGCGGCTGTCAGGCCTGTGCCACTGATGTGGGAGAGTCAAGTTCAGGACATTGGTCCACCAGAGACCTTCAAGCTCCAAATAATATCAAATGGCGAAAGATCTCACAGAGATCTCCATCCCAATGCTAAGACCAAGCTCCACTCAACCACCAGCAAGCTACAGTGCTGGACACCCTATGCCAAATAACTAGCAACACAGGAACACAACCCCATCCATTAGCAGAGAGGATGTCTAAAATCATAATAAGGTCACAGATACCCCAGAAAACACTACCAGAAGTGGTCCTGCCCACAAGAAACACAAGATCCAGCTTCATCCACCAGAACACAGGCACTAGTCCCCTCTACCAGGAAGTCTCCAGAAACCACTGAACCAAACTTAGCCACTGGGGGCAGACACCAAAAACAACAGAACTACAAACCTGCAGCTGGCAAAAAGGAGACCCCAAACACAATAAGTTAAGTGAAATGAGAAGACAGTGAAACACACAGCAGATGATGGAGCAAGGCAAAAACCCACTAGACCTAACAAATGAAGAGAAAATAGGCAGTCTACCTGAAAATGAATTCAGAATAATTATAGTAAAGATGATCCAAAATCTTGGAAATAGAATGGAGAAAATATAAGAAACGTTTAACAAGGACCTAGAAGAACTAAAGAGCAAACAAACAACATGGACAACACAATAAATGAAATTTAAAACTCTCTAGAAGGAATCAATAGCAGAATAACTGAGGCAGAAGAATGGATAATTGACTGGGAAGAAAAAATAGTGGAAATAACTACTGCAGAGCAGAATAAAGCAAAAAGAATGAAAAGAATTGAGAACAGTCTTAGAGACATCTGGGACAACTTTAAATGCACCAACATTCAAATTATAGGGGTCTCAGAAAAAGAAGAGAAAAAGAAAGGGACTGAGAAAATATTTGAAAAGATTAGAGTTGAAAACTTCCCTAATATGGGAAAGGAAATAGTCAATCAAGTCCAGGAAGCACAGAGAGTCCCATACAGTAAAATCCAAGGAGAAACAGGCCAAGACACATATTAATCAAACTATCAAAGATTAAATATAAAGAAAAAATATTAAAAACAGCAAGAGAAAGAAAGCAAATAACATACAAGCGAATCAGCAGAAACTCTGCAAGCCAGAAGGGAATGACAGGACATATTTAAAGTGATGAAAGGGAAAAACCTACAACCAAGAATACTCTAACCAGCAAGAATCTTATTGAGATTAGACAGAGAAATTAAAACCTTTACAGACAAGCCAAAGCTAAGAGAATTCAGCACCACCAAAACAGCTTTACAACAGATGCTAAAGGAACTTCTCTAGGCAGGAACACAAGAGAAGGAAAAGACCTACAAGAACAAACCCAAAACAATTAAGAAAATGGTAATAGGAACATACATATTGATAATTACCTTAAATGTAAATGGATTAAATGCTCCAATCAAAAGACACAGACTGGCTGAATGGATACAAAATAAGACCCATATATATGCTGTTTACAAGACACCCACTTCAGACCTAGGGACACATACAGACTGAAAGTGAAGGGATGGAAAAAGATATTCCATGCAAATGGAAATCAAAAGAAAGCTGGAGTAGCAATTCTCATATCAGACAAAATAGACTTTAAAACAAAGACTATTACAAGAGACAAAGAAGGACACCACATAATGATCAAGGGATCAATCCAAGAAGAATATGTAACAATTCTAAATATTTATGCACCCAACATAGGAACACCTCAATACATAAGGCAAATGCTAACAACCAAAATGGGAAATCGACAGTAACACAGTCATAGTAGGGGACTTTAACACACCACTTTCACCAATGGAAATATCATCCAAAATGAAAATAAATAAGGAAACACAAGCTTTAAATGATACATTAAACAAGATGGACTTAATTGATATTTATAGGACATTCCATCCAAAAACAACAGAATACACTTTGTTCTCAAGGGCTCATGGAACACTCTCCAGGATAGATCATATCTTGGGTCACAAATCAAGTCTTGGTAAATTTAAGAAAATTGAAATTGTATCAACTATCTTTTCTTACCACAATGCTATGAGACTACTTATCAATTATAGGAAAAAAATCTGTAAAAATTACAAAGACGTGGAGGCTAAACAATGCACTACTTAATAACCAAGAGATCACTGAAGAAATCAAAGAGGAAATCAAAAAATACCTACAAACAAATGACAATGAAAACATGATGACCCAAAACCTATGGGATATAGCAAAATAAGTTCTAAGAGGGAAGTTTATAGCAATACAATCCTACCTCAAGAAACAAGAAACATCTCAAATAAACAACCTAAATCTACACCAAATGTAATTAGAGAAAGAAGAACAAAAAATCCCCAGAGTTAGCAGAAGGAAAGACAGCACAAAGATCAGATGAGAAATAAATGAAAACGAAATGAAGGAAGCTATAGCAAAGATCAATAAAACTAAAAGCTGGTTCTTTGAGAAGATAATCAAAATTGATAAACCATTAGCCAGACTCATCAAGAAAAAAAGGGAGAAGACTAAAATTAATAGAATTAGAAATGAAAAAGGAGAAGTATCAACTGACACTGCAGAAATAGAAAAGATCATAAGAGATTACTACAAGCCACTATATGCCAATAAAATGGACAACCTGGAAGAAATGGACAAATTCGTAGAAAAGCACAACCTTCTGAGACTGAACCAGGAAAAAATAGAAAATATAAACAGACCAACCACAAGTAATGAAATTGAAACTGTGATTAAAAATCTTCCAACAAACAAAAGTCCAGGACCAGATGGCTTCACAGGTGAATTCTATCAAACATTAGGAAAGAGCTAATGCCTATCCTTCTCAAACTCTTCCAAAATACAGCAGAGGGAGGAACACTCCCAAGCTCATTCTACGAGACCACCATCACCCTGATACCAAAACCAGATGCAGATGTCACAAAGAAAACTACAGGCCAATATCACTGATGAACATAGATGTAAAAGTCCTCAACAGAATACTAGCAAACAGAATCCAACAGCACATTAAAAGGATCATACACCCTGATCAAGTGGGCTTTTTCTCAAGAATGCAAGGACTTTTCAATATACTCAGATCAATCAATGGAATAAACCATATTAACAAATTGAAGGAGAAGAATCATATGATCATCTCAATAGATGCAGAAAAAGCTTTCTACAAAATTCAACACCCATTTATGATAAAACTCCTCCAGAAAGTAGGCATAGAGGGAGCTTATATCAATATAATTAAGGCTGTATATTGACGTATGTGACAAACTCACAGCCAACATCGTTCTCAATGGTGAAAACCTGAAGCCATTTCCTCTAAGATCAGGAACAAGACAAGGTTGTCCATTCTCACCACTATTATTCAACATAGTTTTGGAAGTTTTAGCCACAGCAATCAGAAAAGAAAAAGAAATAAATGGAATACAAATCAGAAAAGAAGAAGTAAAGCTGTCACTGTTTGCAGATGACATAATAATATACATAGAGAATTCTAAAGATGTCACAAGAAAACTGCTAGAGCTAATCAATGAATTTGGCAAAGTAGAAGGGTACAAAATTTATGCACAGATATCTCTTGCATTCCTATACACTAATGATGAAAAATCTGAAAGAGAAATTAAGGAAAACTCCCGTTTATCATTGCAACAAAAAGAATAAAAAACCTAGGAATAAACCTACCTAAGGAGAAAAAAGACCTGTATGCAGAAAACTATGAGACACTGATGAAATAAATTAAAGATGATACAAACAGATGGAGAGATATACCATGTTTTTGGATGGGAAGAATCAACATTGTGAAAATGACTATACTACTCACAGCAATCTACAGATTCAATGCAATCCCTATCAAACTACCAATGGCATTTTTCACAGAAGTAGAACAAAAAATTTTACAATTTGTATGGAAACACAAAAGACCTCAAATAGACAAAGCAATGTTGAGAAAGTGAAACAGAGCTGGAAGAATCAGGCTCCCTGACTTCAGACTATACTACAAAGCTATAGTAATGAAGACAGTATGGTACTGGCACAAAAACAGAATATAGATCAATGGAAAAGGATAGAAATCCCAGAGATAAGCCCATGAACATATGGTCACCTTATCTTTGATAAAAGATGCAAGAATACAAAGTGGAGAAAAGATAGCCTCTTTAATAAGTGGTGCTGGGAAAACTGGACAGCTACATGTAAAAGAAAGAAATTACAACACTCCTTAACACCATACATGAAAATAAACTCAAAATGGATTAAAGACCTAAATGTAAGGCCACACACTATAAAACTCTTAGAGGAAAACATAGGGAGAACACTCTATGACAAATCACAGCAAGATCCTTTTTGACCCATCTCCTAGAGAAATGGAAATAAAAACAAAAATAAACAAATGGACCTAACGAAACTCAAATGCTTTTGCACAGCAAAGGAAACCATAAACAAAACAGACAACCCTCAGAATGGGAGAAAATATTTGCAAATGAAACAACTGACAAAGGATTAATCTCCAAAATTCCAAGTAGGTCATGCTACTCAATATATTGCTACTCAATATCAAAAAAACAAACAACCCAATCCAAAAATGGGCAGAAGATCTAAATAGACATTTCTCCAAAGAAGATATACAGATTGCCAACAAATACATGAAAGGATGCTCTACATCACTAATCATTAAAGAAAGGCAAATCAAAACTACAGTGAGGCATCAATTCACACCAGTCAGAATGGCCATCATCAAAAAATCTACAAACAGTAAATTCTGGAGAGGGTACGGAGAAAAGGGAACCGTCTTGCACTGTTGGTGGGAATGTAAATTGATACAGCCACTATGGAGAACAGTATGGAGGTTCCTCAAAAAACTAAAAATAGAACTACCATATGACCCAGCAATCCCACTACTGGGCGTATACCCTGAGAAAACCATAAGTCAAAAGGAGTCATGTACCACAATGTTCATTGCAGCTCTATTTACAATAGCCAGGACATGGCAGCAACCTAAGTGTCCATCAACAGATGAATGGTTAAAGAAGATGTGGTATATGTATACAATGGAATATTACTCAGCCATAAAAGGAAATGAAATTGAGTTATTTGTAGTGAGGTGGATGGACCTGGAGTCTGTCATATAGAGTGAAGTAAGTCAGAAAGAGAAAAACAAATACTGCATGCTAACACATATTATGGAATCTAAAAAAAAAAAAAAACCACATGGTTCTGATGAACCTAGGATCAGGACAGGAATAAAGACACAGACGTAGAGAATGAACTTGAGGACATCAGGAGGGGCAAGTGTAAGCTGGGATGAAGTGAGAAAGTGGTATGGACTTTTATATACTACCAAATGTAAAGTAGACAGCTAGTGGGAAGCAGCTGCATAGCACAGGGAGATCAGCTCAGTGTTTTGTGACCACCTAGAGTGGTGGGATAGGGAGGGTGGGAGGGAGATGCAAGAGAGAGGAGTTATGAAGATATACGTATATGTATAGCTGATTCACTTTTTTATAAAGCAGAAACTAAGACACCATTGTAAAGCAATTATACTCTAGTAAAGGTGTTAAATTTTAAAAAAATAGAATGATGCTTCCCAGCCTATGCCATTTTTATGTAAAAGTAGTTGATTAATAAGTTTCAATTACTTGATTAAGCATTTGGTTTCAAACTTTGCTTTTAGTACTCAGGGGCTATCTCCAGGCATCTTTTCAGTTCATTTTAAGTTCAAAAGTCTGCCTGATTGTACCTTCTTATGCTACAGTAAATACATTTTTGTCTGGTCTCATCATCTTTGGTGTGTAACATTTTGTAACAGAAAGTTTTGAAATCATATTTTATGGCAGTGAAGCTGCTAGGGAAAATTCATGGATTTAACAATCCTATCCAACATCTCCTGTCATGTGGGACTGTCCCCAGGACAGGGCAGATCAGTGAATGTGAGCTGTTTAAGTTTGGCTCAACTGTCAGCCTAAAGAATTTTCCATTACATGGGTGGGTGGTGAGATCAACTGAGTTTGGAACCATTCAATTTATTCTGTGGCTGCAGCAGAAGAGAATGCAACAGCTACCAGAACTGAATTTGAGTTAAGTTCTGATGAAGTAGCCATGCTGAGATCATAAATTGTTATTACTCAATTCATCATTTAAGGAGCTTTCATTTATGCTTGTGAACTGTCTTTTGTATCTGCCTCCATTGTAGATTCTGGCCACAATGAAGTGGTGGTTATAGCTCCATGTAGAGACCAGTTGATAGTGTATGCAGTTTCCCAGTTTCCTAGTATATTCATTATTCCTCTCCTGCAAGGTAAATAAATAAGACCAGGGAAGGTCTGGAATTCACTTTTAAGTGCTCTGCTAGATTTCTTTCAATTCTGACAGTCTGCTGACACAAAAGTTGTGATATACACAAGAATAAACTGATAGAAAGAAAATATAAATAAGTCTATGAGCCACCAAAATACTTGGAAAAGAACTCAAATTTTCTACAAATTATCTGAAAATACATAGGTTTATGATGTACATAAACAGAGTTTTAAACTTGCTATATAGTCAGGAAAAGCTATGAAAAGAACTGGCAACTCCTTTTAATGAAAAGAATGTCCTACACCTGAAAATGGAGTTTATCGTTCCAGAGGACAGTGAATTGTGATAAATTATAGGTAGATTAACTTGACATTCTACAAAGAATCTTGTTTAAGGTAAAATGCATAAATTTAAAATTATGCTAATACAAAAGAACAAAATTTTTATTTTACAGCATTAGATCATATTTGAAGAATATGTTGCACGGATAATATGTGAAATTTATTTTAACTGTTAGCACTTTTGTCATATAACACTAGATTACTTTTATAAATTTTTATAATAATCCCATACTGTCTAAAATGTCACATTAAGCCTCTAAAATATCAGTGTCATATAAGCAATAGATATCTAATGAATATTTTCATTGATGATGGAAATATGCTTTCCAAACAGGAATTTCCATTTCTTTTATGCGCAGATTTAGTGAACACACCTTATATATCAATAAGATTTCCCTATTTAATTTAATTAATTGAGGCTCCATTTTATTCTATAAAATGAGAATAATTGCCTCTAATTATCATTTTCAATGATATTAGTGTCTCCTAAAAATGTTTAACTTATTGAAATCCTATCAGTCTTCACAAAGCATATATAAATAAGCAGAAAATATCATCTCCATTTTATAAATAAAAACTGTAGCTATGCATGAGAAAGTATTTATAATGAACTTTTTCAAGGCATTTAGCCTCCTTACAGTTCTTAGATTTTAAAAAACCCAGATTTTAGAATTTGAAGGATCCTTAAAAAGTACCTCTTCTGAATGCCTCATTTTATGCATTAAGATGCAAACTGAGCGAGATGAAATACCTTGCTCAGTGTCATAGAGCTAGTATAATACGAGATGAGATATTTCTTTCTTTCTTTTTAGTGTTTTTTAAAATTATTTATTTATTTGTTTATTGCGGTATGCGGGCCTCTCACTGTTGTGGCCTCTCCCGTTGCGGAGCGCAGGCTCCGGACGCGCAGGCTCAGCGGCCATGGCTCACGGGCCCAGCCGCTCCGCGGCATGTGGGATCTTCCCGGACCGGGGCACAAACCCGTGTCGCCTGCATTAGCAGGCGGACTCTCAACCACTGCACCACCAGGGAAGCCCGAGATATTTCTTATGTTTCACAAATATGACCGTAATTTCTATTTTCAAGAATATTGTTAGTTATCATTTTCAAACTGAACTTTAAAAAGAGTATAGCACCTTACGTTCTTTTGCAAGTCTATTCTATTATAGATTACCAAATGTGGTGGTGATCTTGCATATCCTGGTTGTATCCACAAAGATTTCTGGATTGCTTGCATTGCTGAAGCATATAATAATGTTTGAGATATAAAATATATAACCCATGTCTCTTTGTTGCATTTGAAGAAGACAAATAAAGATGTAAGGTTTTCCTTTGAGATAATTTATGAAATTTTATATTGCATAAATGTGTATTTTCATGTTTTTCCTGAATATCTTATAAAGCACCATCAACAACCTTCCATTATACCTTCTTCAACATATAGGATATAAAAGGGGAAGATAGTATACCTTTTTTGCACATAAACCAAAAAAACAATGATGCCTTAAAATAACTTAAGCCCTTATTCCCTATCTAGTAACACTCAATCTAGCGTATCACATCATCTCTATTATGTTGATATGAATCCAAACAATAGATCTTCTGTCAAATGTACTAATATACCAAACCTAAAGCATTGCATTGCTTCAGAAGGAAGGAGGATTTTAGCAATAAGAATTCCACAACTATATGACTCATTTAATCAGTGACTCCATGATGTCTTTATAGGAAGTAATATCTTGGTCCCCCAAACAATACCAGCACTAGGTAGAAAAATTTTAGGAAAAAGCATTTAAATACTTCAAAATATCATCCTGAAAATACTTAAGAATTGTTTTATTATGTAAAAAATAGATCTTTTTTATTACTAAGGATATTCTAATCACAAACATTTTCTTGCACTCATCATATTCATAGAGGCATCTCTATATTTTGTACAGTTATTTATCCAAATATCAAAGACTTTCTCATATGCACACTCACCTGCTCAGAAAAGAAGTCACTGTGCTCTTCCAGGTATTTACTGAAAGGGTTGGGTTCATAGACTTCCTCCTCTTTTTTCAGTAATATTTTGGATTTTATAGGTACAGGGCGAATTACTCCAGGCTTCGTCTTCATGAATATCAATTTTTTTAAAATAAAGGAAAAAATACTATTATAATGAATACATATGTATATTAAGTCATTCATATGATCTCACAGCAATTTTTTTTATTTTAAAATAATTTTATAAATACATAAAAACAGCTAGAAATCAAATGATTTTTAACTAATGTAACTAGTTTTAGTTACCTGTTACAGCACAATCAACTCATTAAGATCTACTATTATGATGTTCAAAATGCAAAAACATCTTCATTTTTCTAGTCAAACATGTTCCTATATCCTTGCCAGCGTATACAGTCAATAAATATTTCATTTGACAAATATTTATTGAGAGCATCCTCGGTGCCAGGCAGCATACTCATTTGGGGCATGATAGGATAGACGAATCTAGTACAATCCAACAAGCCCAAAACAATTTTCTTTTTCTGGAAACCCTAAAATCCCAGAAGCCATGTTCAGACTGTGTATGATGAAACAAAGGGTGGCTTTCTGACACATAGGGGCTGGGGGCTGGGTAGCAAACAGATGTTCTCTTCCATAAATATGGAACACTGCTTTAAACTGCTCTGCGGCCACGCTGGGAGACTGAAATTATAACACGTGGATTTGGGAGCTATAGGAAAGACTTAATCTGCCATAAAAGCCGATCTGATGAGATCAAGAAAAATACAGCAAAGTGTATGGAGAAGAGACACACTTGAGGGCTTTCCAGAATTGAATTCCAAAACATTCCTGGGACCCAGCTGAATTTCTTCTCTGAGGCTCCCTAAGATTTTCCTTTTCTTTTACACAAAATTCCCTTTTATTTTTCCAACTCAGTTTGACTTCTATAACTTGCAATCAAAAGAATTTGAGTGAATAGACCAGTCATTTCAGATTCGTGAATTTGCACCCAATGTCAGTCTGATGAGAGAGAGAGAGAGGAATCTAGTTTGGGGCAATTTCAAAATGATGTTTCACAAACACCAACATCTTGTTACACTGTAAAATGTCACAAAATGATTGATAAGTTTACAAAAAAATCCCAAACAAGAATTCAGTAAAAAATTGTGATGCTTTTTCTGTTTGAGCATTTTGCTGTAATCATTCTTCTCCAGCCCATTTCCTTTCAGAAAATAGTAAATTAGTTCTCCTCAGTCTGTGCTGATGCTCTCGAGTTAAGCCTTAAGGGAGGACATCTATCTCTCTGCCCTATAAGCCACATTTATGTTTTGAGTCTTGAATAAATGCCACTCTGCAATACTTTTTTTCAACCCATATTTTCCCAGATGGCTTTCATATCTATGCCAACTGGGGGAATAAAGATTGAGAAAAATCTCTATCTTCCCCAGGCATGGAAATATCTCCCACTTAGGAAACTCTGATTTCTCTCCAGGGGAAAAGATGAGCAAGGAACAACCAATTATGCATGAAGTCACACAGTTGAGTATACATATGAGAGTAATATCCTCCAATGAACTCAGCACGAGAACAAAGCTCAAGCAGCTGTTGATTTCTACAGCTACCTGTCATAGGGGACAGCTGATACCTGGGTCATGATCCGAAACTGTCCAGATTTCCTGTCTCTCTTTTCCACGTGACTTCCTGTTTCATTTCTCCTTCCTGCTGCTTCTACTCCTGTACCTTCTCTCCTGCTCCTTTGGGAAGCAGGAAACCAGTACAACTCCGGTACTCAGGGCTTACCAGGTTCTAAAACCAACATGGAAGTTTAGAAACTAAGTTTGGCGGCACCAGCAAAAAGATAAAAGCAGAGGGAAGAAATCTGACCAGAAGAACTTGATATGCTGTAAGAATCCCCCTGCCAGAGAAACTTGATGCCCTGGTTCCTGCATTGCTAGCAGGTGGATGTTTTGGGTCATCCTGACCTGGAAATTTCCACTCAGATTATCTCTCTTGGGATCATCCTCCTCCAAGGTGAATCCAGAAAAGACAGTCCTCTGGTTGGCTGGATATCAAGTAGTTTTAATATCAGAATCAGTTACTGACGCTTCATGCTTATTTCTCTACCAGGTTTGATGCTTTTTGTTGCTGTGAATTTCCTCGATTTGACAGTTGTCTGGCAATTGAACAAGGATTCTTTCCCTATTTCCTCTATTTCCCCCTGCGCTTTTCTTGGTCTCTGTGTTCCTAGGCTTTGGTCTACCTGAAATCTCTGAATTTTCCTCCTTCTACTTTGCTTATTTGGTCTCAGTACAGTTGCCCCAATTCTTCCATTATATTCCTTACATCTTTCCTTAGTCCTGTTTTTTCTTCCACACCATAACTTGCTGTCACTTACCAGCCAGCATTTAATGGACAGGAAAGCCAACTCCAGGCAAAGGAAGACTAAATATAGTTTGCCTTTGACATTGTTCACACTTCCTGCCCTATAACCTTTAACCATACCCTCCATACCTAACTGTGTCTCGGCCTTTGGTCAAATTGAAACTCAAACCTTGTTGGCCCAATTCTGAGCCTCAGGTACTCTCCATAAACCATGGTACACTGATCAATCCTGTTTATGGCAGCCTCTGAACCTTGTTCATACCATTCCACATGCTTTGAAACCAGCCTCAAAACACTTGAGGATTCATTGAAGATAATGACGTCATCATTATCCCATAGACCCAGATTCCATATCTTACAGGAACTACATTCAATATTTTAAATTGATTATCTCATCAATTCCATATCAACAACCCTGTGAGAGACTTAGAATCAGTCACATGCCAAAGCCATGCAGTTAATATGTGAACAAGTCAAGGTTTAATCCAGGTCTAGTCATAAACCAAGGATTTTAATTACTCTGATGCCTACTCCAGAGACAGAGACAGGGAAAGAAACAGCATAGAGAGAAACTTAACATGATTTTTAAACACCCACCTCTCTATAATGTCCTCTGGCCAATCACCAACAAAGTCCTAGTATTTTTATGTTTTTGATTCCTTCTAAATACATTGCTTCTGTTTTATTTCCACTGCCAATTGCCACATTCATGACTTAGGCCATGGTTAACTCATTACATGTCATTTTACTTTTCTTTTCAATAGTCTTAGTAAATCCAGTTTTTCTTACCTTAAGCAGGGCGCAAACACTACATTCAGCCTCCTAAAGGATTCTGTAGTTTGCACAACCAGACATCAAAATGTATACTGATATTTCTCTGGACTTGGTATAAAATCCAGTCCCAAGAAGCAGCATGATATTGGTGGGGGGAAAGTATAAGGACGTAGATTTTGATTTTTGCAATCGTGTTAATAGACTGTATGACCTTGGAAAAAAGCCATTCAACCTGTCTGGACTGTCTACTAAAGGATCCTAATCCTCCTGCATGATTAGGTCCTTTAATAATGAATAATGGCACATTTGATTATTTACATTCCTGCCGCCTCAAGAACCACACCACACAGAGTTATTGCATAAGCCTTAGAACAGACTGTCCTTTATCAATTCCTAATCTATGCTGCAACCTTGCTCATAGCCACCTGGTATCTTCAGACTCCAAGTAGACTGGGCCTCTAATTCTGGTAAACCTAATTTGCTAAGTCTGCATCCAAACAAAAACAAAGGAAATTAGATTAACAAGTGAGAAGACTCCAAAAAGGTGAGCTATTCTAAGATGATCATTGCCAGCAATATAACAACTAAACTAACCTGAGGAGGCCCTTCCTTCATTTTTTAGCTGCTAAAGAATCGACAGATCCAGCTAGACTCGTGAGTGATACAAACAAATGTCATTCTGACAATGCCAGGGAAAGCAACACCATAATTTTCGTTCCAGCCTACGTGGAGAAATAAAAACAGGTAATGACTCCCATAGCCAGCAAAAAGAGCACAGAAAGAACAACGAGAAGGTTCTCCAAATAGCAAATTTCAATGTATTGTGATGAACCTCCTGATAATTGATTTACACTGGATGTAAGACTTTCCCCCCCTCTTTTGGAGCTATATTTGGAAAAAAAAAAAAGGTTAATCTTTCATTCTTGCTAGTAAAATATTTCCCCCACCTTCATAAAAAAAGCATTATCATTGCAGAGAAGGGTAGGCAGATGTTTTATTTTTAACTGGAACCAGAATATTGTGATTCTGTTATCGTGTTTTAAAATCTGAGAACCTCATTAGAGCCAGGGGTACATATGGGCTTTTAGTGGATGGGGAGTGTGCCTGTTTATATTCTTCTTGACACAATTCCAAGAGTGCTAGATCCCAACAATCATGGACAACTCTCCTCTCCATTGGCTTTGATGAGAAGAGTAGTTCGCCCAATACCGATAAAGTCTTTTTTTTAAAACTGAAGTATAGTTGATTTACAATGTTGTGCTATTTTCAGGTGTAAAGCAAAGTGATTCAGTTATATATATACACATATATGTATATATGTATTCTTGACATTTTTGAAGTGCCTTAAAGGCAAAGCAACCATTGTCTTGGAGCTCTGAAACATCCCTCTATCAGACCATCTATCAGATGCTCTCTGCAGGCATTCTGCCAAGTGAGACCTATTCTATGTCAGGAACTGCAGTGTCCACCCAGATGAATAAGACATAACCCTTGTACTCAGAGGGCTCACAATTCAGGTGAGTTAAACACAGAGCAATCACTGAGTAAATCAAGCCATGCCACAGGACTCCAGTCAAAGCACTCTAATGACTCATCCTCTCACTTAGAGTAAAAACCCAACCCCTTACAATGCCTGCAGGGTGATGCCTACGAGGCTCCATATGACCTAATCTTTCACCCCCCAACCAGCTTCTCCCTTTCCGATCTTGTCTCCTGCTACTGCCCCTCTCTCTCCCTCACTCTCCACTCTGGCACACACTGTGTTCCCTACTCTGGGAGTTTGAACTTGCTCGTTGTTTTGTCTGGAACTCTCTTCTCCCTTTCCAGGACTCTCTCTTTCAATTCTTCAAGTCTCTGCTCAAATGCCACATTATTAGCAGACAGGTTTCCCCTAATGACCCATATAAAATATCAATCCCCACCTCCTCTTACTCACCCTATTTTTTTCCATAGTACGTAACACAATCTGAGCTCAGTTTATGTTTATTTTCTTCCTTCCTCCACTAGAATGTATTTAAGATCTGTGAGGCCAGAGATCATTGTTTTGTTCACTGTTATCACTCCACAACCTAGAACTGTGCTGGGAACCTAATAGATGCTAAATAGACATTTGAAGGATGAATAAACTAATTGACAGGCAGAAGTTCAATATGCTGGCTATGATCCAGTATGGGTCTCCCCTTATTTTTCCTGGACTGACGTTTTGATTACAGTATAACCAGGAAGAAGGAACTTCACAAGATTAAAGATCTACATGCGTTTCACCCCCGGGGACCAGAAGAATGAATGTGAGTTGGTGAGTTCCACCCTCAGAGATAAGAAAGGTAGAAAGCCGAAGTTATCATCTCCGATGATACAGGAAGTTAAGACCAGGGACCAGAAGCCACATCTTTAAGGACTTTGCAAGATTTTAACTCTCTCTATTTTTTAAAAATCATTTCTTTTTCCCCCTGTTTGATTGCAGTGGTAAGCAATAAGTCTTAACATGGAAGAAAATGATATCATCTTCTTTGGAGAATTCAAGAGTGGGTGGAACTTGGGAGATCACATCTAACTCTATTATTAGTCTTAAGGGAGAAAAAGTTCAAGAGATACAGTATGTGGAGTCTCGGGGCCTGGGGGCAGGTTTTAATGGACACTTATCCTTGAATATTGCTACTGGGGCACTGTGAAAATAGATATTGTTTCTGTCCTTTGGAACTTATAATCATAATTCTATGACAAGTGGTACTGCTTCTGGCTGGAGATCAAAGTTGAAAATTAACTGCCAACACTGACATAGAGAATCCATTATATGGATAATGCCTTCTTAGAACCACGTCTTTCATAAATTAACTCCAACTAGTGGACTGGTGTTTTTAATTGCCTTTGACTGATGGAGTAAGCTCTGGAGTCATGTGATAAGAAAAGAAAAGAAGTAAAGAATAGGATCCCAGTTTTCAAGGGTTTATTTCTATCTTTTTGAAGAAATAAGACGTGTAAAAAAAGAAAAAAACAGCAAGAAAGTAATAAAACACATCATATAGAAAATTCTGTGAGTCTAGCTAATTTGATGGGTCCAAGGAATTTGTGAAAGTACTTTCACTGCTTCTTTCAGCCATTTGCTTCTGTCTTGTCTATATTCTCCAGTGTTATTTTTTTTTTCTTTAGAATTTCTGTGGCGTCAAGCTCAGAGAAACTCAAAAACATTCTCCTAGTCAAGACTGTTGACAAAAGCAGTATTTTCTAAATTATTTAGCTGATTCACTCACAATTAATAAAAATTTATTAACTCTAATTCTTTTTTTAAAAAAATATTAAATGCTTGAAGCAAATACTTAAGCTTTTTTTTTCCACTCAAAGAAACATCTCAAATTTCAAAACAGTATAGTACAGAGTAAAGCTTCCAAGATTAGGGAGGAGGGGGCAGACAGTTTTTAATACCACCCATTAGCTGTGGGACTGTTGACACATGGTAGATATCTAGACTTTGGGGTTTTTTCCATCAGAATAATGGAAATAACAATTAATGCCATACTAACTCACAATGTGATTGTGTGAATCTAATGAGATCATATGCGTGACAGAAATTTGTAAAGAAAAACTATCATAAAAGGAACTTGAAAAGAAAAAAAAAAAAAACAAAAAACCTTTCCTTTCTCCTGATTTTGCACTTATAATACAGAGTATTGATACCAAATGATCTAGACTACTCAGGAAAATACTTATCTGATGAGCTTTTTCCAAAAATATATTTTATAATTACTATGATAGCTGTATTAAAATAAACATATGCAGGATTTCGATAATTATAAACCACAGCTCACAGCTCCAAAACTATTTTTTGGAATGTACACAACACAGATTGGCCAGTTTGAAAAATTTCAACAATTAAAAGAAAATAGCATGATTCAGACCTGAAGAGGCATACATGATAAACACTGTAACACTTGAGCATGTAGTGTCAAGGAAAATTAGTCAAGGACAAACCACCTTCAAGTTTGAAGAAGACATTATTAGTTCTATGCAAAAGCTTTCAGGGCTGCATTTTCTGAACAACAGAGATCTCAAGGGCCCTTAGAAAGATCAGTCATGCACCACTAAAACAGGACACATCACTTGGCTTTCAGAACTGGGAACAAAGTATCTGCAAGGTTAAGCGCCTCTTCTGTACGGTGTTCCAGTAAGCTCCATTTTGCTTTTACCTATATATAACCATGTGGTTTATTTTTTAAATCTATTGTTTTGTACTCTCTAGATTCAGTATTCCATCTTGGGCAACAATGAGCATTTTGTAAGGGCATGAAATTTCAAAAGCAAAAGCCAAATGTCTCCTAAACCAGGTTCCCTTACCTATTGCCAAGGAAGACCAGTGCTTACCCTTCTTAAAAGCCCAACCTGTTTTCCTACCCAGAGAAAAGAGACCCCACCAGCCTCTGTTAATATTATGATGAGTCAGCTCAGGAATTAGGAAAGGTTTGTGAAGGTTCAGCCTAGATCCGGGATCTTCCTTTCCTTTTGTTCCCTTTCTGATGCCAGGGGATGCACTATCCACAACTGTGAAGCCTCAGGACCCTAACTGATCCTACTCAGCCCCTTCTCTTCAGAAAGTGATCACATGGGCCTGGTGGAAGTCACTCTTCCACAGAGGCCCTATTTCCCAACTCTTTCATCAGCATTTTTTATTCCCCTTGAATTATCTAAAATCAGTAATGATTCCTTTTGAAAGTCACACGGAACAAAGATGACCACGAACACCTTGATCTTAGTTGATCTACTCAAACTCTGTGACCCTCTGTTTCTTTATCTGTAAAAAATGGCCACTCATTTTATCTCAGAGATAATATTTCAGAGACTTTCAGAGTCTCCCCACCCCATATGTACAGAGCTACATTGGCAACTTCACATTTTATGATATGTGAGCCTTACAATAACGCCTGCAGATTGACAGGTTAGTTGTCCCAACCTCCATTTTCTAGATGTGTATTTAAAACATCCTCATCTCTAAGTCCCTCCTACTTTTGATATACTGCGTTACTATTTAATAGAAGAAGAGAAACTGAGGCACAAAATGGTGAACTCGTTTCATAAGGACCCCCAAAACACTTCTCTCTGAGCCTAATACTACATAATTTGGTTTTCAGAGTAAAGAGTGGAAATATTTTAAGAGTAAGGGGCAAGGTCATATTTCTTGTTTTCCTTCCAGTGTTTAATGGGTACAGTTGCAATGTAAACAAGCAAATAGCTAAGCCACGTGAAGAAGAAAGAATATGAAAAAACAGTATATTCTTAAAAAGCCAAAACTCAAAAACAAAATGGTTTCTGTATTAAGCTTGTGCTATCATAGCAAGTCAACATTTATTTTCACTTCAATTTATTACATTTCTCCCCTAAAATAGGAGTCAAATGATTTTAATTACTTATTTTATGCAAAACATACAATATTTACTTACATAATTTAACTATAATCTATCATGTGTTCTCCAAAATTTTGTTTTTATGTGCTATACACATGTACACACACATATAAACAAAAAGCAATATGTATATGTGTGTGTGCTATCAGAATTACTTTTTATATGGCATCTATATGTATAGTATGTTATAAACACACACACATACTGTGTGTGTGTATATATACATATTTGTTTTTCAAAGGCATTCTTATTTAATGAAATTACTCAGAACTTAACCCTGAAGAGAGTTTATGATGGCAAATATTGGAAATCCATTCATAAAAATATAATTCATTCATAAATTACAATGCTTAAGAGTGAAAATATTACAAATCCTTAAAAAAGCAAATCCATATAGCATCCCTTGCATGCAATTACTTCTACTCTATTATATATTCACAGAATGTAAATACAGTGTTAATATCATAAAGTAGAAGTCAGTGATTGAATTGAATAATTACATCCATCCAAGAGATGTTCTTTTTGTGTGTGATAGCCTGCTTGATAATAATCCCTTCACAAACCTAGCTAGATCTCAAGTGAATTTTGTGATTAAAACTTAATTTAAAACTTGGTAAGAAATTCCTTGAACTCTCTAGAGAAAAGGTCTAAAGTAAATGCAAAAAAATTATCATCAAAGTCAGTCAAAGCAACGCTTCGTATTTTTCTCAGAACACAAACATCAAATTCATAGAATTATTTGATTGGCCAAAAATGTTCACTTATTACATTTACAATGGGTCATTTATACTATGTCTTAATTTATGAAATCATTATATATATTTGCTTCTTTGAAATAGTTTATTAAAATATTAAGTCAAGAACTGATATTTATCTATATATATCTGTATATGTCAGTCTGATAATATATATACACACACACATTCAACATCTAAAATCTGTTGTATCTATGTTGAGTATACAAAATATTTCTTAATTTTCACACATTACTCTCAAGAAACAAGTACATATATCATTATTTTAAATATTAAAATCGTTGTAACAATAGTTCCACATCTAAAGTGAGAAACTGTTCAACTTCATAATGTTATTGTACCTCTTGTTTCCATGGAACTCCTTTGCTCCCCTGAGCTAGTAACCATGGACTCACTGACTTAGAGAGGCTTGGACAGAGTGTAATTGAATGGTCTTGTTGTTCATTTAGAAGATTGAAGCCCAGTCTCCCAGATTCTTGACTTCTCCACTGTCAGCCCAGGAGTTAGCGTCAGAGAAGGAAGTAAAAGATGGGTCTCCTGGCCCTGTTCCAGCATTCTTTCAACTATCCTATGCTGCTGGCCACTATTCTAAATCAACTGACACTAAAATAACACTTCACACACACACACATGCACACACACACAAATACAACCCATATACACATTGCATGTATAAACACCAACATACCTAAGCCATTTGCTTCAATCGTGCTATTTTAAGAGTCAAACTACACTTTTTATGATTTTCCAGCACTACTAATAAAAATATCATTGTCATTTTGGCAAGATAATGACAAGATGACTTGCTGGCTATGGATGTAGGACACAGAAATAATTGCTTAAAATGGGGGGAAAAATCAGTATTAAACTGATTTTGTCTTCTTAATGTCTCACAGTGTTTTACTAGATATTTTCATTTATTTTTACTGAAGGAGTTTACAATTATAACCAATAAAAATTAAAAGATAATAAAGAAAATATTTAGTAATATCTAGGTAACATATCATGGTTCCAATTTGCTCATCACTGTAACAATAATACAAAACACTATTAGAAAAAGCAATTTTCCTACTTAATCAGATTTTTATCTATAAATAACAGATTCTAGAGACTACATCTGTGTTGTCCTACACAGTAGCCACCATCCCCCTTGTTGGGCCCTTGAAATGTGACTAGCCTGAATTGAGGTATGCTATAAATGTAAAATACATAGCAGATTTCAAAGACTTTACCCCCAAAAAAAGAATGTAAAATAATCTCAATTTTAAACTGATTATATGTTGAAATGATAATATGTATATAAATAAAATGTATTATTGAAATTAACATGACCTGTTTCTTTTCACTTTTTAACATGGCTCTTAGAAAATTTTAAATTACAAATGTGGCTTGTATTTGAGGTTCACACTATATTTCTATTGTTCATCCCTGGTCTAGACCATCCACATGCTAATCTTCCTGTCTGAAATGTCTCATTTCCTCAAGTCCAGAACCTACTCTACATGATCAAAGGCACCTTGTCCTTGAACCCTTTTCTGATCTCTCCCATCCGGAAGTGAGTCCTTGCCTCTAACCTCCATGGGCATCTTCCTTCTGACCTTGCCCATTCTATCCTAACACCACTACTAGGATGCAAGTTACTGGAAAATAAGTTCTATATATGTTTCTATGTATGTCTGTGACTTGCAAGACAACTACATGGAGCTTTAGTAAAGCATCAGTGAACTTTCACTAGACAAGTAAGAAAATAAACTTATATACAGTCATTTTGTTCTCAGTTCACATTTGTTCAGATAAAGCTGTCTTAAAAGATCAGAATTTTCTAAAGTACCAGGTCTATGTCTAGTAAGAGGATACGTACCAGCTGACTCTCAGATACTGTAGAAGATGGTGAGGCGAGGTTTGCCTGCAAAATTATAAACGTAGTGTTTATTTAGTGAAATTCATAATTTAGTAAGATTATATATCTATGTCTTTAAGTATTCTGAAGTTTTTTATTGCTAAAATAATACATACCCCTTGTAGAATTTTGACAGGTATTAAGTAAAGAAAAAATATCATTATGCCACCAAAAAATGATTTTTTTTTACACTTTTGGTACATCGCCTTACAATATTTCTCCTACACATTTTTATTCAGCTCACATAATAGTAAATATGATGTTTTCTATGTTGCTTTTCCTTAGCATCTTAACACAGTACTAGTGTAAGACATCAAAAATTCTTCAAGGTGATGTAATATGTCATGCTCTGTATACTCCATATTTTACTCAAACTTAGCAACATTGTTAACTACTTATATTTATGTACAGCAAAATGAAACAAATAACAGATTTTTTCATTAAATTACTCATATTAGAAAATAAAGTTTTCATGAAAAAAAGTTTTTAATTGTTTTCAATTACAGAGGAGGCTAATATTGTTTCATCATCCTTGGCTCCTGAATTTCACTCCTTTCTTCTGGATTTAGTTTCCTTCTTGTTGAAGTAAACGCTCTGGTAGTTTTTTCAGAACTTCCTGTCTTGGGCTTTGTCTGAAAATGTTTTTATTTTATTCTCATCCTGAATGAGAGTTTACTTGGACATAGAATTCTGAGGTAGTAGTTATTATTTCCCAGCATTTTGAGGACTGCCCACTTGCTCTGACTTCTGTTACTGCTGTCAATGTAAACTTCATAACTTGGATCATCTGTCTTCACGTTTGCTTAGCATTTAAGATTTTTCTCCATGACATTCTGTAATTCCACTATGATGTGTCTGAGGATGGACTTCTTTTTATGTATCCTTTTGGGGGGCTTGGTGTAGTCCTTCATTCTGAGAATACATATCTTTCTTCATTTCCAGAAAATCCTCCAGGAATTACTTCAAATATTGCCTCTCTCCCATTATATCTAATCTCTTCTTTGGAGCTTTGATTAAATATATGTTGGGTCTTCTGAATCCATCCTCCATTTCTATAAAATTCCCTGTCATATTTTTTATCTCTTTATGTTGCATTCGGCAGAGTTTCCACATATAAGCCTGACGGTTGACACATTTTTCTTCAACAGTATATTAATACATTTAACATGGCCATTGAATTTTATATTTTAATGACATTATTTTTAACTTCTAGAAGTTCAATTTGGTTCTTTATCAAATCTTCTTTATGGTATCTGTAATTCCTTTTAACTATTTCAACATTTTATTATATTTATAAATTCATTACAGATTTTTCTATAATCTCTCTTGGCTAAATCCCCTGTTTCTTGTATCTGCTGACTCTCCTTCATGTCTCTGCCCCGTGATGTTCTTTACTCATTTGATGGCTTTTTAGTTTTGATTTTGAGCTCCTCTTCAGTCAGGGTAATTTCAGTGATGATTTCTGTAGGTATCTGAGAAACCCTGGGTTGGGAAACCATGCCTACAATACATCTCACGTTTGCCCTAATGGGGGCCCCAGGTATTTCACTGATTCTGGACCAGTTTCCATTTTATTTCATCACCCTCGTATTCCTGAACTTACAGGGTGGCAGGTCCCCACATCTTCAACTTTCACAGGTTTAGGACTCATTTTCTCATGGATGACTATCTTACCACCCAAGAGTGTAGATTAAAGATGGTGGGAGAATTTATGTCTATTTCTATCATGCTTCTTGGCCGTGTGGCCTTCTAGGCTCCTGGAGGCACACAAAGGATTCATCCACAGCTCTGACTCATTATACAGTGAAAATTAAACTCTAAGCTCCTGGCTCCTGTCACCTGGGTTATGACATATCTGTGTTCCCCCAGAGCTTAAGTTTCTTCTTAACTTTCCCACCTGGAGCTCTCTCTTCATTTCTGACACTCACAGTTCCTCTTTCTTTCTTGTAGATTGAGTTACATATATATTTTTTAATAGTTATGTTTTCTCAAGCTTTTCTGCCCTTAAATGGGAGACCAGGCTTCCCCATCAGGGAATTGGTCAACATACAGATGCACAATCATAAATATACTAGGCTGACACATGATAAAGTTGTGTTCCTACACTATCTCTACTCTTTTTGAAATTGCAAATATTTTCGGGGTTATGACAGATGTGTCAATATTGCTTTTACTCTCTGAGAAGTGAATGATAACTGAAAACTGAAAGCTGAGTGGTTCCTATGGTATTGCCAAGTACGTAAGAGTGTGAATCACCAAACATAACGACCAGGAGCCTGCTGTCCTTCTCACAATGTGTCCAACATGGTTTGTTTTTGATTTTTTGACTCATGACATTCTTCACCAGGAAGGTCACTGTTCACTGCCATCCCTGCTTGCTCTACAGCAGCAGTATGTCCTGGCTAATTGCTCCCCACCTCTAATTGCTGTGGAACAGGTTACCGTGCACTGAGGTTCATGGTTATTCTGTGCTGCAGAAAATTACCCTTCAGAATGCCTATCCCAGTGATTTTTCAATTCACCTAGGGTTTCATTTTTTTAACCTCATAATGTAATATGAGTAATAATGATTTCTTCTAATTTCTTAGGATCTTTTCCTTTTGGTTAATTCTTCATTATTGCAGTAATGAGAGAATTCTCTATGAATTCCCTAAGTTAAATGACTTCTATGAAATATGCGGAACTGAATGTTTCTTGACAGGAACAAAATATAGTTATATTTTTATCTCAATAATTATAGGAAAAAAGAAGTCACACACTAAAAATAAAGTATTTGCACAATTTAACTATATTACTAACATTTTTCAGTACTTTGTGTTAAATAATACCAAACTCTCATAGGGAAAAAAGAGAAAGTGCTCAGGCAAACACATTAATTAAATTAGGGAAAAACACAAATATCTTAGTATCCAGTCTCCAGAAGTCCCCAAAATTTCTTCACTGTGAATTATGACATAACAATAAGGTGATTTAGACATCCCCAGTACATTTTTATTTCATCTAATATAATGGACTTCATATCACTATTATGAGAAACTATTCCCAGAGAAAAAAACAGAATTAAATTTGAACCTCAGGGTGGAGTTAATATTTATAAAGCTACTGCAGATCCTTTATCAAAGAAAAAGAATATTGGCTTATGTGTATCATCACAAATGTAACCAGATGCTTTCAACTAACCCAGTTGTGTAAAACCCTTTGAGAAGCTTCCCTCTGCTTGCCCAATACACGTTAATGTTTATTAAATTCTGTAGCTATAGTTATGTTATCAATATTGCAGCAATGATTTTTGAAAAGTAAAGAAAGATTGTCTGGTGAGCTGAGATTGGAATGGTGAGTAGCAAGAGAAGGCTACTCTATTTTTAAAACTGCCAATTGGTCAACTAAACTAAGGAAGAGAAGCAACATGAGGTACTTAAAAATAAACTTGAAATTGGACTTGAACAGCACTGATGTTTTTAGTCATTTGTTCTATCCACGTTAATACTAACCATGAAGAACGTTAGAGATGAGTATAAGAATGACTCTTGTGAAACAAGATCCCATAACCTATATTCTACAGTCTTTGACTTCATTTTAATTACAAAAGAAAAAAAAAGTGAGAGGAAGATAGAGTAGGAGGATTTTAACCAGCATATCACCGTTAACAAAACTTTAAAACAGAGCAGTCAAAAAATTGGAAGAGTCAAAATTTCGTATTTCAAAGAAAACCTATTAAAGTGGTAGGTTATATGCAAACTGAAAGAGTTAAGACTAAGGAAAGAAATGAAGATTTGAGATCCACTGAAAAATAAATTGCTACACAAAGCCACCACTTAGGCCAAGCCCACTTTGGAGAAACCATTTTCCTCTTTCAAAGACCTCATGCCAGAGGCACGTAAAGTATATCCAAACTCCTCAGTCATTGTCTAGAGTTGCTTTTCCTTGCAATCTGCAGCTTTTCCCATTCTCAACTCATGGGTGTCAGGCATCACACTAGCAGACATCCTTTTGGGAGATTGGGACAAAATCAAATTGTATCAAGTAAAAAGTATTGAACAGTTACTTTTCCTTCTATCCTATGCACTTCTACTTTGGGCAATATTTTTTTTTTCCCCTTTCAGCAGTCATGTCCCTCCTCCCTGAATATAACATCCAATTCAATAGGATTAAAATGTTTCTCTTTGACCTTTTCCCTGTTGACTTTATTTATTTATTTTTTCCCTGTTGACTTTAATTGTCCTGAGTTTTCTTAAGGCTCAAAGAACTCTAATTAGTGATAATGTGTTAATTGAATTATTTTAGTTCTCCCAGATAAGACTGATCTACAGATAAGCAAAAAGGAAAAACTTAAAATATTAACAGAGCCCCTAATAATGCCTGAGTTGCTGAGCTTGGCATTGAGGAAATATAAAATTATAAGATGATAAGATACTGTCTTACCCTTAAGCTAGAGAGCATTCCTGTTATTTGTACATAAGGCACTACTCAAAAGATTGAATCCAAAAGAAGATGGGGTACATATATACAATCGCCTATTACTCAGCCATAGAAAAGAATGAAATAATGCCATTTGCAGCAACATGTATGGACCTAGAGATTATCATACCAAGCAAAGTAAGTCAGAAAGAGAAAGACAAATACCATATGATATCTCTTATAAGTGGAATCTAAAATATGACTCAAATGTACATATCTACAAAACAGACACACAGACATAGAGAACAGACTTGCAATTGCCAAGGGGGAGGAGAAGTGGGGAAGGAAAGGATTGGGAGTCGGGGATTAGCAGATGCAAACTACTCTATATAGAATGGATAAACAACAAGGTCCTACTGCATAGCACAGGGAATTATTCAATAGCCTTTGATAAGCCAACATGGAAAATAATATGAAAAAGAATCTATATATGTATAACTGACTCCCTTTTCTGTACAGCAGAAATGAACACAACATTGTAAATCAACTACACTTCAATAGAATTTTAAAAAGTTGAATCCAATGGTGAGCATGGTAGGCACCAAAGACAGAGATATATGTATGAGGCATCATATTTTTCTTGCTTCATACTGTTTATTCTACTTGTAGACCTTACCGTATATGAATATCTCACTAAGAGCTATATTATGAGTTAGTGATATGTCCCCAAAAGGTCTAAATATAAAAAGTAGAGTTGAAAGTATTTTAAAAGTTTGACTCAGTAATTTAGGAAATGATGATTCCGTGTTGTTTTGAACATAATTGGTAGGCAGAATAAAAGGGCATAGTGACCAGCGACAGTCACATTTTACATGTGCAAATGAGGAATAAAAAATCAGATCAAGGGAAGTGTGGCTGAAATATGGCGCCTTCATTTTTGGTGTCATCTAAAATGATTATGAGAAGGACCCAAGGCATAAAGGATGTCTCATTAAATCATTTCTCTTCTTCTGCATTTAGCTCAGCCTATATAATTACCTTCCTTTCCCTCCTCATTCCCTCTCACACATGCATACCTTGGAAACATTTCTGAACAGTGGAAAAAAGAAAAAAAGGAAAGAAAGACAGAAAGAAGAATGATCAGTAGAGTGGAATTTCATGCTTAAATTATTCATAACTCATCAAATCTCTGGTCACAACCTATAGAAGCAGATTTGGATACATGTCTGGATTTAAGTAGATTGGATTTGTCACCTCTTACTCTTAAGATCTATGGCTGCATTAGGGCACATTGCCTCTGAAACACTCCAGCATAGCAACGTTTCCAAGCATAGCAACCAGGGGACTGTGTGAGGTGGCTTAATTGGAGAAGATCACCTTTATTTGAACATCTGTATATATAGAGGGAAATATTCTTAATAAAGTTTGACACATTTTTAATATTTTGTGATATTTTGAAAGCAATATGTTTCCACTCTAATGATATTTTTCTGTCCCTCAAGCTCATTAAAATGAGATTTTCCCTCTATGCCATATCATATTCAATAAAGCTGTCTTTGTTATTTCTCTGGCACTTAAAAGTAACTTCTTAAATGTAGAGAGTTTATTAAATAAGTTGTCATCAATAGAATGTGACTCCAAATGACAGTTTTTTTGATAAATTAGTAATAGGTCCACATACTTGCCTTATTTTCTGAGGTTGCTCTTTATTAAGAAAGCATACTGTGGTTTTGAATTACATGAGTGAAATGAATTTATACTGGTAGTGGTTAATGAAAAATAATAAACATTTACAAAGGCAAGTGTAATGCAAAGAAAAAAAAATAACATTCCCCTCCAAAGATGATAGAGTGAAAACAGAATGAAATAGAAACTTAATTAGAAAATTCATTCCATTACATAGAGGGAAGGAAACTCTTTAAAAATGAGTGCCATGAGAAAAAATCACTTGTAGTTTAACTGATAAATTATGAGTTAATTTACCTGTAAGCAAATAATTTAAAACATTAGAAATATATTAAATATTATCATCTTAGAAGTTGTCACCAAATATGAAATTATTCATTCAAAGTTTAAGCTGGAGTTTACTGGGGATGAAGAATTAATTTAAATCCAGAATATGAATACTAATGGATAAAATATTTAAGGAAGACTAGTTATTTCCAGCCCCTGTTGGTACATGCAAATAACAACAACAGGGGCTTTGACATGAGGAAGACCTAGATTGGACTTTGCCTTCTCTGTGACTTTGTTTCCTCCTCCATAAAATGGAGATTTGAAATAATCATACCCACTTCATAGGACTGGTATAAGGTTAAATGAGATAGTTAAAACTGATTTGCAAGGTAAGAACTCAAAACACTAATTATTATGATTATTGAATTTGGCATCTGTTAAAAACAATCAAGTGAAATACGAATGATAAATTAATCAATCCCACAGGTGCCCTGTGGAGATCAGGACCACTCAACGTGTTTGTTGGCCTTATTTAAATTCTATGCACTTAAGCGAACCTCAATTAAATTACTTTAAATGCAATTCAAGTACACGATGAATTGAAGAAAAACCTGGACTTTAATTAATCTAAGTTGAAGGTCCTTTACTGTATCTGGCTCATCCTAAAAAACAGACTATGTGAAATGTAACAATATGTGCAATCAAGATTAAGAAAAGAAAATGAATTGTTTTACATGGATTTTTTTTTTTTTTTTTGAGGAAGGAAAGTCAGCTTTTTATCAAAGTCCCCTAAAGAGGAATTAGTCATATAATTTCTCATTATTTAATTAAACCACTCTCATCATCCCAGGAAAATTGGAAATCCAGTGGACATACTGACACATTGAAAACTAGCAACTTTGTACATTTGTTTTAACATCAGCCAGTGCTCTGGCTAGCTCTCCTCCAATTTCTGCAAGATTGTTCTTTCCTATTTTGTTTACTGTCCCCCACATATGGTATGCTTCAGAAATGGGGACCTTGCTGCTCTATTCATCCCTCACACCCCAGTGACTCCACGTGAGTACTGGGGAACGGCAAACACTCAAATATTTGTCAAAACAGTGGAAAATTGAATAATAAAGCTAGGAACTGACTACACTTTCTACTCATCACAATTCACAGACTATATACTATACTTTTAAAGAGTCCCCAGAAATAGGGATTTTGAGTGGACTGTGCTAAGAGGCTGAGGCCATCCTCAAGTGTAACAAAACTTTTTTTTCTTGGTTCTAATTTAAGTCTTCCCTTTTTTTTCTCTGTGGTGCAGACATTGGTAAACTGCATGATCCCTGCTTTAGAATAGAATCTAAAAAGCTCTACAAAGGCAGTGATACACCAAGTCCCAGCAGGTGAATAATGTGAAGATGCCTACTTTCTTCAAAGTTTTGAAGAGAGGTGGTAGAATATTGAAATGTTACAGTTTGTAGGATTCTCAGATTTGCTTTTGAGTTTCCATGAGAGAGGAAGGGAGAAAAGTGCAAAGATTAATTAATTAATTAAGGGAAAACTATTCAAGTTGCACTTAATATGAGGCATTTGTAGCTCTGCTAATATGAATGTTAGAATTTCTAGAAAAATATATTACAGTGTTGGGGGGAGAGATAAATTAGGAGGTTGGGATTAACATATATTTACGCACTACTATATATAAGATAGATTATCAACAAGGACCTACTGCATAGTACAGGGAACTCTACTCAATACTCTGTAATAACCTACATGGGAAAAGAATCTGGAAAAGAATAGATATATGTATAACTAAATCATTTTGTTGTATGCCAGAAACTAACACATCATAAATCAGCTACACTCCAATATAAAATAAAATTTTTAATAAAAAATAATTTAAAAAATAAAAAATGTTTTTAAGAAAGAAAATATTACAGTATCATTCTTTTTTAAAAATCAGGACATAGTGTATTCAAGGTCGATTTTTGACGTATGATTAAGGGTTATAGCTAAGGTACACTTTTGTTCTAAAATTTCATTTTTCTCCTCAAAAAAACTGTATCAGACATCACTTAGTAAATGTAATAACTGAAGCCAAATATTTACAAGTGTGACTTCTCTGATGGCACCAAAAGTTGGTTTTCCCATTCCACCATGAAATCATCCCATCTAATCTTTCAAAAGACATGGACATATTTGAGGTGTCACAAACAACAATTCAAATGTTATTTTGTAAGAGAAATTAAAAAAACAAAGCTTTTCCAAGAAACCAAATTTAATCAAAGTCAAGAATCTTATCTGAATTAGAGTTTATATTTGTTTGAGGCTATATTAAATCTATTTGATGATTCAGTGTTAACTTTGAATGACTCAAATGCTCTCACAAAGTTTGGGGCAAATGTTAATCTCCTTAATCAAGTCGGATAACTGACAGAAGAACAATTTGACATAACCTCTAACTATGGAGATTGAAGCAGCTCCTCTAGAATTGCTTCCATTGCTATCAAATTATCTACCTCCAGGAGGTGTGGGAGGAGGTATCAGCCCTCTGTACCTCATTGTAAATGAGTCTATATCAGATGCACTTGGGTGCAAATTAGGACTAGATGAGAAAGGAAGGTGACAGTAAAGAATATTCTAGCTACTTTTTCTTGGGTCTGGATCTTGTAGAATGTCTCAGCCACAAAAAAATAGAAGCATTTTTAGGGACTTTCTTTTCTTATATCCAACTGAAGAATCAAGGAACTCAGCTAAATCATGGTGCGTCTAGTCTTTCCAAGATAAGGAGGGGGAAGAGAAGGGGGGAGACATGGATGAAGGGAAAAACAAAGGAAAAAGAGAGGTAAAAAAAGGGAGAACCATTATTTATTGAATCATTTCTATGTGTCAGACTACAGTAAGGGCTTTTCTTATGTTAACAGTTATAAATCTTACATCAACTACATATTAGTATCCCAATTTTATAGATGAAAAAATTTAAGGCACAGAGAGGTTAAGTGACTTTCCAGGATTCATTAGCAAGCAGTAACCCTGTGATTAAAACTTGGGTATAGCCAGCTAAATGCCTCCACTCTTTTAAGTATTACTCCAAATGACTTCCTGTAATAACAGAAAATAACAGTGAAAGCTTCTAGAAAATGTTCTAAGCAGTGTTCCTATCCATACCTTCTAAACATTATTTTCTGAATGTGATGAAGCTCAGTAACTTTACCCAATTTATTATCTGCCTTAGGGAGGTTCTAAAGAAGGCAGAAATGTATAAATTGCAAAGAAGATATGTCACAAAATTTATATTTACTAATTATTGACTCTGAATGATGATGATGATGAAAACTACATAGTAGAAAATATGAAGTATAAACTAAAGGGAATAGTTTACTGGTTTGTTTTAAACTAAAAACTAAACACTTGTTTAGGAGACAATCTTGCCTATACTAGAATATGTTGGGTCAGAAGCAGAAGTTGGCCACATGCTGGATTATTAGGTAAATAAAGAATAGGAATGGGATGAGGCTATGTGTGTGTGTGTGTGCATCTAGGACGTTTGGAGCCAGATCCCCACAATTAAGTGAATCAAGTGTGTGAGTCTATACCTACGTACACATTATTACTATATTTTTGCTCATAGGTGGAAATTGATTTATTTGAAAATAATTTAAATGAAAGAAAACAACAAACTAGTCCAAATCAAATAAATTGGCAATCCCATTAGAAACAGACAAATCTGAATGTTTCAACTATGTGAGTTGACTCTTTCATAATACACACGATAAACCATTACAAAAATGAAAATGTCATCTAAGCCTTGATAATTAGAAAGGCAGAAAGCAGATGTTAGAATTCTGTTTGATTCAGCCAAACTAATCAAATGAGACCTCACTTAAGAAGGAATTTATTAAATAAACTTACCAGACACAACCTGATTTTCCACCTCTGGGCCAATCATACCATCCTACCCCTTCCATTTATGAAAAATTCAACTAATTCAATTTAAATGACTATATAATTGAGTTCCCTCCAAAGCATGTGCATGCACCCATTAATAAAGCAGTATGTATAATTATGAAGGGACTTACATATTTGGTTTCTCGGCCAGCTGCTCTTGGAAGAGTTGTAGGCGTCTGTAGGAAAATAAAAACAATTACACTACTGAAGTAATCAAGAAAATGTTAAAAGATTCAACTTCTGGGATAAATATGTTCACCTTTTGTTTTTTTCCTATTAAGACTTTCTAACCATTGCTCCCTCTTTTCTTTACAAAACTCCCTGTCCCTTTGAAAATTATTTCATTAAACACTATCACTTTGTTTTTTTCATTGCTGTTATTGATCAGATTTCTAGGAAATTTTATCTTATTTATTGATGATGTTTACTCATGGATCATAAGAGTCCCTTATGTAATTTTGGCAATTTCAAAGTTCACACAGAAGTCTCTATCCCCTCAATTCTTTGGGCTGCTCGACTCCAAAGATACTCTTATCCACTCCATTTCAATCATCCGCTGCCAGGACCATTCTTAGATGTTACCTTCACAAATAAAATGGAAAACTTTTAAAATTTCATTTTCACATCCTCCTCTTGGAACTCTACTTCCCTTCTACCATCTTCATTTCTCAGATATCCCAAAACAATATTTCTTCAGCCTCACTGAGACTTCAAAAATCAATGAGCCTTCCCAGCTCCATTATGGCTTTACTGCCTCTCTCATTACATGTTTCATATTCTCAGCCATTTTAAAAGTACCTTAATTTATCCTGCTTCCTTCTCTCCTTGTGACAAACTCACAAAAACTAACAACAAAAACCTGGATGGACTGTATCATATATTTTCTCTAAATTTGTACTGGAAATGCAAAACATGGCTGAGGAAACTCTCTCAACCAAGCTAACTGATTTCATTAAAAATTATGAAATAATATTGTACATCAACTATATTTCAATAAAAAATAAGAAATTAGCTATGGATATATGCAAGTGCACTTGGGTTGCAGGGAGGATAGACTACAAAGGAGCACAAGGAAACTTTTTCTTTTGATGGAAGTTTTATATCTTGGATGTGGTAGAGGTTACACAACTCTATGCTTTGTCAAAACTCATAGAACTGTATACTAAAAGGGAAAATTTTACAGTAGATAAATTATACCTCAATAAACCTGACTTTTAAAACAGAACTATATAAGCTATAATAAAGAACTGAACATAGGGACTGAAGTATATAGTAGACACTGAACAGATTTTTGAACTGGAATATCAGATTGACAAATCCTCTTAGAGGCATAAGGAAGCAATAAATTAAGAAAATATTTAAAGATTAAGAGATATAGAATACAGAAGCAAAAGTGAAAAAAATCAGTCTAGTAAGAGTCCTAGGAGGAAAGAAATGTTTGAAAAAAAATAATGACTAAAACTATCTTAAATGTAAGGGGAGGGCTTCCCTGGTGGCACAGTGGTTGCGAGTCCACCTGCTGATGCAGGGGACATGGGTTTGTGCCCCGGTCAGGGAGGATCCCACATGCTGCGAAGATGCTGGGTCCATGGGCCATGACCACTGGGCCTGTGAGTCTGGAGGCTGTACTCCACAACGGGAGAAGCCACGGCAGTGAGAGGCCCGCATACCACAGAAAAAAAAAAAAAAAAAAAAAGTAAGGGAAAAAAAGAGTGAAAACTTCAGATGAAAGGTCAAAGAGATACATAAGAGAAAAACAAAGCACATTTAGACACATAATAGGAAATATCAGTAACATCATAGATAAAGATAAAATTCTAAAAGATCACAGTGCCACTCTGTAAATGATCACTCTGTAGCAGAGGAGTCAATATCATGCTGACAAAATACTTCACAAGTTATATTGTTGAAAAAAAAAGAACCTAGGCCAAAAACTGTTGAAAAGAGGGAACCTATAATTTTACATCCAGCAAAACTATAATTTAAAAGAAGGGAGGGCAGAGTCAAGATGGCGGTGTGGGAAGATGTGGAGTTCGTGTCTCCCCACAACTAGGGCACATGCCGGACACTGGTGGGGGACCTCGATGCCCAAGGATATGAGAGGAACCCCCAAGTGAACCGGTAGGATGTGGGGGGACTGAGGATGGAGGAGAAGTGGAGGCCGGACAGGATGGGTGCCCCTGAGGGGGTGGCTGAGAGTGGGGAGGGGTTCCCAAGTGGAGGGACCATCAGGGGCTTGGGTTGGGGGAGCACACGCAGAGTTTCCCCTGCCCAATAGGCTGGGGAAATCTGCCCAGCCCTTGGGCCACTTCTTATGCATTCAGAGTCACCCTCTAGGCTGCCTTGGTCCTGGGGGCATAGGTTGGAGGCTGGGGGGAGAACAAGAGAGGCAGGAGGGAGGGACCCTTCAGGACCAGAGGAGAAGGAGAGGCACAGAGGGCATTTGCCTTGCCTACTTGAGACTGGGAAGCCTGTTGGGCTCCCAGGTGGGGTCCCCTGCTCTCTGAGACCAGAGGTGGGAAGCACACCTGGGCCCCTTCTGTTCCATTAAGCCTAAGCCCCATCCCCCATACCTCCCAGGGCCTTTTCCAGCCCTGTGGGTCTTAAGTATAGGTCCCACCCACTGCTCAAACCCAACCTTGCTTAGGACACAGTCTCCACAGCCAAGGCCTTTTCCACCTTTTTGGTTTTTTTCTCCTCCTCTTTCTTACTACTGTGGTTATGTTTTACCTTCTGGTTGTTGTTTCATCTATATTTTCATTTTTATATTCTTTCTAACATATCTGTTACTTTCCTAGTCTAATTTTATTTTTTATTTTGTTATTGTTCTTTTTTTGTTGTTTTTTCTGCTGCCTTGCACAGCTTGCAGGATATTGGTTCACAAGCCGGGGGTCAGGCTGAAAGTCCTGCAATGGGAGCTCTGAGTCCAAACCACTGGACTAACAGAGAACCTCAGACCCCAAGGAATATTCATTGGAATGATGTTTCCCAGAGGTCATCATCTTGGCACTAAGACCCAGCTATACCCAACAGCCTACAAACTCCAGTGTTGAAAGCCTCAGAACAAACAACCAGTAAGACAGGAACACAATCCCACTCATCAAAAAAAAAAAAAGAGAAGGCAAAAAATATGTCACAGATGAAGGAGCAAGGTAAAAACCTACAAGACCAAATAAATGAAGAGGAAATTGGCAATCTACCTGAAAAAGAATTCAGAGTAATAATAGTAAAGATGATCCAGAATCTCAGAAATAGAACAGAAGCATGGATTGAGAAAATACAAGAAATGTTTAACAAAGGTCTAGAAGAACTGAAGAACAAACAAACAGAGATGAACAATACAATAACTGAAATGAAAAATACACTAGAAGGAATCAATAACAGAATAACTGAGACAGAAGAACGAGTAAGTGAGCTGGAAGACAAAATGGTGGAAATAACTGCCAAGGAGCAGAATCAAGAAAAAAGAATGAAAAGAATTGAAGATAAGCTCAGAGACCTCTGGGACAACAATAAACACACCAACACTCAAATTATAGGGGTCACAGAAGAAGAAGAGAAAAAGAAGGGGTCTGAGAAAATATTTGAAAAGATTATAGTGGAAAACTTCCCACTATAATCCTTTCCCATGGAAAAGGAAAGTCACCCAAGCCCAGGAAGCACAGACAGTTTCCTACAAGATAAACCCTATGAGAAACACACCAAGACACACATTAATCAAAAAAACAAAAATTAAATTCAAAGTAAAAATATTAAAAGTAGCAAGAGAAAAACAAAAAATAACATACAAAGGAATTCCCATAAGGTTATCAGCTGAGTTTTTAGCAGAAACTCTGCAGGCCAAAAGGAATGACAGGATATACTTAAAGTGATGAAAGAGAAAAATGTACAACCATGATTACTCTACCCAGCAAAGATCTCATTCAGATTCGATAGAGATATCAAAGGCTTTTCAGACAAGCAAAAGCTAAGAGAATTCAGCACCACCAAACCAGCTTTACAACAAATGCTAAAGAAACTTCTCTAGGCGGGAAACACAAGAAAAGAAAAAGACCCATGAAAACAAACCCAAAAATGGTAGTAGGAACATACATATCAACAATAACCTTGAATGTAAACGGTGTAAATGTCCCAACCAAAAAACACAGACTGGCTGAATGGATACAAAAACAAGACCCGTATATATGTTGTCTACAAGACACCCACTTCAGACCTAGGGACACATGCAGACTAATAGTGAAGGAATGTAAAAAGATACTCCATGCAAATGGAAATCAGAAGAAAGCTGGAGTAGCAATACTCATATCAGATAAAATAGACATTAAAATAAAGACTGTTACAAGAGATAAGGAAGGACACTACATAATGTTCAAGGGATCAATTCAGTAAGAAGATATAACAATTATAAATGTTTATGCACCCAACATAGGAGCACCTCAATACATAAGGCAAATCTAACAACCATGAATTGGGAAATCGACAGTAACACAATAATAGTAGGGGACTTTAACACCCCAATTATACCAGTCTATAGATCATCCAAACAGAATATAAGTAAGGAAACAAAAGCTTTAAATAACACAATAGACCAGATAGATTTAACTGATAGTTATATAACATTCCACCTGAAAGTGGCAGAATAAACTTTCTTCTCAAGTGCACACAGAACATTCTTCAGGATAGATCACATTTGGGGTCAAAAATCAAGCCTCAGAAAATTTAAGAAAACTGAAATTATATCAAACATCTTTTCTGATGACAACACTATGAAACTGGAAAACAATTACAGGAAAAAAAACTGTAAAAAACACAAATACATGGAGGCTAAACAGTGCACTACTAAATAACCAAGAGATCACTGAAGAAATTAAAGAAGAAAAAAAAATACATAGAAACAAATGACAATGAAAACACGATGACGCAAAACCTATGGGACTCAGCAAAAGCAGTTCTAAGAGGGAAGTTTATAGCAATTCAATCTCACCTCAAGAAACAAGAAAAATCTCAGATAAACAATCTAACACTACTCCTAAAGCAACTAGAGAAAGAAGAACAAAGAAAACCCAAACTCAGTAGAAGGAAAGAAATCATAAAGAACAGAGCAGAAATAAATGAAATAGAAATGAAGAAAACAATAGCAAAGATCAATAGAACTAAAAGCTGGTTCTTTGAGAAGATAAACAAAATTGATAAACCCTTAGCCAAACTCATCAAGAAAAAAAGGGAGTGGATGCAAATCAATAAAATTAGAAATGAAAAAGGAGGAATCACAACTGACACCACAGAAATAGAAAGAATTATAAGAGATTACTACAAACAACTATATGCCAATAAAATGGACAACTATGAAGAAATGGAAAATTTTTTGGAAAGGTACAATTTTCCAAGACTGAACCAGGAAGGGTTAGAAAATATAAACAGACCTATCACAAGTAATGAAATTGAAACTTTAATTAAAAATCTTCCAACAAACAAAAGCCCAGGCCCAGAGGCTTCACAGGTGAATTCTATCAAACATTTAGAGAAAAGCTAACACTCATCCTTCTCAAACTCTTCCAAAAAAGTGCAGAGGGAGGAACACTCCCACATTTATTTTATGAAGTCACCATCACCCTGATAACCAAAACCAGAAAAGATATCACAAAAAATTTATAGACCAATATCACTGATGACCACAGATGCAAAAATCCTCAACAAAATACTAGCAAACAGAATCCATCAGCATATTAAAAGGATCATACACCATGATCAAGTGGAACTTATCCCAGGGATGCAAGGATTCTTCAATATATGCGAATCAATCAATGTGATACACCATATTAACAAATTAAGGAATAAAAACCATATGATCACCTCAATAGATGCAGAAAAAGCTTTTGACAAAATTCAACACCCATTTATGACAAAATCTCTCCAGAAAATGGGTATAGAGGGAACCTACCTCAACATAATAAAGGTCATTTATGACAAACCCACATTAAACCACATACTCAATGGAGAAAAATTGAAAGCATTTCCTCTAAGATCAGGAACAAGACAAGGATGTCCACTTTCACCACTCCTATTCAACATAGTTTTAGAAGTCCTAGCCATGGTAATCAGAGAAGAAAAACAAATAAAAGGAATACAAATTGGAAAAGAAGAAGTAAAACTCTCACTGTTTGTAGAAGACATGATACTATACATAGAAAATCCTAAAAATGCCACCAGAAAACTACTAGAACTAATCAATGAATTTGGTAAGGTGCAGGACACAAAATTAATGCACAGAAATCTCTGGCCTTCCTATCTACTAACAATGAAAAATCAGAAAGAGAAATAAACAATCCCATCTACCATTGCAACAAAAATAATAAAATACCTAGGAATAAACCTGCCTAAGGAGTGAAAGACTTGTACTCAGGAAACTATAAAACACTGATGAAAGAAATCAAAGATGACATAACAGTTGGAGAAATATGCAATGTTCTTGGATTGGAAGAATCAATATTGTGAAAATGACTATACTACCCAAAGCAATCTACAGATTCAGTGCAATCTTTATCAAACTACCAATGACATTCTTCACAGAATTAGAACACAAAATGTTGCAATTCATATGGAAACACAAAAGACCACAAATAGCCAAAGCAATCTTGAGAAAGAAAAACTGAGCTGAAGGAATCAGGCTCCCCAACTTCAAACTATATTACAAAGCCACAGTAATCAAGACCTTATTGAATACAACCAAGAGGTCCACAAGAAGAAAAATAAATCCAGGAAAAAGCTATGAATGTGTAAGAAATAAGGATCTAAATAAAGTATAAGTGTCTAAATAAAGAAGAAATCAAGAAAAATTTAACCATTAAAATTCAGATCTAGAAGTCCAAAAAATACTAACAAACTATGTCTACATACATTAGATAGATAGATAGATAGAGAGATAGATAGATAGATAGATAGATAGATCTTGATTAAAAACAAAAGGAAAGTGAAAAATGCTGTGGTACTTAAGTTTAGAAAAAGATATATGTAAGCTTTAAAATTGATAGGAAAATAAGCATAATTATTGTCTTTAATAATTTAGATGTAAATATGAAAAGTAACAAAAATGCAAAGTAAAATTTTCAAACCAGTAAATATCAAAATATCTAAAGGAAAGTTAAAAAAGAAAACATTTCAAGTAGCAAATATAAAATAAGATAGGAGATATTAGTCAATATAAGAAGAATTACAGTAATTGTTAATGGCTTAAGGTCCCAGATAAACAGAATTTCATATCAAATATAAAAGTGATATACAGAAATATGTTGTCTTGGAGAAAATAAGATGAGTGTACAAAAAGATAAAAAACTAAAGTAATAGAAAATAGTAAAAAATAATAATAATAATAGAAAATATAATAAAAGATACATCTAGGAAAACATGAATTAAAAATTACATATATGTTATGTATCAATATATAAGGTCACAATTTTCATATGAGACTAAAAAGAAAAGCCTCAGGTTCACAAGGACTGTATAGGCTACTAAAGGCTAGAAAAATCAAAACGATGAGAATAAACACATAAGCTGTAGCAATATAGTTTCAAAATCAAAGTCAAATCTTATGAACACTTCTCTAGCCTTATTCGTTCTCTTTTTCTTGGCAACAATCACCATGATCACACTCTCTTAAACACTGTGCTCTTGTAGCTTCCATGTTACCACACTGCCCTGACCACAATAGACTTTTATTCTTCTTGATTGGACCTGCAATATTTTGTTCCTGGGAGCTCCGTACAGGGCGTCCACAGCATCGACGTACCAGTCATCCCCCGATCCCTTGTACCAGCTCCAGCCACACAGGTTTCAGGCCTCCCTGACACACATCTTGAACTTATCCTATCCAAATAAACATAACCCTCTTCCCTCTACCACAGTGAGCCTCCTTCATGTTTGTCTACAGTCGAGTCAAAGAGCAGGAGCTCTTCCACAATTCTCCTCTCCTTCTCTTCACACATCCCAACCCAAGCAAGGCTGCAATATCTCTTTCATACCCGGTGTTTCTCTGCAGCTCCTCTGCACCAGGACACCATCATGGTTCCTCTGACCTCGGCAGCCTCATCACAGCAGCCATCAGCCAGCTTTCTCAATAGTTTCATTTTATTCCCTCCATATTTTTATATCTTCCCATTTTCCCTGGAATCCAAACTTCATGGCATGGCATGTAAGTATCCTTGCCGTCCCTACATCTCTTTCTCACCTCATTTCACACTGTTCACCATACTGCAACCACACTGGCCTTCTTCATGCACACTAAGCTCTTTCCTACCAGGATATTTGCACATGCTTACTCCTCTTCCTGAAAGCTATTCTCCCTGATCTTCCTATGACTGGCTTCTTTCCCTCATGGTCTCAGTTTGAATCCTACTTTCAGATCGCTATATCCAAAGTACACCTCTCAGTGTACAGAAAAAGGAACGCCCCTACCTTGCTGGTGGGAATGTAAATTGGTGCAACCACTATGGAGAACTGTATGGAGGTTCCCTAAAAAACTAAAGATAGAACCACCATATGATCCTGCAATCCCACTCCTGGGCATATATCCAGAGAAAACTCCAATTTGAAATGATACATGCACCCCAATGTTCATTGCAGCACTATTTACAATAGTCAAGACATGGAAGCAACCTAAATGTTTGTTAGCAGATGCATAGGTAAAGAAGATGTGGTACATATATACAATGGAATATTACTCAGCCATTTAAAAATAATGAAATAATGCCATTTGTAGCAACTTGGATGGACCTAGCGATTATCATACTAACTGATGTAAGTCAGACAAAGACAAATACCACATGATATCACTTTATATGTGGAATCTAAAACAAAAAAAAATGATACAAATGAACTTATTAACAAAACAGAAAAGACCCACAGACATAGAAAACAAATTTATGGTTACCAAAGGGCAAAGGGGGTGTGGGGAGGGGTACATTAGGAGGCTAGGATTAACATATACATACTCCTATATATAAAATAGATAAACTACAAGGCCCTACTGTGTAACATAGGAAACTATACTCAATATTTTGTAATAACCTATAAGGGAAAAGAATCTGAAGACGAATACATATATGTATATTTGTATAACTGAATCACTGTGCTGTAACCTGAAACTAACACTACATTGTAAATCAACTCTACTTCAATAAAAAAATAAAAGTACTCCTCTCCATTTACTCTGCCTTGCTCACACTTATCACCATAGTACCTCACAGTGCCAAGCCCATAGTAAGCACTAATAAATATTTGTTAAATGAAATAATTGCCTTAAATTGAATGGTCTAGAATAATGCATCTTTAACACTATAAGCATTCAATATTTGTTAAATAAATCAATAATACAGGTTATTACTCACATATTAAGTCCTATTCCTTTTACATTTAATGTAATATAGGGTATTTTTACAAGTTCAACAAATGAAATGAGAAAAAAATACATTTAAAATTTATATAAACTAACACACTATTGTAAAACAGTTATACTCAAATAAAGATGTTAAAAATAAATAAATAAATAAAATAAAATTTATATAGTCTCTGACAAATCAAACTTTTCTATCTTTAGATTAAAAGACTTAAAGAATATACAAAATAGGTTACAAATAGAGAAGCTATAACTATCCATTTGCAGGTTCTCTCTACTAAAATATAATAATATTGACAATGAGTGATTACCTGTCTTCTACATCATTATTAAAGGATATTCATCTATAATGTTCCAATTGAAAATTAGAAATACTCTTTTAGTTACAGGCAATTCTGTACATTTAAAATCTACTTTAAACACAACTTTGTAAATCAACTATAATAAAAATTTTTAAATAAGTAACATACAATAAAATCTACTTTATACATACAATGTCTAATTTTGAAAAATAATATATAAAAAGTATACTAATTCCAAGAGAGAAAATAAGACTGACCAAAAAAACCTAACAATTATCAATAAAAGAAAAACCACCATCATTTTGAAATTCGGGTAAGTAGATCTGTACAAAGCATTCAAAAAAAAATAACTTGGAGAAATGTAATATTTTATCCCAACAAATGGAAAAGGCTACATGATAAGAAGGGAGTACTTAAATATTCAATTATAATAATGCTTTAGTAGTCCTCAAATGATCTAAAATATCCAGGATTCTGTCCCTCTGAGTTAATGAACAATGAAATATATTCACTTAACCAAAAGAAAAGAATTCCAGAAATAATACCAGTGTTAAAGCCCTAAGACTAACACTACTTTAGTCTACCTCATTTTCAGTTTCTACAAGTCTAAGGGCTCTGAATTATATAAGTACTGAAGCTATGGTTTGGGATGAGAATAAATCACAAATTCTACATACATTTCTATATCCTAAATGCCAACATATAACAACACAGTCAAATACTTTGGCTTTCAAACTGTTATGAACTTGACCTACAGTTAGAAATAGATTTTACTGCAACCTATATACACATGCCTATACCTATACATGTAAATGAATTGAAATAAATGTCAACAATACCTACTCACTGCTTGGAATAATACAGTCTGATTGATAGTTTACATTCTTATTATTCTATTTTTAATATGCTGTTTGCTAACAACAAATAAACAAAAAACAAAAAACCCACAATGCTAGTTGCTATCCACTAATTTACCAAATCACTACTGGCCCTTGACCTGCAGTTTAAAAATCATTAATCTAGTAACTCTTATGGTTCAGTAAATTATATTAAATACATACATACTTTGATTGTGTCAGAACCCAAAAATGTCTGTAGAGAACTTGAAGGAGAATCAGAAGAATGCTAGAAAAAAAAAAAAAAAAAAAAAGGACAAGCTTATGATGCATCCATCTTAGCCAAGCAGAGGGAAATGAAGTGAAGCAAAGCAAAGGTTTGAATTGCACGGTCTAGTCTAAGGCATTACCATAGACAAGGAATCCTGTAAGACCTTATCAATGGTAGCACAGAGCTCTTCAGTTTGCTGCCTGAGCTGTTCAGGGAAACACAACTGGAAGAATTGAAACCAGGTACTGGGTTAGCAATGAGTTTCGGGATTGCATTTCAAAAGCAGGGGTGATCTGAAGCCATTACCTCCAGAGGTGGATCTAATGTGTTGTCCTTGGAGATGCTCTCTGTCTTGGCTGGTTCATCTAGTGCCTAGTGATAATAAATGAAATAGTTCTCATGTGAGGATTTTAGTCAAATATACATGTAGTAAAGTCTGAATTCAAAGAAAGCCCTGTATGTCTCAATGTTTCCAAGAAGAAATATCTTTGAAACGTTTGATGAGCTATTCTCTGACCTGGAGGCATTGCCCACAACTGCCTACTTTCTCCTGTGGAACTAGTATCTCCAATATAAGCAGTCTTGTAGTTCTTGTGGGCACAAGTCCCATTGGCTTTTGGAGCTAGGTATTTTGGGAGCTTTTCCCTTGGGTGGGAGCCTTAAAAGCTGGAATATTAGATGTGCAGCCTAAAACCTCAGGGCAAAGTTGGGAGCTGGGGTTTCCCTCCCAATTGTTTGGCACTGTGCCAGGGATGGGGTCGATGGCAAGAATGTATCTCAGCTATTCCTTCCAGATTTCGTATGGATATTTTTTTATTAATCTGAGATGCTGGAGTCACTCAGCTGGTTTCTGGATTTCTCTCAGAGGAAATTTCTCCTTGTGCAGCTTTATATTCAACGTGTCCCTAGGAGGAGAGAAGTTCAGAAGCTGCCTATGTTGCCATCTTGGTCCATCTCCTTCATCATTTCTAATATTTATTTGTGTCCACCTGCTTTTTTCTTAATCAAATTCCATGTAGAATTATCCATTTCTAATCTCTTAATTGTACTAACTTTTGGCTTTGATCTTCTTTGGCATACTCACATTCCATTTCAGTAGTTTCTGTTCATATCTTTATTATTTATTTCCTTCTACATTCTTTGGATTTATCCTATATTCCCTCAAAGAATCCCTTTTGTTGTATTCTACAAGTTGTGATATATTGTATGGTCACTGTCATTCAATTCTAAATACATTTTTAGGTATTTCCATTAAGGTAGGTTTTTTTTCTAATTTTTTTAAAATATAAGGGTTTTTTCCCCCAATTTTTAATTTACCTACTTATTTAGTTATAACAATAGAACTTCTCAAAATAGCCATTTCTTATGTAGTGTGAGATTTATAGTATAAGACATGATTAGTTTTTTGTAAATATTCCATTTATGTTAACTATTCTCTAATTGTAAATATTCCATTTACAATTAGAGAATTGTAAATATTCCATTTATGCTAAATAAAACATATATTCTCTAATTGTTGGCTGCAGAGCTCTGTGTGTGTGTGTGTGTGTGTGTGTGTGTGTGTATATGTATCTACCAGATCAAGATTTTTCATTTTTTTTTCAAATCATCTTAGTTTTACCACCTTCTTTTGTATGCTTATTCTATTAATAATTGAAAGTCATCAATTAATTAAAAGTCACCATAAAATCTCACAGAATTATAGTGAATCTGTTAATTTCTCCCTGTGATCTTAGCAATTTTTCTCAATGTAGTTTGAAATCTTTTTATTAGCTACATTCATAATTAGAAGAAGTGTACCTTCCTCATGAATCAAAGATTTGTCATATGAGGTAACCCTCTATATCCCTAATAGTGCTTTGTGTCTTAATCTCTATTTTGCCTGATAAAACCAAATGTTTTTATTAGCATATACCTAAGATGCAAAATGGAAATAGACTACATCACTGAGTCATGGACAGAGAACCATGCTGAATGGCCAAGTTGAGCTATAACCAACTGCGATGTGAGGAGGAAATGAACATTTATTATGTTAAGCTATCCCTCTTATTTCAATAACTCACAAAGGAAAATACTGTCTGAAAATCATTTTTTCAAAATCTATTTCTCTGCATTAAATAAAATATAAAACATTGGCTATGATAACCTAATAGAAACCCTTGAGACTGCCTCTTTCCTACCATAAAAAAATCTGTTTTCCTCTCCTCCTCCATCCTCTATATTTTTGATTAATCATGAGTAATGGATAGCAGGGAACAGAAAATGTCGTAAAGATAACTCCTTGCTGGTGTTCAGACAGCTTAATTTTTCCTTGACATGGTGTTCTAATCACCTCCTATTTACCCTGTTGGTGGGAGAGGGGAAGGGCTTCGCACTCTGTGGTGATGGGGATGGCCAAATACATGACACCTGATACTGGACAGATGAAATCAACAGCAGTTGAATAGTCAGAGGTGGTCACGGCCCAGGGGAAGAAACTGTGCATTCCATCAGGGCCACATAAGAGCTGTGCTCTGGGAACAGTGAACAACAGGGGCTGTGGAAGGCAGGTTTTGTAAGATCAAGAGAGTGAGGCGTCCCTGCTTCCTTAGAAGGGTGTGATTGGCTTGTTTGAATAAGTAGGCACTGCACCTGGTCGGTTGAATAGGGAGGGTTAGGGGACCTTATCTGGGGGAGCAGAGTGAGGAGGTGAGCTTGCAATTAGACCAGCTGAGGCCCTCCCAATTCTACCAGGTGCCAAGCAGGTAGTATTGGGCTTTAATTTTAGGCTTTACACTACACATGGCTTCTATGACGATCATTATAGAGAAGAAAAAAGTCAGAAATTAATGACCCAGAGGGAGGGGATATAGGTATACATACAGCTGATTCAGTTCATTGTAGAGCAGAAGCTAACACAACATGGTAAAGCAATTATACTAAAAAAATAATAATAAAATAAAAGCCATAGACTGGGAGAAAATACTTGCAAAGTAAAAAAAGAAAAAGAAAAAAATTAATTAGTGACCAGGATTAACAACAAACTTCTTAGGAGAGAACCTTGGGATAGCTCTTCCTCACTCTCCAGCAACACCTTCTACCCACCCCTCACTTGCATGCTGCACTCTAACCACAACGGATGACTTGAGTTCTTTGAACTTGTGCTGACCTTCCAAGCACGCGTTATTATCTTTGCCTAGATTATCCTTCCTCCATCCTCAGCTCACTTAGAATTCGTATTCATCCTAAAAATCCTAATCCAGCTCCTTTATAATTGGCGTTTGCACCAGGGAAAAACCTACCCCTCCCTCCTTGGGGTACTGTATCATTCCATACATGCCTTAAACATATTGTTAGCATCATTACTCTTCAACTGTATCTCCTCTCTACTGGACCATTTGTCCTACAACAATTAGGAAACTATGGTATTTATCTTGGTGGTCTCAGGACAGAACACATGATATGTCTTCAGTAAAGATCTTTAGGATGACTTGAAAGGGCAGACTGACAAATAAATGGAGCTAAATGAATAAACAAATCATAGAAAGAATTTTTTTCACTGTTGAGGCCTCTACGCGCAGGCTCAGTGGCCATGGCTCACGGGCCCAGCCGCTCTGCCGCATGTGGGATCTTCCCGGACCGGGGCACGAACCCGTGTCTCCTGCATCAGCAGGCGGATTCTCAACCACTGCGCCACCAAGGAAGCCCAAGAATATGATCTTAATAAGCCTTGGTAAAATGCTCTAGAGAAGGAGTTTAAACTCTGAATATTTTAAGTAACAATTTATTTTCCCATATTTCAATTAAATTTGTTTACCATCAAAGATCTGAGTATGTGATCCATGTTAATATAATGAGCAAATATTTTTTCAGCCAAAATCAAATAGGGTTATTATCTTGGTTACTTCGTGGGAAATTACTATAGGCAAACACAACTTTTATTATGCTACTTAAAGTATTGAAATTTACTCAAAGAATGAAAAAACTATCTACTCAGAATGCTTGCAAAATTAAGGAAGATAACTAGTATTCAGTCAGTAATGCTGAAACTTTGAAATGGAGACAATACTCAAACTGCATTAACATTTGGAAGGGGGATTATTTTGAGCTTGAATAGCCTTGACATTCACTAGAATTGATTTTTTTATTGACAAGGAGTTCTCTGTCATATATATCATGTTGATCCACTCCTTCTAGCAGCCATAAAAAGTAGGTTTTTTCTCTGTAGTACAAAAATGTATTAAAAGAAAATATATTAAATCTCCATTAATGTGAAGCCTGACCATAGATTGCTTTTTGACAACATAGCCAGCAGGATTGTATTGATGTTTCTTTAGATTTATTCATTTTGAGTGAAGTTCTCTCAGAATATTCTCCAATAAAAGATTTTATTTAGGGCTTCCCTGGTGGCGCAGTGGTTGAGAGTCCACCTGCCAATGCGGGAGACACGGGTTCGTGCCCCGGTCCGGGAAGATCCCACATGCCGCGGAGCGGCTGGGCCCGTGGGCCATGGCCGCTGGGCCTGCGCGTCCGGAGCCTGTGCTCCGCAGGGGGAGAGGCCACAACAGTGAGAGGCCTGCATACCACACAAAAAAAAAAAAGATTTTATTTAAAAAAACATATATTTCTACCAAACTGGCTGATAGCCAAGTGAGGCATAAATGGAACATGCTTTGAATCCTATTTTTAAAGATTCTTAACTAATGGTTAGAAATAGTTCATTTAAAGTGGTTATATTTTGCTCAGCACAACCAACTTCGGGGTCCAGTTTTTGAAAAGAAACATAGTGAATCTACTTTTAGAAGAAAATAGTTTCTGAGCTCAGCATGACATTATAATTCAGAGGCAAAGAACTAGGAACCAGCATTGTAAATCAAAGTCTTTATGAGAATATATGCCCACACACTGTAATAGGTGTTCCCCATCCAAAAGGAGCATCTCTCATGGAATTGCAAACACTGTTAAGTCAGATATATTGAATCAGCAGACTGGCTAGAACCTGCTCTCTTTGGAAATAGGATTAAGTTCTAAAAATCTGAAAATAGAATGAATTAGTTGCACTCTAAGTAGAGTTAGAAAGTAAACTGCTTCCAAAGAGAGGATACTTTAAAAGGGCTTGTAAACTTTTTGTGATGCCTGGACTATCTATCTGGATTGGAATTCAAAAAGTTCATGGGCGAGTACTGTATTTTAATAATGATAAAATTAACCTCCCAAAAAACAATTCAGGCAGAACCCCCAAACTGCTATACTTTGTTAAGCTGACCAGCTATTTGGTAGAATAAATCCTGTGACTACAAGAGATTTGCTTGATTTTCAGTCATTAATACAAAACCTTTTGTAGGATTGGAGATATTCTCAGCTAAATAAATCTCATTTTGATTCTCTAGTTGGAGATTCAGGTCTGAATAGCATTCAGATCTGAAGAAAAGGGGGAAATGTATGCTGTAAGCCAAAGGGGCCTCCAATATATAAAATTACAGCTTCCTTAAAGGTCTAGGAATATTTATCAGCAGATTATTTTCATATGATTGGTTTAAAAATTTCAAGAATTGAGGAAATTTACGTGGTGTTTTTAATCCCAAGATTTCTGGCGGGTTAAATGTCTGTTCCTCTCACACAGAAGGAAGGGAGTTTTGGCAAGTCATTACAGCCAGTTTCAAACCTGTTCCTGAAGGCTTAAGGGCAAAGCCTCCAGACTTTTTCTCCATTTAATCAAGTATATCAGAAGGGTGTTCCTGGTTCCCAGCCAGCACCTCCTCTACTGTAATTCACCACCTCTCTTTTAATAACTCAGAAAATTGGGCTGTTTTGTAAACCCTCACTAACTCAAGTCTTGTCAGAACTACGCTATTTCCAATTCCCTTTAACTGTTCCTCATTAAACAAAAAACAACTTTTGCTGCTCTAATTTAATGAAGATTTAAATATATTCTAGCAAGTAATAAAAAATTATCCAAAACATCACCTCTTGCTCAATATTTCACTTTAGCTAATTGATGTCACTGTTGCATGGTGAGCTGGGAAAAGCTAGGGGATAATCAGATCCCACTTAAGGTCCATTTCAGCAACTCACTAGCCCTGCAGCTTTGGGAAATTTAGTTGACATTTTGGAGCATCAAACTTTTCACAGAGTTGTGAGGATAGTAAAGCATTTAGCTCAGTGTCTGACATGCTAAAGTACTCAGTATGGCAGCCATTGTGATTGTATTCTTTAACCATTAAAAGGTACCAAGTCTAAAACCAACTTACTTTCCTTATAGCAGAAGGTCTTTTATATCTTTTCCATGTAATTAGAATTGATGAAGCTTATTCTACCCTAAAGAAAGACGCTTATCATCATCCTAATTGCCACATACTAGGCCCCTTTATTTTTACAATCCTATGAGCAAAAAATTGCTTTAAAATCGTGTGGAATAAAATTGGAAATTTAAGAGACCTACCCAGGTGCAAACTAAATTAATTCATTCAATGAATGTTTAGCAACTACTATATTTTCTCAAATAGTTTATAGTAGAAAAAACAACAACAACCAGTATGCATACTTTAATATGGTTTAGTAAGCGCCTTAAAAGAAGTAGTTGCATGGTAGACAATTGCCTAAGAAGAACCAATTAGTATAGATTTGGGTCCTGGGCACTTTAACTTTTCCATTGTTAAAGAAATTGGGAACACATTTACTTCTTGAACTAACCTAAATTAAGAGATGTCTCTCTAGTCTAGACCATATGCTAAGTTGGTAACCAGATTTTGTTAAATTTTTGAGACATGCAAAGATCCTAAAATAGTCTCACCCAAAGACATATGTTTAATCAGATTGGAGTTTACCAACTCATATCTTAAAAAATTAAACTGGCAACTTAGAATAAAATGATTTGACAATTGACAAGATTTCTCAAATCTTTACCTTTCTATTTTTGTAGCACAGTTTTTACTACTGTCTTCAAAACAGTTGTTCTTTATCCTCCTTCCACCAGGAAAAATAAAATAATTTTTCTCCTGTAACTTTCATTTAAATAATTAATCCTATAATTTATAGGTGCTATTTATAAAATTGAACTACTCTAAAATTCTTTCAAACACATTAAGTTTATGAATTAAATGCATAGTAATATCATTTGTTCGGAAACAGTACCTAACCATAGCCTTGATTTTATCCTGAGAAATAATTGTGAGGAAGGGAACAGATAAATGACTTACAAGGAAAAAGTGTATTCTTTCATGGAAAAAAATTAATCACTGTGAGATAATATATATTCGCGTTATTTGATTATTTGATTTCAAGGAAATATCCCTTCATCTTTCCTTTCCTTAATACAATTGCTCAATAAAAATAATAATCCATTTATTTAGAATATTAATATGTGCCCTTCAGTTTAATTTTAACTTTTTACCTATTGCTATCAGACTCAGATGATTAGGAAGAAAAATTATTCAAAAAGAGAAAGAGATCTTCAATATTCTCTGAAAAGGACAGCAGTACCCACACTGAGACTAAAAAATAATGTCCGTATCAAAATTATTTCCTCTACAGAGCCCAGTATATTGTTGAACATATTGTAATAAGGACAGTCACAAATGCATGTTCATCTGCTTATTTTGTTCCTGCTTGTATTACATCCTCATCTCAATCTTAGAGAAGATGATTATTGGCAGGAGATTAAGTCAAAGACCCTAATGCTAACACATTAAAATATGATGCCTTAGTTAAAAATGCTTCCCTCCTAAACGTTCACAGGGGAAAAAATGATAGAAAACGGAATAAGCTATAAATTTAAGTTTGACATGGACAATAAATTACAGAATTGAAATATCAGAAACGTCATGTCCCCTGCCAACAAAATGTACTCTTCTGAAAATTATGGGCTTCATCAAGGGGTGATTAAAACTGAAACCAATCCAAGGATTCAATAAAAGCTTAATGTCTGATTGGAAGGGATGCCTGTATTTCAATTTGGAGAAAATTTTGCTTTTAAAACTAGTATTATTTTTTAAAGTGATTCTGGTTCCTCATTAATTATACTATATTCTATAAAACAGAATGTGGTGTAAAAACTCCGGTTGGGGGAGAGAATTAATTGTCCATCTATCTTAAGACGAAGTAAATGTGCTTTTTCTATCTTCAAGGCGTTCCACAGCACGGACCCTAACAGAATATTGTAATGACTGCACCATCACCCTACCCCTTAATTGTGCTGTTCTGTAAGATATTAAAGGGATCTCAGAAAAGCTTCTGTGATTTAAAATATTCCAAAATGTTAATCCTCTCCCAAATAGATGAGTCTCTGATGATTATAGTTTTAATTTACTCACTCAATTCAGAAATAAGTCCCTTTGATTTTAATGGCATAGGATGAGTTCTATTGTATAAACAGATGGGCAAAAAGATAGAAATTACCAGATTTACTTTTTAAAAACAACAACCATGAAAGAAACAGCACAATATCATTCAAGAAATATTACTGAAAATAGAAAACTCTCATAAAATCTTGGGATAATACTTTTGTTATTTAAAAATTCTTACAAAGTAAAATCTCTCATTGAGGAATACATAACATGGGAAAGCTAGCAAACAAACAAAAAAATGTGGAATTATAAAAGGCTCTAAAGAAAAACAAACATCATGTTATATTCTGTGACCTTTGAAGAATTCAAATATTTATTGTCCAAAAACATCTTAGCCAAGAGACCATTATCCACACTAGATAATTGTATTAGATTTTAAATTAGATATCATGATAATTAAACTTAGATATTTTAAATGAGATATCATGATATTTACATGTTATGGTACTAAAAATAAAAATGATAATTTTACTGAAGAGTATGTTTTATTCAAAATTAAAAACACAAAACCTCTCCCATATGAACTTGCATTAGGTGCAATGCAAAGCAATACCACCATAGACATTTATGAAATGGGTTTGTGATGCAATTTGAAATTAAGCTAATCATTCCTCATTTTTAATGACTGACTAATGGATTATAATCTCTAAAATCCATTGAATTGGAGGAGAAGAGAGCTGGCCAGCATGAGGGAAGGACACTGTGGCACAACAGCCCCTATTCTCTCTGCCTGGATACTGGGTGGGAGAGCTTCTCCCATTTCTGTGAAGGCAGGCACTTGTGACCAGATTTTGGAAATGTCCATCTGAAATGAGGAGAAGGTCTATGGTGAGGGCACACTTCTACTATGACTCCACATAATATTTAACTCTAGAAAATAGGATAAGGGGCATCTGGTGAAGGTGTCACTTCCTGAAGTCTCCTGAAACCTCCTGAAATTGGTGTTTTATGCCCATCTCATCTTTCAATGAACCCTAGAAGGTCAAAATTCAGAAGAGAAGCTAGAGAAAAAGTTACAGATGGCCCCCTCACCCCCCACCCCCAGTTCAAGACATTCAGATATATAGACCATAGACTCTGGGCCACAGGTGGATAATTGGGAATTTGTTATCAGAGATACATGATATAAGAGCTACTGCCAACCAATGTTCACCTATATACCACTTAGCATCTCCCACTAACAATTCCTACTTTTTTAAACAAGAGAATATATAACAGTTTTATTCTCCAGATCATGCTAAAATAACAAGAATGTAGGCTCATAAGCCAGTGGTCAAAATACCACCTGGTTGCAAACATTAACATTTTGACAAATTATAACATTATTTGAAACACTATAATTGCACAGAAAAAAAATGGGCTTCATATAAAGATAAATTGTCAAAATAAATATCTTAAAAATAACATAGGAAATGTATCATGTCATAGACTTGGTAATTGATTTCACTTCAATTCTGATATGATCCTCCACTGGGGCTTCATTTGAGTCTTTGTAATGGACTTATGAAACAAGGAGCTTTAACTTAATTTACATACTGAAGCAGAATCCTATAATTTTATAGTTAACAACTCAATAGCAGTCAAAAATGCCCTGGAGCCATATGAAAGTAGCTGGGTCATTGGAAGGGATCTCAACCCCTCCCTCCCATTCATGGAGGTCAGATCAATGGCTGAGGAAAGTGGATAAAGATGTTCAGACCCTGATGGGATTTAAGAGGCTAAGTTGGATGTTTGGCTTCCACCCTGTGGAAGCCACTATTAATCATCAAATTTCAAAGGTGGCCAGTTGCCCACACGTAACCCCATTTTACCTCTACTCTATTGATCAATGTGAATAGAGGTAGAAGCTCTTAAATATTAATAACTATTTAAAATTCCAAAGGACTGGGATGTACCCAAATCTGAATCAAGTTTCTCAGAGCTGCTTAGTAGCTTGGATTACTCCAGGCTCCTACCAAGACTCTACCAATAAATCAATGATGTCTCCGATTCTATCCAAGATGCTTTCACTACATCATCCTAAACTAAGAGCAGCATTTTATTTAGCAAAGGCAGAACTTGAAAACAGAATTTTTTTTAAACATAACAAAAATGACATAAGCAATTTTAGAAAACATCACCAAAATTCACTCTGCTTTTGAGCCAACACTGACCTTCTGTTCCAAAAGCAATGTGTTTGTTGGTATTGCTGCAAAAGCCTTGTAGCTGGACTTGGTCTTGTATTGCTAGAATGGAGGTAACCAGAAAGCAAGAGTGGAGTTGAAAAGGGGAAAGAATGTGACATAAATTTAGACTAGTTCTACCAGTTAAACTACATGTTATCAAATGTAGAAAACAGTGATTATGCTTCAACAACTTGTTTTTGACAGAAAAATATTAGTTTATCATGTTAATATTTTATTAGAATGAGAAGCAAAGAAATCTCACAGTAAAATATCAGCCTGGGGATTATAGGCAAGTATATGCTATATCATTTCAGAACTTAAAAACATTCATTTTTACAAAGTTATATATAAATTTCTCATTAGCAGCATGACCTGAGAGGAATACTATTGTATAAATATTGGAGGTATTTTTGCTTGATTCTCAAAGGAAAGCAATTATTTTTTTATAGTGCCATAATTAACAAATATTATGCCAATAAATTTAATTGAACTCAATACATTCTCTTGCATCATTCATAAAAACAATGATCAGAACACATAAAATTTAGCAGTAATTTTTAGAAAGTAGTATATTTTGAATAGAAGTTATATCAGCAATTTAACTCCATAATGGAAAAACTAGAAGGCCATGCTCTTGATCTTAATTTCATTTTTTTAAACCTCATCACCCTTTCCTGCACTTTCTAATACAGTGATGTTAATGAATTAAATGATAAAACATTCTGAGTTTTAAGTAAAACTCAGAGTAATGTAGTTCAGTTTTGGGAAGTATTTGGGGGAGAGGGTTGAGCATGAGAAAGTTGTAGAAAGCAGTATCATATACATAACCAAAGGCCCAGTTTTGATATTGTTCTGGGTCCCAATCTGCTTAACTAAGTTCAAGGTTCCTCTCACTTCAAAAGCTCTCAGGCAGATTCCCCACTCGCCCAGAGCCAGCGGGAAACTGGCACACAGCTCCAGGCTGTCTTCATTCCCTGGAAAGAAGACCAAAGGATCTACAGAAGAAGACAGGGTAATCAAGTAAAATAAAACCTTGAATTTTATGGATAGGATTGGTGTAACCCTCATTCAACTGGTGTGAGGAAGGTAAGAGGCTGGCACATTCATATTCCTTAGGAAGAAGTTCAAGTAGAAAAAAATCAAAATGCCAGACCTGGAAGAAGAAAGTCTCTGGTCCCTTCAAGACGTGAGCTTACCTACTGAAGCAGAATCCTGTAATTTTATAATTAATGACTAAAGTCATTAATTATAAGTCTCTCTATTGATCCAGTGCTGCTATGGTCTCCAGAAAATAATGTATTTGGATAAGCACTAAAATAAAATGCCATCTCAGCATGTGGAATTAGAGCTGACATCTATGACTAGGCAAATAATATGCATTGCCTCATTTAATTTTGCAGAATCCCTATAACTAAAGAGTCATTAGGAAAAGAAGATGTGGTGCGCTCAGGTGACTCATCTAAGACCGCAGCCCATAAAAAACAAAGAGATTTGGAATCCAGGCCCATCTGGATCCAATATCCATGCTTCTCTATAAGATACTTTTTCCCAAGGAATATCTAAACAGACAAATAATGCAGAATAAAATATATTATTAATACTCCACGATGGTTTGTGGATATTTAACTGTAGCAATAGTTGCAACAATAATAATAGATAGCAATCACTACAAGCCAGGTACCCTTCTGAAGCCTTAATGTGTATTATCTCATTTAGTTTTCACAACAAACCTATTATGTAAATATTACATTATGTTTACTTTATATATGGAAACTAAAGCAGACAGATGTTAAGAAACTTACCCAAGGTCAGTAGCTACTAAATCATAGCCGGGATTTGGACAAGGAGAACAACTGTGATTTACCTGCCATATGCCCTTGCCTTTCAGGATGCATAATCATTTATAATGTTTGTTCTCCTATCCACAGCTGTCCTAAAGAATATAGTTGGTGAAGCATCTACAGAGCAATATCTTGTTATTATAAATGTAATGCCATATAATCTTAGAATTAGAAGTGATATTGAAGGCAATCTGTTTCAACCCCCTCATCCAAGTCATCAATCTCTCTGATCCTCTGTCGAGGCACACCATGAACAATTGCCTACCTCCCAAGGCAGCACATTTAGGTATAATTGTTAGAATTGGTACAAAATTCCCCTTTATATTGAGCCAAAATATGTTTCCTGCTAACTTACTCCTATAGGACCTTGGTCTTCTTTTTCCTTGCTTGGACTAAGAGCTCTCTTCTGCGTGATAGTTATTCTGCTGTTTCCACCTACCCCTTCCTTACCGATCCTCAGCTGAAGACTTTCACTATCCTTTTCCTCTGTCAAAATTCCTTTAAATTTTTTAAATTTAATTTTTATTTTATATTAGAGTATAGTTGACTTACAGTGTGTAAAAAATGATACAAATGAACGTATTTATAAAACAGACTCACAGACTTCAAAAAAAACTTTATGGCGACTTCCCTGGTGGCACAGTGGTTAAGAATCCACCGGCCAGTGCAGGGGACATGGGTTTGAGCCCTGGTCCGGGAGGATGCCACATGCCGCGGAGCAACTAAACCCGTGTGCCACAGCTACTGAGCCTGCACTTTAGAGCCGAAAAGCCATAGCTACTTAGCCCACGTGCCACAGCTACTGAAGCGAACGCGCCTGGAGCCCATGCAACGCAGCAAAAGAAGCCACTGCAATGAGAAGCCTGCACGCTGCAACGAAGTGTAGCCCCCACTGGCCACAACTAGAGAAAGCCCATGCACAGCAATGAAGACCCTACATAGCCAAAAAATAAAAATTAAAAATAAATTAAAAATAAAATAAAAGAACATTTGCATTTCTTCTAAAAAAATATTTTAAAAAAATGTATGGTTACCAAAGTGGAAACGTGGGGAGAGGGATAAATTAGGAATTTGGGATTAACACACTATTATATATAAATTTTTAAAAGGTGTGTTTATCTAGATGTATTTTTAACACAAAGTAGAGTATCATCATTACTGACATGATATTGACAATAAACTCAATTAATACAGTGAAGATGATAATCATTGGCATTGCCTCCTTGGTTTTTGTAGTGTGTTTAAAATACACAGAATGAAGTTGAGGTCATTTTATATTGTTGGATCACATTGAGTATGCATTGAGTATCACACTGAGTATCACCTAAAATTCCTAATCCTTTCGTCTTTTTCTTAACATTTATTGAAATTAAACTCCATCCTGTAGTTATGCTTTTTTCCCTCTAGATCCAAAAATAGTACTTTAGGTATTATCTCTATCCAATTTCACTGATTAGATCTGTCAGTCATTGTAAACTGCAAAGATAATAATTTTATATTATTTCATGAACATTTTTTAGGCATATCATCTTTATCTTCATTCAAGTCACATACAAGGATAGGAAGCTCTTGCCTACTGGGTTCTGCCAACCTGGTGGGCATCAATCCATCTTGTAAATTTATTTGGATACGGCAGTTCAACTAATGGATTCACTCAACAAAATATTATTGAGTATCTACTTTGTGACATGCATTGCTCTAAATATTGGTGATTCAGCAGTAAACAAACACACAAAGCCTTTACTCTCTAGAGCTTACATCTTAATGAACTGAAACAAACAGTAAATAAACAAAATAAATAAGAAAGCAAAAGAAAAGCCATAGAGAAATAATAATATGCATAAAATTAAAATAAGGTGATGAGATAGACAGTGATCTCGAGGATGCTTTGGATTAAGCATTCAGAATTCACAGAAATATATCACGACTTCTCAAATATCTCTCCTTGTTCAAGATATCATGAAAGACATCACAAAAGCTTGAAGCTGGAAAGCATTCAATAAATGTCTATTGCTTGAAGAAAATGTCTGATTTCCAGTTATAACTGTTTTGGTAAACATTCACAACCTAAGAATTTGCCATAATTTTCAGAATTTACCTTCCATTTTTTTGTGTTAAAAAAACAGCTTGCTTCTTTTTTCTGGTAAATCTCCTCTTTCCCATCATTTACAATACTTCTTTTGCAACAGAATTAGAAATTTCATCTGATTTTTGAGATACGATTTATCTAGACCAGGAGATATGAACTTATTTAGAACAACTAGATGTCCTTTCTAGTTCTTCATCTATCTTGGGCTTTATGCATCTCTAAGACATACGTAGCCTTTCCTTCTCAGTCCAAACATCATTCCTGTTGCCATAAGAGATACTTTTTGTGTTCAGTATATTTCTTTTAGGTTCTCTTAACAATATCCAAATTTGGAGCATATTTCTTTTTTAGTATGTCAAGGTTTCCAGGTATGAAAGCAAATTCATTGGTTTCCCTTCCTTGGTTTAAAATTACAGATCACTCTAGTCACTGTAAGTATAACTTAAATAATAAGAATAGACTGTAATATTACAGGTTGGAATCACGATTAGCTAGTCATACAAGGTAGAACTGACCAGCCTGACTTTGAATCCAGCAAAAAAATTCAGTGATAACTACTATATCTCTCCAATTTGCAATCTATGCTTTTAGTCATCTTTCCATAAATATCTGTTAAATATTCACTAAATGACAGGTACAGGGCAAAGTTTAGGTTTAAAAAAGGAAATTGCATTTTGTTTGTAAGTTTATCAGACCTAATTCTATTTATAGGCAATGCTAGATATTGTAACATAAATCCTGGGTGTGAAGGTGGTGATAGCAAGAACACACCCTTCCCCTTCAGGAAATATTTCCTACCACTCTCCTCACCACCACCCCCATCACTGACACATAAAATTCACCACAGGCTCTAGTAATAAAGACCTATGAGATCTCAAAACAAACTGTGCTATTTGCCTTAAGAATCAGGGATTTGAACTCATGGTTACACTTTAAGTACAGGTAAATGGCAGGACATCAAATTACATAAACAACAAGATCCTGAGGAAAGGCCTGACTATACTCTCTCAAGAAGCATCACCTCCTGGATGTCACCCTTTCAAAGAAACCTATCTCTGCCACCCAACATAAATTGGTGACAATCACCTCTTACCCTGCTATACTTTTCTCTATACCACTTATGATCTTCTAACATAAAAGAAAATTTACTTATTGGGGAGGAGGAAGGTTGTAGACTGTTTCTCTTTCACTATAGAATATAAATGTTCTTTTAGCAGGCATTTTTTGCAATTTTATTTGTTTCAGCATCTTCACAACTTTGAAACATGTACATAATAAGCACTCAATACATATTTATTGTACGAATGAGTGATTTGTTTTGAACTCAGATTGACCATTTTTGCTCATGGAGGTACATTCCATTCTGTTTGGAAATGTTATGATGCCTTAAAAGAATGAGAGTTTACAACTAAAACATCAGCTATAAAAGTTCATGAAATATCTAAAAGCTCCCAACTGATTCCCTAACCAATCCATGTGTCCAGCTAGCTTTCAGGCCAGGACAGTGACACCACTGGAGCCCACACAGAGCTTCAGACGATCATCATTGAGGGGCAAAATGTATGAGGTTTTGATGTAATGGCCATCCCAAATTTCCATATGGAACACCATGATAACTCACTAGGAGAAAAATGTAAATTATAACGAAAGCAAAAGATATTGGGAACCCAAATACAACTCCATAGATTAATTTTCTGATATTCAGGCTTTCCCAAGGGGAAAAAGTGTCTCAGACAGTATACACATTGATCAAATAGCCATGGAAGCAACATTCAGGGAGACACCCATCCTGTCTAGGACCATGATTATAATGTGAAATAATATTTTTCAACCATATCTGAAATTAAAATATAGCCATTATACTAATAAAAGCAGATTCAGAACTTTAAGATTCTATCTATGAAAAAGAAACATCAAACATATCTTATACCTGAATTTAGCTCAGCCTAACCTAGCTGTTCCATTTCATTTTCATATCAAAGGACAGTAAGGCTAGACTTGGAACTAATATCTTTCAAGCATTGATGTTTTAATTTGATGGCTATCTGTATTCTAGGACCTCTTTCCTTTCAGGATCTGGCACTGAGTGAAGCTGATCTAAATCTGAAACTCTTTGACTTCAAAGAGGTTCTTGTGCTCAGATTAGCACCACAGTGGAACGAGCCAGACAAGAAACAGTCCATAAAAGCATATAAATTCTTCAATATCCCAAAGCTTTTGTCTATTTCCTCCTATCAATCTATAAATTAATCTTAGCAATTTAAACAAAACGAGTCAAACATCAAAAGTGACTGTGATAAGATTTACCTCTTCCAGTATCCAACAGTGTCCATTTTACTGAACTTTTTACACTCAAGTTACAATTCTTGCAAATAATAGTTTTATATATATATATATATACATATATATATATATATATACACATACTGATTTTTTACCTACAGAGATAACAGCAAGAAGCAAGGAGGAAATAAATATGACAAATATTTATATGATATATATATGATAAATATGACAAATAAATATGTCTCAAGAGAAACTAATTTTGCAAAAGTTATCATAAATTTTACCCATTATAAGAAAGATTTTTTCTGTTCAAAGGAACAGATAAAAATGGATTAATTATAATCATTCTCCATATTTTCATACATGTTCATCAAATTTAAGAAGCATTTCTACAAGCTTGAACTTTATTAACTTGGAGATAGAAAATAAGCAGAAAAATAAAGCTAACACTGAAAATTCTTCAATATTGGGGGCAGTAAATGAGCTGGGGAGGAACAGGTCTTCAAAAAACTTGATTTTAGGGCAAAAAGGACTTCATCAGAAGTCGCTCTGGGCTCACCCTTTTCCAACTCTCCAAAAATGGGACAAAACATGAACAAAACAGAGTGAACCACAAACAAAAACCCTCTAAGAAGCCTGTGGAGTAAAACTACTTTTCATAAAGGTAAAGAATAAGTGTAAGGCAGTATGGTTTAAGAGATAATTGCCAATAAATTCAGGAAAAAGTAATGTTTAGATCACCAGGGGGTTTTTTTTCAATACATTACAAATGAATTCCATAATCACACATATGTATTGAAAAGATAATCACCAGGTCATTTCACCTCAAATAAATCATATTTTCAAACTTAGAGTTAGAGAGAAAGTTAGATTTCCTCTATCCCATTTGTTTTTAAGTTTAAAATACAAGGACTTAATAATCTTGAAAAATACATTTTAAAATGATCCAAATATTATATAAATTGATATTTCTAATAATCATTTCATTCCCTCATGAGAATTAATAAATAAGGCTAAAATGATAATTAATATGAGTTATTGCTTATAGCAATAAATCTCAGTAGTAAAGAACATGGCTTCAGGAATCAGTAGATTTCTATTAATATAAATGTCAGCTCTGCCACTATAAGAAATGTAACCTGGGCAAGTTATTCACTGAACTACAGTTTCTTGGTATACAGAATGAAGAAAATAATATTACCAATCTCATATGGTCATGACAAAATTAACTAACATGGTCCCTTTCAATTAAATATTAACTACTTTGTATAACTACTCAGATAGTCCTTGACTCACAGAACTTTCTGTTACTGTAATTATCATTATTATCGTCACTATTCGATGATAAGGCCAATCTTCTTACATGTCCACATATACTCCTCTAGGATCATCTTCTGTATATTTGGTGGAGTTGTTTACCATTTCTGAAATGTCACCTGCTTTCCTCTTCATTAAGCTAAATCCTAAACATTTCCAATAGGCCTGACATTTATGATAACTTCCCTTACTAAACATATCCCATAATAATATTTCTCTTATACTGAATTCAGTGAATTTTTATACATAATCTGTATTATGTTATAATAATATTGCCTTATCCTTGTTTTCTAGCTTTACTGTAGATTTAATAACTCTCTATAGCTTCTCCACATTATATATATGTATATGTTGTTTTGCTGAATAAAATATATTTTTAAGACAAAGGATTATTTTCCTTAAAAATAAAACACACCCACAAAAAAACTAGTATGGTGGTGGTGGGCATACAGTAGATGTCTAATGCATGCTTTTTTTTTTTTTTTTTTTTTTTGTGGTTCGCGGGCCTCTCACTGCTGTGGCCTCTCCCATTGCGGAGCACAGGCTCCGGACGCGCAGGCTCAGCGGCCATGGCTCACGGGCCCAGCCGCTCCGCGGCATGTGGGATCTTCCCGGACCGGGGCACGAACCCGTATCCCCTGCATCGGCAGGCGGATTCTCAACCACTGTGCCACCAGGGAAGCCCTAATGCATGCTTTTTAAGTTGAATTGTATTGTAACATATTAACAGCATCACGTGGGCTGTTTCATCTTTTCCATAGTAAGTTCATCATCCCAACAGTGACAGAGTTGAATACAATCTCCATGGAACCAACTTGGACACTCTAAAATGGTGTTAATTCAATGCGCTGAACTGAAAATCCAAACCCCCTCCTAATACAGACACTTTCATAATTTTATTTGATTTATAGAATACTGACTGAATCCTAAGTGTCGAAACTCCATATCTTAAATTACATGAGAACAGTTGGGAAGCCGGTACGCTATAGGTCAGAGTGGCCTTCCTCCAGGAAAAATGAACAATGAATGCTATGGGTAACTCATTCAAATGTTTCCCTTCTCATATTAAAGTAAATGCTGATTTCACATCCTTCCTCAATGGGTCACTTCAGAGCATTTAAAAGTCAATACTTCTCCTCTCTTAACTCTACTTCCATCTACCCAGCTTGTCCATCCTTTCCATATTTTATAATCATTAAGTATTCAGTGTTCATAATAAATCAAATAATTTTCACATACAAAGGAAATTTCTATTCTCTTTTGCCCAACATGTATATAGCTAAATCCATATTGATTTAGCTTGAGGTGTATGGAGAGCAATAAAGAAATCATCATGGTAGAAGGGGAAGAAAATTACTACTAATAAATAAATGCCAGCAAAGGAAATAGAAAGTTTTCAAATTGGCTGGGCAATCATATGGGGCTTGATATATGATAATATTCCATTTTACAGTAATCCTGTCTACTATTTTATCAGTACAGGATATTTTGATGGATAATAGGGTTCATGTTATTAAAGAATCCAAAATGTATCATCTTCCCAAATTCCATCTAACTGCTCTAAATTCCATCTTTGGGATCAATAATATAACTCATATTATGCCTGGAAAAAATGCCCTTGGAGCCACAGATATAAAAGGTTACCATAGAGGATTTGCAAAATCAAAGAGGCTTTCAGAAACATACACAATTTTAGACAGTTTATAATTCATCTATGCATTCAAATATACCAAATCCTAGATCCCCTTGCACTGTCTCCTTGTAGGAACAGAAAGAATATCATAATTGCTGATTTTTTCCCCTGAAAAAAAATAATTCCATATTTCAAAAGAAACATGCACCATGCAACGTGCAAAAAAAAAAAAAAATACCTTGTGTTTCTCATTTTCAGGGCCTGTTGACATGGCCAATGCACAAGGTGAAATCAGCTCGTTGGTTCTTGTTAGAGAGATGGGAGGTGATGGGGATGAAACAGATGACCTGTGGTCAGATATGGAGCTTTCGGATTTCCCAAGTCTTGAAGGCAGAGTAAGATTTGGGTGCAGAGCTGAGGGACTGAGGTGGCACAACTCTGTGGGCAGATTAGCATGAGGGAGAGCGGAGCACCCCAGTTGGGGAAGAGAGGCAGAGACAGCGGTGGAGACAGGGTGTGGGGGAGGAGCCAAAGGTGTCTGCCCCTGGCCAGAGAGAGGTGCTGATGCTCTCTTGGATCTGTGTATCAGGTTTGAAAGAGTTGGGGAAGGATGGTAGCATTTCTCTGGAGAGGGGAGCCTGGCTCTTGGGTTAGTGGGAGGAGACACCGAAGATGATGCCAACGAGGCTAACGTAGAAGGATGTGGGGAAATATCCCTGGACCCTCCTGGGCCCCTGATGTCAGCATCCTGTCTGCCCTTGGAAAACAAAGGAGAAAAGCTTGGAGGGACAGGAGGCAGACCCGTAGAACTGGAGGTACTGCTTCGCAGCTGGGAAATCATTGGGCTGCTCTTCAAAGAAGTTGGGGATGGCGTTTTCTCTACATTCAAAGAAGCAAGGCTGCTACTGCCCTGTTTGGGGGGAGAAAGGGAGGATGCCAGAGGAAGGGGAGCAGCTTTAGTGGAAAAAGGGAAGGGAAAGGATTGCTGGCTGAGATCAGAAACCTGGTTTTCCCTTTGCTCTGGAGACGCCGCTCGCAGGGAGCAACTGGAGAGGGATTTTTTAGGCGTAGGAGAGGTTTGTTTAACTTTTTGATCGGGTGTGAGCCTGGAAGAAGCCAGGGAGTTGAGAGAGAAGGTGGGACAGGATGCCGGGGAAAGGGGTCTTTCGTGAGAAGGGTTGGACTTGAGGATGGCAGTGAGGAGGGAAAGCCGGGAGGGCACTGGGGATTTCACCCCTGACTTTGAGAAGTTCCCGCTGGATGACACTTGGCTACAGACAGAGGAAGAAGAGCGGTGGAGAGGGGAGGGGAAGGGTTTGGGACTCGGAGAGAGTGAGTGCGTGACGATGCGAACTGGGATGTAGGAGGCTGAATTCGACTTCAGAGAAGCACCGGAGGGCAGCGAAGGAGAAGAGGTTCTCGGACTTTCTCTGGGACTAAGGACATGCGAGGTGACAGTCTTCTTGAGGACTTCAGACGTCAGGCCATGTTTTTGCTGGACTGCACTTGGACTGGATGAGTGAGAACCTGATAATTGAGCGGGATGGGGGAACTGTGACGTCGAGGACATGCCCTTCGGTGCAAAAAAGGGTGCAGAGTGAGCGGAAGTTTGAAAGTACATGGCTGTTTCTTCCACCAGGGCCCCACTGACATCCAGCCTCCTCGGGTGGAACTCCTCCAGGACAGAGGCTCCGGCTAGGTCGACTGGGACAGGTGGTGTTTTCTGATTAGTTGGAGAAACAAAGGAGAAAGCAGGTGGTTTATAGGCAAGCTGCTCAGAGGCAGTGGGACAAGTTAACTAGAGGAAAGAGAAACAGACAGGGTCATAGGACATCATTTGTGAAACTGTCAAAACATTCTTGTCACTTGCGCGTTTATGCAAACAGTCCTATTAGTTTACACAAAAAGAGGCCCTCAAACCTCTGAGAAAATGGCAGAAATTCTGTTTTGCTAATGAGGCATTGCTTTGAATTTGAAATAAAATATAAATAAACGGTGAACTCTTAGATACTATATCTCATTTATTCTCCAGAATGAACATCAATATAAAATTGTATTTGCATGTCTCCCTTTGGAAAATAATTCATTGACAAAAATCTAAAAGAGTTATCTTCTTCTGGAATTGCGTGATTTGAAAAGATTTAAATCGTCATCAACATAAATTTCAAAATGCACTTTGGAAAAGGAAATAGGTTTTCTTCCACTGCAAGAATATAAACCATAATATAATAATAATGACTACAATCCTTAAAAACTTTACCACACTTTGAGTGTTAAAAATTCTAAAAATTTGGACTACTCTTACATATTGTAAACCTGAAAATAATGCCCAGAATTCAAAAGATGCAGCCCTCAACATCAACATAACTGTGACAAACTGAGAGAGTGAAAGCCAAGGCCGAAACAGAGAGGGAGTTTTAGCTAATGAAAAATATTTTCCCTGATTACTTGCCAGAATGAACAGTTAACAAATGGTGTGAGTTATGTTGGAAGGAATGAATAGATACTCTTTCATATGGAAAGAAGCCAGAGTAGTTTACCTTTTTTTTCTTTTTAATTGGAGTATAATTGCTTTACAATGTTGTGTTAGTTTCTGCTGTAAAATGAAGTGAATCAGCTATATGTATACATATATCCCCTCCTTCTTGGACCTCCTCCCCACCCCTGCCCCCATTCCACCCATCTAGGTTGTCACAGAGCACCGAGCTGAGCTCCCTGTGCTATAGAGCAGTTTCCCACTAGCTATCTATTTTATACATGGTAGTGTATTTATGTCAAACCTAATCTCCCAATTCATCCCACCCTCCCCTTCCCCCACTGTGTCTACATGTCTGTTCTCTATGTCTACGTTCTCTATAGGTGCCCTGCAAATAGGTTCATCAAATCTTCCTGAAACAATGCAAGCCACCAATCCCACATCAAATAAAAAGAAAATAAAGAAATAATGTATCACTTTCAAGAGAAGCTAGGGAGAGCCTGTAAAATAACTGAGTAGCTCTATTCTTGCGCTATTTTTAAAATTATCCAGTACTTTAAGACAAATAACTGAAATTATAAATGATTCTAAAGCCAAACCTTTTAAAGAGAGGTTTCCCTTCAAAATTATTGATTTGAGTCTATTGATCCATAAGAGAAAAGAAAATATTTGTACCTAATACAGAATTTAGGGAATATCTGTTATTCAAAATAACAATTTGTATTTATTAAGTTATATACTTAATTTATTAAGTTATATTTAAGTTGTATGATAATATTATATACATTGCATTACATAGCAGAAAAGTGTACGACCATAATAAGTAAACTTAGCAAGAGCTTCATTTATAAACTCAGTAAAAGATATTCCTTGATTTTGCTCTATAACATGTTAAGAAGGTGTCCATCAGACCTAATGCAAAGATTTTCATATCACAGAGTTTTGAGTTCTAAAAATATTTAAAACTGATAAATTCAAACAACTCACCCCAAACTTCTAAGTTTCTGAGCAAATGTACCCCAAATATTCTTCTCTTTTTATATGTAAATTTATTTGTATATTTGCGACACAGAATTCTTGCCACATAAGTTATTTTTGAATAATTTTGCCATGTAACCCAGAATATATGAAAATCAGCAATAATTGAAAATCAAACAGAATTCAATCAAATTGAGAAAGAAAGCTTAACAATTCCCTCACATAAGTTTTGCTTAAAAACAATTCTGCTTATCCAGTATTTGTAAAAACAACTCATGTATTTAACCATAAGTGAGAGGTCTTCTCTAATTGTTTCCTATGATTGGTCTGTCCTCATGGAAGGAATGAAGAAATTTCGAGGCTATGTACAATCTCTTTGCATGCTATGCCATAGCTTTTGTTATTAAAAACATGTAAATTAATAACAGCCACAAAAATTCCATTACCTTTTCAATCATGTTTCCAAATAACTTCAGTTTATATAACAAATTCATTAATTCATCCTGATTATCCACCAAATTATCATGTTAAAATCTCAGGACTGCGATTTTGAGAGTCTCATCAGAGGAAAAGACTGTTCCCTCCAATTTCCCCAAGACTATGGCTTCCAAATACCAAATATTCTATTACATGAAGTCATATCTTACCTAATATAAGTAACTCTGAATTTTACTGTACTTTCTAATAGCTTATTATTGAAGAACTTCTAAGAAAAGTTCAAAGGAAACATTCTGAAAAGTCTAAGAATGTTTTTTATTATATTTTCCTATTTATGTATTAATAAGCATTTGCAATATATTTTTTTCTAATTTGATGTTATCCTAATTTATACTAATATAAAAATGTGGCACCATATTTTTATAAAATTGCCAGGAGAGGGGAATGCACTTTTTAATGAAAAAGATTTATTTTCCTGAGTTCCTCTTATTAATAAGTTTAAAAAATGAGCGAGTAAAGACATGAATAATTTTACGCAGGAAGAAAGGATGGATACCTGTCAAATGTTCAGTCAAGTAGCTCTAAATAGGCCTTTTATTTTAGCTCTTTCCTGTAAATCCCTTACTGATGATAATAAACTTCTCTGTTGATGCCTACAAATTATATCAATCTTTTCATCCTCTCCCATTAATAACCCCTGTTCTGTTCTGTAGGTTCTCTAATTTCTTCTCTCTCAAACCTGTTCTCTGTCTTCTCACCATTTATTTCTAACCTGATATTTGTTGATGTCTTTGCTTCAGACACCTCTCTAAAATCACCCCTGACTATATTCTCCAATCCCCAACCCTCTTCTGATTCCTTGAGCCCCCTTACCACATACCTCCTCCAAAATCATTTTCAAAACTCTCTTCTCCTAGAAAAACTATCCTGAGCTCTGAATACATTCACGGTAATCTCTGTAACAGAGGATGCTTACAATATTCTGCTCTCATCAAGTGGATGGTCTTAATCCTAAATCCACATTGGATCCTGCATAATAGAGGCTATCAGTTATTTTAACAACCAGTCTCTGTAGTATAGCTGCCTTGTCATTTTAGTCAATCTCAAATTAACTGCTTCTCTGCACTATTCACAGTAGCCAACACACGGAAGCAACCTAAATGTCCATAGACAGAGGAGTGGATAAAGAAGATGTGCTATTATATAAAAAGGAATACCACTCAGCCATAAAAAGGAATGAAATAATGGCATTTGCAACAGCATGGATGTAACTAGAGATTATCATACTCAGTGACGTAGGTCAGAAAGAGAAAGACAAATACCGTATGATTTCACTTATATGTGGAATCTAAAATATGACACAAATGAACCTATCTATGAAACAGAAACAGACTCACAGAGATACAGAACAGACTTGCAGTTGCTAAGGGAGGGTGTTGGGGGAGGGATGGACTGGGAGGTAGGGATTAGCAGATGCAAACAATTATATGTAGAGAGAATGAATAAACAATAAGGTCCTGTTGTATAGCACAGGGAAATATATTCAGTATCCTATGATAAACCATATGGAAAATAATATTTTTTAAGAAGAATGTATATATATGTGTGTGTGTGTGTAACTGAATCACTTTGCTGAACAATAGAAATTAACACAACATTGTAAATAAATTATAGTTCAATAATAAATAAATAAATAAAATTAACTGCTTGTGTGTATATTCAGTTTTTCCTAATGTGTCCATGAGATTCCAAAACATCTGAATAAAAGCCAAAATGTCTGCTCTGCTGCCTGCCTGTCTGAATAGTTCTCAAGATTTGAACCATGTTGGCCCCATACACTTATGCTTTTTCTCCTGAATCTGTAGTTTCTGCAAGGCAGAAACTCCTGATTCTCCTCTGTCCTTGCATGCAATCATTACATTATAGCACCTTGACCTCCTAAACAAACCTGCTGATCTGTCCTCTTCACAACAGAGCCCCTCTCCTCCTAGCCAGTCTCATCTCCCTCATCCCCTGCTATTTTGCATTTTAGGTTTTAGAAATACTTATTTAATCTCCACCTTCTTGCCAATATTGTCAACACTCTAGCCATCTTGTTCTTTTGCCAATCCACTTGTCAAATCATTATTCTTAAATCAATTACGCTCCTAGACCTAGTCTACTTAAAGCTGTTATTTAAAAAATATAACAGAACCCAGGGCCACTGCACTCAATTTAAGAATTTGTCCTGTACAAGGGCACCAGCTGAGAGTGGGGCTGAACTTTCCTACTACGCTAAGCAGAGCGGGTACCTTTTTCTAATTGACACATGGGCTGGGTAAGGCACTGTAAATTGGTGTCATCATAAATTTAAGGTCTATTGTCTCAGCTGGGCTGTGTACCACTCAGCTTTCTTGTGGGTCATTTGGGATTTTTTTTTTCTTTTCTTATATTTTGACCTCAGCTTCCTCTCCTGTTCTAAACAACAGCCTTCCACAAAATTAGCACTCACTAACCCTTTTCCCAGAACCTCCCTCATTGTGTGCAACAGGTGACTGAGATTCCTTTTCTCCAAGGAAAATTGTGATTACCGGGAAAATTAAATTTTTTCTAGACCTATTCTTATCCCTTTCCTTCATTCTAAAGAAAAATAATGTTATTTTCCCTTTTTAAGAGTAAATTTCCCTCTGTGCTCTGAATCCCAGCAGCTCTTGCCTTCTCAGGGATCCCATTTCATTAACTATCTCCTGTATGCTACGTTTTCATCCTTTTTCTTTTTTACTGGTTCTCTCATCCTAACATAAAGCAGAATATTTCCCATCATTAAAAAGTTAATAATAACTATCATGTAGTAGACTGTGAAAATGTCCACATTTTTCTACTCTTTTCATAAGAAAGGCAAAGTCCTTTTCCTCATTCACCCTTTAAACTCACCTGGCCATATGACTTGTTTTGACCAGTGGGATGTTAGCAAATGTGATACAAGACACAGTGACTTGAAAAGCACTTGTGCATTGGGGCTTACTGGCTTGCTGAATGCAGAGCATCACCACAGTGTAAATGAGCCCAGGCTAGTCCACTGGAAGATGCCAGACCACATCTCAGCTAACCAACCACCAGACAGCTAACCAGCCAGCAGCTGACCCAGCAGCCAATTGCAGACCCATAAGTGAACCACAGCAAAAATCAGCCGAGCCTGACCCAGAGCTGCAGAACCACCCAGCTGAACACAGCCAAATTGTTGACCTGCAGATTTTTGAGCTAAATAGATGGTTGCTGTTTGAAAACACAATTTTGGCACTGTTTGTTAAGCAACAAAATCTAACTGATAAAAACACATGCACACTTATGCACCAAGATCTGGGGGACCTGTAAATACCCTAGTTACAGGTCTATGTAGATTTCTTCACAGTCACACCTGTCCCTACCATCACTGTGTTGATTTCCTTACTTATTCTGGCCAACACACCCTAAAATGACTTCTCAAACAGCCACCCCACACACACACTGCCTTAATCCCCTCCTCTTAAGGATAGATGGAGACTGTGACTTGATTCTAGCTAATAGAACCTGGCAAAGGTGAAGGGATTTTGCAAATGTATTTAAGGTTCCTAATCAGGTGACTTTAACTTAATCAAATAAGAGATCCTCCTGAGTAGGCATACCCTAATGCAATAGGGAAGAACAAATCTGACTCCATATTGGATGTGTTTCCTTTACTTTAACCTGTGTATCTATTGCTTTAGCTACAAGTTAAGAATGTTTCCTATAGCCTGAAATATGCAGGATAGCCCATTCTCAAGGCTCTAACCTTTAAAGGTGTAACACTTTCCCATTCATATAGAGATAAATAGTTGCAGAACAGAATAACATCTGTCTTGTTGAAGGTTTATAGGAACATTGTGACCAGACCTACAGACTTATGTGGACAGATGTAAGAACAAAGGATTCCAACACCAAGAAGTTTGCAACAACTAACAAAATCACCTCTCCTTTTTAGATAAAAGAAGACTGAATTCCAACTCAGGGAAGCTGGTTCCTTGGGACACTAGTCTGCCATCTTCTTGATCTGCTAGCTTTCCAAATAAAGTCACTATTCCTGGCTCCAACAACTCACCTCTCAATTTATTAGCTTGACATGCGGTGAACAGTATGAGCTCGGACATGGCAACACTAATAAAATGAGCCCTTTAAGAGGGGGTCAGGAAGCTAGAGATCAAGGTAGCAGCTTTAAGAAGCAAGTTGCCATGAATTATACACTCTTGAGGAAAAGAATTCTGCCAATAACGGGGGGAACTTAGAGGCAGACCCTTCCCTTAGGAGAGCTTCCAGGTGAGATGAACTTGACATCTTGATTTCAAACTTGTGAGACCCAGCTCAGCTGTGCCCAGGCCTCTGATCTAAAAAACCCTGGAGAAAATAAATAGGTGGTTTTTTTTTAAGCCACTAAATTTATGGTAATCTCTTATGTAGCAATAGAAAAGTAATATACTTCCCCTGACTTCTTAATAGATTTTACCCCCTGCTCTTCTGCAGAAACTGTTATCACCAAAGTCTACAATGGTTTATTTTTTCCTAAGCCCCACAGGTACTTGAATCCCTCATCTCTTCTGATTTCTCTACAGAACCTGACTTGCAATCTCTTCCTCCTTTTCAAAACTCTTTTATCTGTGGCCTCTATGTCATCTCTCTCTCTCCTAGTGTATTTCCTAGTATATCTGATAAGCCCTTATCATACTCCTTCTCTTTTCCACCCTCTTCTTGTGTGTCAGTAGTTCCCTCGCTGTCCTCACTGTCTGGAATGCCTGGGCCATGTTCATCAGCCAAGAACACTTTTACTCACCTTTCACATTTCAGCTCAGAAAATGTGAACCTTTCCTGGTGATCCAGGATGATCTAGGTGTCCTCCCTCTAGACGTCCCACTGTTCCTTGAACCTGTCACCTTTCATTGTCATTATTTTCAGGTGCAACTGTTTTCCAAGCTCCTTGAAGAGAGGTACTAAGTTTTTTTAAAGTTTACTCCCCTAGCGTCTAATATCTGGCATGTTACATTCATGCAGGAATGAGGAAATAAAGTGTCTAGTGGGGGTAGAAACAGAAAGCCAGAGAGGAGGGTTGTGATGTCACATCCTGACACCTTCCTCCACAGTGGCATCATCACCTCCCTCCACAGTTGGCCCCTCTTTTTCTGCTCCAGACTCTGGGCATGAGGGTGGAGAGAATGATGGCTCTTAGATCCACAGGTCCGTCTTCTCCTCACCAGCAAGACAAACATTTGAGTTCTGATACCAAAAGTCAGGAGACCCTCCTTTTAAAAGTCTTTCTCACCCTTCTGCTGAAATTGTCAAAGCAACTTGATTTTCCATAAATGTACTTCCTCTGCCTCTCGGGCTATTGGTACATTTGATCTCAACCAGAAGAAGCAACCAACCACCAGCGAGGCATCACAGGGATTCTGCCAGCATCAGAGCAGAGCCAGGGTCCCCCACTGAGTCAGAGGAACTCTCCTTGGTGTGTCCAGTGTCACTCACCATGGACGGTGACAACGTAGGTTAAGTGGGTGGAGTAGGATGGAATCGTATACTCACCCTAAACAAGAAAGGAAATGGGGATTTGGCAATGGGAGGAGCACTAGAGAAAGGTTGTTAAAGCAATAAAATTAGTTGGTCAGGGGTATGTATATCAATTAAAAGAATGAGGGCCTCTACATTTTATTCATCTCAACTGCCTCAAGGCAATTATACGATCAGTGGGCCCAGCCAGAATCTGCATTACCACTTGGTAATGCAAGGCATTACCTGCTATGCAAGGCAGACTCCTGTTTTGTTTTCTTTGCTGCTGGGCCCCATGTAGCTCTGCTCTGCATGCAGTTAGGAAGTCATCCTGATGATGGGCATGTACAAATGACTTCCTTGCATTTTAATAGAAACATGCCATTTTTCAGGAACCTGTGGCTCCAAGCTAGTCTTCTCAGAAGTTAGCAGAACTAACATGGAAGTTTAACCTCCCAGCTTTTTTCAAAGTCTTCGACCTCTAAATCGCTAGGCCAAAAGCTATGGACAATGTGTTTTAACAGGTAAAATACAAAACAACAGCCAAGCTATGAGGCTGGAGTCCTAGGCTGTCTTCCCTCCTCTAATATAATTTTTCTCTGCTGTAAATTAAGAGTTATGTAATGATGTCTGTTCCCTATTTATATGACAGGGACATAGGAAAAGGAGGATCATTCATTCATTCATTCATCAGATACTTTCTTAGTACCTACAGTGTCCCAGGCATTGGAGTTAGATGATGCGGACAGAAGGCGAGAAGATTTTTTGTTATCACAGGGCTCACAAATCGACTGGTGTAAGAGAGACATATAAAGGCTATTCTGATACAATGTGCTGGTATGAATAGGGTATTTCACTATAAAACAAAGGCCCAAGACTATAAAAAAGGTTACTATGTCTGATGCCCTGTCCAAATAATTTGTTGCAATCTTTTTTCCATGGATCCCTAAAATCTAGGTTCTTAATTAATATGTGTGCCAATGTCCAAACTTCCCAGAATTTTTTGTAAGAACCTCCTCTATTTGGCCACCGCTAGTTCTACTGATCTTACTTTTCACGTCCTTTCTTCCATTCTGACATCCAAGCTATGCTTGAACCAATATATAAAATGTTTCCCTCCTCCCATGTTCCTTACCCTGTGCCCCCAAACATGCTACCATTTCCAACTTTTTAAATACAGTGAATCATTCCTGAGAACGCTTGTGGGCCAGGAACTGTTCTAGGCCATATAATTAATCTCATTTAATCTTCGCAAGGAAGGTTGATAGCATCACCTCATTCTACAAATGAGGACACTAAAGTTTACGACCTCAAGTAACTGCCCAGAGGAGTGTGACCATAATTTGGCAGTCTCATTTTTGCTTTTTCATACCATCTCTCTAATGTGTGACCTCCCTTTCACTACTTATCCATTCCTCAACTTGATTTCTGCCCCATCACCCCACTCACACTGTTCCCATCAAGGTCACCAAATGACCTCCTAAGTCCTATATTTAATGGGCTTTGAAGACTCTACTTTATTTAGCTTTGTTTTGTATTTTATTTTGACTTGTGTTAAATGTATAATATTTTCTATTGTGTTATATTTATATTATTTTCATAAATCATATTATAGAATAATATTTTAGTAGAAGGTGCCAGGCTGCTCTTCCAGAGCAGAGCTGGTCGGATGCCAGACAACCTCATCCCCTCTCCCAGAGGAGAAGGAGCCCAGAGGAGGTGTGTGTCCAAGCAGGTAATGGGGCCAGACTCTGGGCTCTAACCTGGGAGAGCAGAAGGGCTCCCATATCCCAAATTGAGACAGCGGCCAAGTCAGACCCCGCACCCCTAGCCCCATCCCTACACATCTGGTTCTAATAATAGTCATGCAGGAGAGGGTCCCCTCCCTTCCTTGCAGGGGACACACCTCCCTGCAGGGACCCCCTAGTGCTTCACCTCCAACTCTATCAGCAAAAGGCCTTTTGATCCTTCCCTTCCCTTTGATCTTGGCCTCTTGATCTCCTAGCTTCTAATCTTCTCTAAATCAAGCAGCCACATATATTAACCTGGCTGCCCCACTTGGCAGAATTACTTGTTGCAGGACAGTAAGAAAATCTGTCAAGGCAGCTAGAAAATATGAAAGTACAATTTTGGAGAGGGAAGCTGCACTCTCCAGGAGGCCTCCTGGCATAAAACGGGGAGAACCATGTGATTCTTATGTGATAATTCCATGTTCATTCTCAAAACATGTCATGCCGCCAGAATGTTATTTCACGGTTGGTATTTTGTATTCCCGAATGGATATGATTGATATCAGATTCATCTGAGTTTTAGAAAGAAAACATTATTGAGCTACGTTTAAATTATTGATTAATTAATTAATGTTTATATATTTTATGTATTTGGCCTAATTTATAAACTACTTTTTAGTCAAAAGTCTCTTTAGCTTTCCCTGCATGAAATGCCTCTCTCCAACTTCTTTGGTCCCCTCTCAGCCTCCTTCTTTGGCTTCTCATCTTTCACTGGCCCTTTATACTTGACTGTGTCCTGCATTGTATCTTGTGTCTTCCTGTTTTGCATTATTTCCATGAGTAAACAGCTCCATTCTCATAGCTTCAGCTCATATAGGAAATACTTCCAGTCTCCCATCTCCCTCCTATGTCCAGATTCATAGTTCCAGCTTCTTTCTTGATAGCATTGCATTCTGCCACCAGGCATCTCAAACTCAACATTAGATATCTCATCTCTTCTTATCCCTTCCCAAGACCTGTTATTCTTTCCTCAGTTAATGCCAACATACATTCAATTTCCTTGGTTATAAATTTCATTCATCACTGATTTTTTTCTCCATATGTGGTCAATGAACAAATCCAGTTCATTCTACCCCACAAAGTCCCTCTTTTTATTCCCACAGTCAACTGTCTTAGCTCCAGGCTTTATTGTAGGTCTTTCAGACAAATCATTCTGTTTTTATACATGTATATTCACCTCTCTTTTAAGTCTAATACTATCCCTAGGAAAGTCAATTCTTAGCCATCTACATCAACATTCAAGACATTAACATTCAAAAACATTACTCTTTTCTTTCTGAATTTTATTTGAAAGGCTTTTGATTCAACTGCTTATATTATACAGTCTTTTTAATTTTGACTTACACTTTAAAATTTTAAATTCTTTAATGATTTTTAACACAACGTACTTTTGCTTAAACATGCCACCTCAGCAAAAGTATTTGGAACACAAAATACACTCAACCCAATATTTATACTGACTTTGTTCAAGATAATAGAGTAACCACTATAGAGAAAAAAGTGTTTAATAAAAATGGGTTTAACGTGGACCTTACCTCTAAAAACTTTACAATCTGTTAGGTGAGTTAAGGCATGAACCTAAATAGTTATAATACATGCTGGAATAGGATAATTGTTATAGAAGATGTACAGAAAAAGCTACCAGAATTATATTGAGGGAGAGTTTGCATTCACTGAAGGAACCAAAGCAGGCTTCATGAAGGAGTCAATATCTGAGCAAGGACTTCAAAGATGTGAACTTTTAAATATTTATGCTTTTCATACACCTTATTGAACCTCATGTATATGCAAGACACTCTACTAAGTGCTAGAGGTACAGAAATGAACAAGGGACAGACCTTGACTTCAAATAGTTCTCAGTCTAGTGAGGAAGAAAGATAAAATCCATCATTATAATCAGGTGAAAAGGAGTTATATTGGAGATTTTCTAAAAAGACTACAAACTACAAGGAAAATAACAAAGATATAGGAGAGAAACTAACTCCTCTTCAAAGGGAATGTCTCTAGGGAAAGGTACTGCTTGGGCTGAGCTTAGAGCATCAAGTAGCCGCGGCCACATGAAGATGGGCTGAGAAGAGAGAAGAATCACACACAGAGGAATCAAGGACCAGGGATGCAAAGGTATGACGTGTATACTTTGATGACAGTTCAGGAGAGCTGAAGAAAAGAAGCAGCGATGTGGATAGAAAATGACATCTAGGCTAGGTTATAGGAAGGTTAAAGTTCAGACTAGGAGCTAAGTAAATTTTTTTTAGGAATAGCTTCATAAATTATTCCTGACTAACTGATAGTGATAATATATAGACAATTCTGTACATGGATTCATTTTTACCAGGTGGACCAGAAATACACTTGATTAACTGCATTTCTGATTGAGAAGCTGATGTTGTTGGCATCAGGTAATCCAATGATGGGATAGTCTTTGGGCTTTTTACATTAAGCTTCGACTACTGACTATATTAACTTCTCAGAGTGCCTTCTTTAATGCTCTGGCCATTTCTGTTTAGCTTACATTTAACAGTCATCTCATTTTCACTTTTATTTTAAATGTTTATTTCATGATGACCTACTATTCGTCACTCAAATGGATTACTATCAGAAATGGAATCCGGAAAAATGGTTATTTCCAAACATTTCAGGACCCAGTTTTCCTCCATCTGCAGTAACCATAATGCTCATCCACCACTATTGAATTAGGCTGAGCTTTGCCTTTTCACTTGGAGCTTTGATAACATGAACTGTAACCTACTTCTAACTAACTGATTTTGGCAAAAAGATCCCAAATGTGTGTTTTGTCTCTGGTTTGCCCTCTATATATTTGGTCACATTAAAACAAAATAAACGACCAACTCAGCGGAAGAAATCTATCAGTTGGGGAAAAGAGTAAATTGAAAATCCAAACATTGCTTCATTAAGAATATTTTTCTTTATTTATATTTGGTATCACCATGTCTTCAAAGATCACATTAAACTACACTCCACACACTATGGAAACTTCCACATTGCCAACTTGCTTATTTCGTCATCTTTCCTAAGGCAAGAAAGAAATGTTTAAGCCTACAACACTTACTGAGAATATGTTTAATTATGATTAGAATATTCCCAATAACTAGCTGAGAACAAATTTCAAGAAGAAATAAGTGTTTTAGTCCAATAGACCTGGGTGGTGCTACCCCAGTGAGAGTCTTCTATCACCAAAAGACATCATGAGGATACTGGATGCTTGAAGGTGACATAAATACATCATCAGGAAGTCCAGTGAAGGATGCATAAATAAAGATAAGGTGGCACCAAAGATAAGATGCCTATGCTACAGTTTTGCATAGGTTCTAGTAGTACCAAAAGGCCAACTCAACAATAAAAATGTTCTCCCAACTACTTTGGTATGCTTGCAAGTGCCTGGTCTAGCAGATTCTAAATAGGATATCTTGGTACTGACTCATGCTCATTGCCACAGGGAGCTCTGCACCTATTATTTACTCCCAAAGCCAAGCCAGTGTCTGCGTACCTGACATTCTATGCCTTGTCCAAGTCATCTGATAACTTCATGACAACAAATAGCCAGTCATCCTATTTTTTTTCCCTTCAAGATCCCTCCCTCTTCACCCCCTTTCTTTCCTGCCATCACAGCTGTGAGTCTTCTCCTACTGTATCAAAGCCTTGCCACCTTAAACGAACCATTCAATCTTGCTGCTAAGCTTTGGGGTGGGATCTTCTCCCCAATTCTCTGAGGCCAGCCCTGCTTCTGGTGGTTTCCAGGAATACAGTCAATATTTCCCTGAAGTCACACAGGAGGAAATGATTTTCCTTACACACTCTTAATTCCTAGTGTATCATTTTACTACTCTTTTACTAGTTTAAAAGTAAAGTGTCTACATCCAGTTGATGTCTTTTTGCTGGATCTTTCTCATCTCTGAAATATGCTTCTTCATGCACCCAGCCTACCAAGAACTCTCTCCTAAGAAATTCCCTTTACTGACCTTCTCCAAAAATTTTCAGAAGGAAGGGTTGCTATTCCCCCAAATCCACTCCAGCTAAGTGTTTCACATATTCTCTTCAGCCAGTTCACAGTATAATTGTATATAATCCTTTTCATCTTATGAAATTAATTTCTTATGAATTTATTATCTATATTTACACTGTGACAGTTTATGATCTTGGGATTTTTGTTTTTTAATATCTCTTTCCTTGAGAGTTTTGTACACTTTGATGCCTTGAATAAATAGGAATGCCTTTGCAGATAAGGGGTATGAAACCTTTTTTTTTTTTGTAATGACAAGAAGAAAAACCTACCGGCCCATGATTTTGCTGAGGAGCCATCCCATGAGGCATTTCAGGATGTGATAGAACCTGGAGGTCTGCCCCCCGAGTTTTGGGGCGTACCACATCAGAGACCAGACTGGAGGAGATTGCTAGAGACGTGGGCCGAGCAGCTGTGGTGCCCATTCCCCCTGGGGGGCCTTGTTCACCTTTTCTGCTTGGAACTTCATCTTCACCCTCAGAGTCCACAATAAAGACATATTCAGCTTTGAAGAGGTCACTTTGCTGCATTCCTTGAGGTTCGTTTGCTTTAAATCCCCTTCCTTGGGAAGCCTTGTCCTTGACCTCTAAAGGATAAGTCAATGTTCCTCGGTATCTCTCCCGTTGGCTCCCAACATTCAAGGTCAAGTACTCATTGGAATCAGACTGCAATAAATGTAGAGACATAAAAGTGTTGATGTTGCTTTGGTAAATGCTTTTTTGCATGCACTCTTTCTTAAAACCTTAATCTGCTTATAACCTCCAAGGACAAACGTTTTTACGAATATATCTAAAAATCAGGTTGGCATAGGAGAGATTGGGTTGAAGCTAATGGTTTATTTTTACTAACCCACTTGTTTGTACTGGTCCAAGCCCAAACAATTTGGGGCTCAGAATCAAAGTCAGCAAAACCTGCTTTCAAATAAATCCTGATACGACTTTTTAAAAAGAGTGGAAGAGAGCAATGTTTTCCATAAAGACATTCACAAAACAAATGGGGATTTGTCATGGGTTTAGTTAATGGTCAAGCAAAACTTGTGGCTGTGTAGATACCACTGCCATCTGTAAATGAATACCCTTATCTTTGGAGGCTTCAGAGATCTGCAGTCAAGATTGATTCATACATCTATAGTCCCACTCTCATAGCACCTAATCACAAAGGATCCCATGAATATATTATGTGTACTTGAGTACTGTTAGGGAGAAATTTCCCAGAAGTGCTTTATGTAGCATTCAGAATTTCTCTGAAATAATTTGGTCCCAACAGTCTTTGAAATAACATGACATTGTAAGTCCCAGGTTATATATTATTACTTGCTAGATAAGACGTTTTCATATAGACAATGAGAATCAGATAATTTTATCTCCTACAAGTTGGCTCAAAAATACCACAAAGTTCCCCCAGTCACATTTTATTTATAATAAGATAGTATTAAAATACATTTTAAAGAGAAAATTTTTTAACCCAAAATGTCACTATTTAACACAAGTCATTTTTAGGTTTTTGTCTGTTTGTTTTAATTTCTTTCTCAGTCTTGGTCTCTCTTTAGATAGGTATAATCAGGGTGTAAATACAACTTTATAATCTATTGTATCACTTAATAGTATAAGATTAACATGTTCCATGAAATTACATAACCATTATAATTATAACTTCGTCAAGGTGATGTATTATCATATGCTTAGCTTTTCTCTAATTGTTAGATATTAGGCTCCTTTTATTTTTCTTTAATTATTTTCCTATATAACACTTTTTTTCCTCTGTACTATTTCTCTGGGATGCATTTCCAAGAGTTTAAACATTAAAAGGTTATAAACAGTTGTATGACTGTGGATAAGGGTTTTCCACCAAAATTGTACAAATTCACAAAACTAGCAGCAAAGTGTAAGCATGCCAACATATCCACAATTGCCCCAAATTCAGATATTACACTTTTTAAATGTTGCTAATCTGTTACACATAAAATAACACCTCGCTCTTTTATCTAGTATTCTTTAAAGATAAATTTAAACTTTGTAAAAATTTTGTTTTTATTATTTTAAGATATATTTGGGAAGGAAGATGCCAGGAGGCCTAATATATTATGTGAACAGCAAACAAAAGGATGTCAAATCAAAAGGGTTGAGAATAATGTATTGGAGAGAACCTGAGATTTGATAACACTGAAGTTCCTATTACATAGTTATATTTTTAACCAATCTTAGATTTCCCAGTTATCTCACTTTAAGCAGAGAAAGTAAACATCCATACAAATTTGCAAGTCATTATGATGGATAATTCAATGTTAATTGCTTGATATAAAAAATAGTAAAAAATAATCCTACCCTATTTACAGTTTCTGGAGTCTTATCACTTGGTTCCTCAGGAATTTTAACAATGAATTTAGAGGTGTCACCCAACTGGGAGTGGGTTGGTAGTCTTCTGATAGTGGGGACAAATGTGAAGATCAGAGGTTTGGCTTCAGAATCACCAGAAGAGACCTATGAGACACGTAATAAATTAGACTTTCAGTCTTATCAAAGGTTTATTTTGACTTTACTCTCTACATATTATATTTATCTCATTTATTTTGATAAATTGCCTATTGTCCTATGATCATATGTATGGTTGGCAAAGAGAACATCTATTAAAATATTCATAGTGTGTCCGATCCTTTTTTTATGAAAATATTTATCGGAGAAAGAAATACAACCCAAGGAAGATCCTACTGTAGGACATGGCAACAGAAGAGCAGGTTGGCAAGTTGAGCTGCTGGAATATTGCAAGTTAACATGGATAAAAGTTAATTTCAAAACAGACCAGATGCTGTGTTTGTGATGACCCCACAGAGGTCAAGGACTTTTATGCATTTAACCCTAGGTTAGCAGGTTCAGTGTGACTCATATAATCACCAGGCATGCATGAAACTTCTGACATATATCATTAATGAGAATGCTAAAATATGAATTGAAAATTGAAAGTTTACTTTTCTTGCTGCCAGGATACCAATGCCTCTTCTTGAGGATATACCTTCTCTTTCATTCATTCTTTATTCATTCAAAAACCATTTTGTTAAGTATTTGCTGTGTGGCAGGTACTGAGGAGCTGGAGATACAACAGCAAATAAGAAACAGCCTATAGACCAGTCACAAGTAGGAAAAGCATACGCACAGAATAGGAAGGGAAAAGCGATAAGGGATGCCTACCCAGTTTGGGAAGCTCCATAAAAAGCAGCACCTGGAATTTAAGTCCTAGTGAAGAGGAAGATAAGGGTCTTCCAGGCTGAGGAAACCAGCTGAGTGAAGACATGGAAAGCAGCACTGGGTGTGAATCAAGCTTGAGTTCTGTCCTTTTGACACTGAGAACCAAGTGCTGTAGATTGGGAATGAGATTGTCCCATTAGAATGCAGATAGGTAATGCTGGTTTTATAAGACCCAAGGCTAGAGATCAGGACAGAAAGTCAAGAGTAATAGATGGAGGACTAAATGGAAAGACAGAAAGAGAAGATGGTGCTGGAGATTTCTCTTTTGAGACATTTGGATGAGAAGTAGGAAGAGAGATGGAGAGTAGTTAGAAAGGAAAGTCCAGTCAAAGAGTTGCCCTTGTTGGTCTGTAACAGGATAGATGTGAAGACGTCTGTAGACTAGGGGAAGGAACCAGTAAGAAGGAAAGTGGAGCAAAGTACTGGAGGAAGGGGGCAGAAAAAGCTAAAACAACAACAGAAAGAACATGGCCTCCTCTGAGAATGGAGAAAATTAATGGAGATACAGAAAAGCTCTGACTCTGAGGCAGTGAGAGAGGCTGGAAGGTGAGGGGAGTCATTTTGTACATAATCCATGTTCATGATGCGATCAGCCCTATCTAGTCACAGTGAAACTGCCACACTGCCACCTCCATGCCTCTGTCACAAGAAATGCAATAGCCCCGGCAGGAACCCCCAGGCTCCTCTCCCTTCAGGTCGTACCACCCTTGTGTGTCTTATCTCAACATGCCCTTTAAACCCTATCACATCAGCTGCACAAGAAACCCAGTCATCCCTGTATCTCTGTGTGCAATGCACACCCCTAGTTTTATTACCTTCTTGTACATGTAACCGAGAAGGACCCTATGAGGCCTTCCCAGAATAGATCCCCACCCATGTCCTTCACCTGCTTTTTGCCTGTAGAAGAACTTTAGTCAAAGAATAAATTTAATCAGGGAAGTGAGAAAAGGCAGAAAGAAAGGAAAACACTCAAGCAAGACAAAATAATAATACTTTAGCCATTAAACAAAGTCAAGGACTTTTAGTTCTTCCTCAAGGACTATGGATAATATTCTGAGCCATGCCCTTTGAGCTGTTTTGTAGATACTGAAACCACCACCTGGTGGAGGAAGTTAACTGTTTGCTGCCCACAAGCACATAGACTCCACACCGATTGGAACCAGAAGGCTGATGATGCTGACTCCCAATTACCTCACCACCAACCAATCAGAAGAATGTCCATGAGTTGACCACACCCTGTTCCTTGAACATTATAAGACTTCTCACTACCCCCTCCAGGGCGGGACACACAGTTTTGCAGGCATTAGCCAACTGTGGCCCCCTTTGCCTGGCAAAGAAATAAAAGCTAATCTTTTCTACTTCACCGAAAACTCTGTCTCTGAGTTTCTATTCAGCACTGGTGAACAGAGACTGAGTTTCAGCAACATACCATGATCCAACTCTTGGAAACTTTTCACCATATGCTTTCTGGAATTCAGGCACTTGTCACACATCTCTCCACATCCTTAACCTCTTCTCTACATGTTCTGACTCTAACTAAACCATGGTTCCTGCTGAAGTACTCTGCTTCCCAAGAAGCTCTCTGTCCCCTTTCACACTGGGTGACCCACCAGAAGTAGGCTAGGTATCCTCTGTGCACTCTTTTCTGCTTCCAGACCATTCTTCTTCCCTCTTACCTACAAACTTCCAGGTTTGAAGCTCCTGCCGTCCACAAGTCTACACCATTCACTTCCTCTTCTTGTTACAGACATCTGCCCACCCCCAAGTCAAACCCTTCTTTCTTTGAAGATTTACTTCCGGGGTTAATTCCACTCCTTCTAATACCACATTTTTTATAATACCCAATATGATATCCCATGGGTAATTTTTCTAATAGCGTGTTTCACTGACCTCTACTCTTCCTTGCCCTTCACATCCTTAGCAATAACCAATAGCCACAACACCACCATAATTTCAGGAGTTTTTCCTTCTCTGATCAACACTTCTTTTCTTTCCACAACCTCTCTTCAATTCTGGACTCCAACACTTCTGGGAAACCACCAAAATGAAAGTCTACTGATCCTTCCAACATTAAGTTTTCCCAGACTTCTTTTTTTTTTGGCCAGCCTTAATAACCGGGTTGACCACAACTCCTCCTGTGCAGGCCCCTCAAATGTCTTGCCTTCTCTCACATCATCATCCACCTTGGGTAAATCATAGTGGTCACTCAGTCTACCACTTACCTACTCTCCTCCTGCACCACAAGGGTAAATGTGGTCACAGAAAAAAATCACATGACCCCACTTGCTGGTTTCACTTCAAATTTATGACCGTGAGCCTCCAACTGGCACTTTAATTCTTCTCTGTAATCATACTATACAGTTCCGGAGCCCATTTACTATCCCACTCGCTAGAAAACTCACACCTTCTCCTCTTTCTTCAAACCCCTACATCTTCTTCCTCATTCTCACTCTAAGTTGACAACTTTGTTTCCCACTTCACTGAGATAGTTGAAGCAATCTGAAGAGAACTTCCAAAACCCTCATCACTGCATCTAGTCACCCACCTACACTCCTACTAAAACCAAACCTCACTTGAATACGTTGCCTTCTACTTACTTTCATTTACTCAACAAGATCTTATTAAATGCCTACCAGATACTAGGCTCTATTCTAGGGGTTGGCGACACACAGTGAACAAAAACCTCTACCCATTCTCGTGGGAGGGAGACAGGAAACCAAATAAATATGCAATAAAATAGGATTTTCAATTGTGATAAGTGCTGTGAAGACTAGTATAATAATCCATAGGAGAGAAAATGATAGGTAAAACTTGGGTTGGCTGTAATCTAAAGGAAAAACTTAGAATTTGCTGAAAAAATAGATGTGAGATATAAGAGGCAGACAAGAGTCAACACAAGTACAAAATTTTTGACCTGAATAACTGAAAGAAATAAGATATTCTTCACTAAAACAGGGAAAACAAGAGGTGAAGCTGGTTTGAAAATAAAGATCAAATATGATATGACAAATATATATCCAAGTGGAAATGTGGAGATGGGAGAAAAGTTCAGAGGAAAGTCTGTGCTGGAGATAAAATTATTATAGATGTTGACCTATACATGGTATTGAAAACCATGAGACCAGATGAGATCATCAGGGGAGTCAGCACAAATAAGAAAAGAAGTCCAAGGTTGAACCATCCACCTCTACCATTAAGTGGTCCAGTAGCTGAGGAAGAAGTAGAAAAGGTGACACATGATTTTAAGAGAAATGGAAAAGCCTGGAACATCATTGACGTAGGATGATGCAGTGGGAAAGAGGCCTGACTATAAATAAGTAAAAGAATTGACAGACTATTGTAAGGGCCCAGCCTAAATGTAAATCTGTGAATTTGTAGTAAAAGTAATTTGCTTGGCTGTTTGATAATGTCTCCAGGAATGCTCAACTGCCTATCATAGGAACAGAAAAAGTGAATTGCAGCATTTATAGAACTGATGTTAGGAGGTGGCTCTGGCAGAAGAATGTTGTGAGTGTCAGGAAACTGAGGGTACTGATGGGAGAAGAGCAAAGGGTCAACCATGGAGTTCAATGTGGACAGGGAAGAAGAGGGACTTCAGACTAAGGGACTAGTGGTCTCTTCGGTTCAGGAATCAGATTTGAAAGCATGGTGGGTGTTTGGGAGAATGGCCCAGGGTCACAGTATGGGTTATGAGAACTTAGGATTTAGTAGGATGGTAAGTCTAGATGATTATAAGGTCTAGGCTTATAACAGGGTAGGGTTAGGGTTAGGGTTTCTAGAAAAAATGCCTATTCCTTAGGGCATAAAAAATACACAGACAAACCCTTCTGAGCCAACTTTCATTTTTCAATATTACTTTCTGCCTTTAAAAATAATTGTCTATTCCCCCATGGCAGTCAGGTCGCAATTCCCAGGCTTACCATCCAAAAATAATAAATCAATGTTTTCCTTTGTAAGAAGGGACATTAGATCCCTCATGAGATTCAGGGAACCCACTAGTCTTATCAGTGATACACAATACAACACACTTTCTAGATGGATTATTTTCTAGGAAGTCTTCTTTACATGACTAATCTCATCAATATCTTGATGGGTGGAGAGGGGTTTTAGCAAGGAAATCACTGAGGGTAGTTCAGATAATTTATCATAGAATTTCATTTGGGTAGGAAATAAAGATAGTCTTTTAGGAGTCAAAGAAGAGGTGAAAGTGTGACTTTGTCCTCAGGTGCTATAGGCCTGCCCTCATCTCCCCACATGATGACTACAGGTCTATCTTATGTTCTATCCAGATGAAATTTAAATACTGACAGTATGCACTTCAGTATAAGTTCCCTGTGGTTACAAAATACATATAACCATTATTAACAGTAAGTGGCTTTGCCTTCTAAAGTATATAGAGTGACCAAGATTTATTTCTCCAAAAATTTACTTCTTTACTTTAGCTTGCAACTAAAGTCTCTAAAATACAAATAGATCATCACTACTGATACATTGTAAACTATTGACTTTTTAAAGGTTAATAGTTACAATTTTAGTGAATAAAATTGAAACAAAGTATGAAGAAAAATGGATGCTTCAATGAATGAGGTGTGCTTTTAGAACATATCCTCAAAGGAATTTCTAAACATAACCAAATGTTGACAATGAAAGCAACTGAAAATAAATAAAATTGTTTCCTTCTTCTTTATTGTTATATTTTCTTACAGGAACATCCATAGCCTGCAAAAAATTTCTTCACCAGGTAAGGAAAACAGTTTGTTTGTTTTTAATTTTAGTTGAGCCAGCATAAAATGTCATGAAGAATAACATAAAAATGGAAAATCCAACAGTACTAAAGACTTTTCATCTTCCTAGTTTACTGTCAGAGAACAAGATCAGGGATAAATTCCTATCCACACACATAACCTCAGATTAACCACAAAAAGGGCAATGGTTTGGTATTCACTTTTAAGCTGGAAGTACATTGTTAGCATGGGGCTCTTTTCATCACTTTTACCTAACATCCTCTTATCCTACCAAGGATGTACAGAATTTTTTGCACAAAATTTACTTGGAAAAGGATTTGAAATTATACTAGCTACACTATACAACATTTAGATGAAGAGCCCCATGTTAGCCAGTGGACTGCTGAGTCCCTTATTCAGGAAAGAAAAAGAAAAATTTTGCTGTTTACTGCATACCATAGCCCAGTTCCAATGGAGCCCAGAAATGAATTGCTATGGTGATAAGTCATTTTCCACACAAAGCAGAACCAGATGCATGTTAATATCATTGCATTGGTTAAATGCCAGTTAACACTTTCCATTGTCAGTGTTGTTTAAAAACACATTTTAATTCCTATCCTTGAGAAACTAGTTTAATAATAAAAATTAGAGCTGAAAGGATGAAAAGCTTTTCCTAAGTATAGTTTCAAGTGCTCGAAACTCTGAGACTGTCACCTTCTCACCGGCCACTCGACTAATAATTTAAGAAACTGTTTTCCCCCCATGCCATGCAGGCTCACTGCTCAGTTTCGGGCTCCAGTGCCTTCCTTTCTTCTATTTCCCTAAAAGTTCTCTTCCTTCTGACGTTGACACCCACACTCACAGATGGCCACCAGCTTCTTGTTGAGAAGAGACATGACAGGGTGTCTCTCAGCACTCACACTGCGCCAAGGACTGTCCTGGGCATCTTCTTTGGTTGCCAGTAAGCAGTTTTGCCTTTATCTGCTCATCCTTTCCACTAACTGTCTAAAACATTTCATTTTGATATAGTCAAATTTATCTACACCCGGGCATCTCTCCCTCAAACCCCCTTGCAGCAAACACCACAGTGCATAGCCTTTCAAAGTTCTCAAAAGCATGAAGGAAAGACTTCCTTTTACCTGGGGTGTGGTCTGAATGCTCCCTGTTAAGATGCACGAGTTCATTTGGAAGTAATTGTGCCTGCAGTCCCTCGGAAGCCCCTGGCTTTCTGGAAGCATTGATTCATCCCATAAGGGCGTGAGCAAACCAATGAGTGAGGTGGGAAGGGAGCCACTCCCTGAAACAACACACACACTCGCAGGGAAAAAAAGAATTCTAAAAAAGAGGTAACGAGGAATCCTCCCTGAACGAAAGGGTTTTGTCAGCTCCAAAGAGTAGATTTATGTTCAGGCAATTTTTAGATGTGGAACTTCAGGAGAGGTCAGATTGACTGCTGAAATGGAGCCAGTAGAAGTAAAAAAAGAATTACCACCTATATGTGTTTCCCTTCTTTTCTTTCCATGCATGTAGTCCAATTAGACATTCTGCAAAAAGAACAGAGGAGCCAGACTGTATAGCAACAAGAAGCTGATCGAAGGACCCGCACAGCTGACAATCCCAGCAATCAGTTGGTCACACTCACTGGGAACATTTAGAGGTACAAATGCATGCAAACACTGGGTCTAAATAAAGAATGAGAAAACACACAGCGATCCCTTCAAAAATCAGTAGCTTTAATTAGTGGTCCTTGGCATGTACCTAGCGAGCAATGGTACAGGAGTGTCTCTAGTGACTGAAGTTTTGCTATTAACTAAATTTGCTCTAAAATAGAGCTTGGAATCAAATATTTGTCAAAACAAAATTCCATTCCAATGTTCCTGGAAGACAGTGAGTTTCCTGACTATAGACGAACGTCAAAGCTTTACATGTGAAATTGATTGGAATCTTCAGCTTTCTCACTTCTATTTTCTAAGTGTTGATTTTTCTCCAAATCTGTAATATCTATATTTGTGCTTGGGTGATGAAAGACGTTGTGTCACAAGGGCTGGTTATAGACCAAAGGCTCTGGGAAGGAATGGAGGTTTTATTTTAGGGACCTAGATTATACCTCTTAACATTTTCACCATTATCAGAAGCCTGAATTCTTGGAAACATTACAAGTGAACCAATTGTCAAAAGTGATACTGTTACCACACTGGGAAAAACTATTCCAAATAACCCAGTACTTTTCGACCTAGTAAATGATCTAAATTTTTTAATGTGAGTGCTGTGTTACATCAGAGAACAAATTATGTGCCTTTTTCTATGCTATGTATATTTATGGATATTCAAGAGACTATAATACCCTCCTGCCCTTAAAGAGCTTACAGCCCAATTGGGAATATAAAACAGGTGTACAAATACAGAGATGCAAAGCAAAAAAGAAGAGAAAAATTCCCATCCTGCAGTTCTCAAAGTTTATACATAAGCCACTTGGAGATCTTAAAATGCAGTTTCTTAAATATCCTGTGATAAACCATAATGGAAAAGAATCTGAAAAAGAATGTATTGATAGATCCATGTATAACTGAATCACTTTGTTGTACAGCAGAAATTAACACAATATTGTAAATCAACTGTAAATAATTTTTCTTAAATGCATAAAATAATTTTTTAAATGCAGTTTTTGATTGAGGAGACCTTGGGTGTGGCCTCAGATTCAACATTTCCCACGAGCTCCTGGTGGTGCCCAGCTGCTGGTCTGTGACACTCAGAGTATCAAAGACTTAGAGGAATTTTTGGAGGGTTGTGAGATCATTACTTACCTGGGGTAAGTAATTCAAGGAAAAAGTGGCTTTTGGGTTCACTTAGAAGAGTAGGGGAATAGGACCTCTGAAGGTGAAATAGAATAGCCCTTATTTCAGGCAGAGAGAAAAGCTCAGGTGAAGGCACCTATCAGAACGGCAGTAAGCAGCAGGGGTAGCCACAGAGCAGGGAACCAGGGAGTCAGATCACCCACTGGCTGTGGGACCTGGGGCCAAGCCGGGATTACAGGATCTCTCGAAGGCTCAGTCCCCCACCAGCGAAATGTGGATCAGAATAGTATTAATTTCACAGGGTTCTCATGAAAATTACAATTAAATTCAGCATGTAAAGTTCTGTGTCAGGCAAATACTTAATAAATGTTACATCTGTGAACACTATTGTTACTCAGTTTGGTAAATAACATACATGAGAATAAAGGCAAATAAGACTAGAAAAGTAGGTTCAGTCTAGATCATGAGATTTTTTTTAATTTACCATTTTAATTTTTTTTTTTTTTTTTTTTTTTTTTTTGCGGTACGCGGGCCTCTCACTATTGTGGCCTCTCCCGTTGCGGAGCACAGCTCCAGACGCGCAGGCTCAGCGGCCATGGCTCACGGGCCCAGCCGCTCCGCGGCATGTGGGATCTTCCCGGAGCGGGGCACGAACCCGTGTCCCCTGCATCGGCAGGCGGGCTCTCAACCACTGCGCCACCAGGGAAGCCCTTTAATTATTTTTAAGTGTACAGTTTAGTGAGTAGCATTACATTTACATTGCTGTGCAACCATCACCACTAACCATCCACAGAACTTTTTTCATTTTGTCAAACTGAAACTCCGTTCCCATTAAACAATAATTCCCCATTCCCTACCCCCACCCCCAATCCCTGGTAACAACTATTCTACTTTCTACGTTCAGTTTCATCTCTCCTCCCCTTTGTAGATCATCAGAGATCTTGAATTAAGGAATAGGAACAAAGATTTTATATAATTACATAAATACATGTATATGCATACATATATCATATATATATATATATATATATAATCTTAATTCCTATTCCTTACTGAATAGGGGAGGCTTAACAAATCCTAGAGACCACACTCATCTCCACGATCCATCCCTTGTCAGTGGTTCAATCAGTTTATTCTAAGTGGATTCAAACAATAAGGAAGCTCTTTTCCTATATCTCATTCTGTCCTTCTCCCTCTGATCTTTTCTCTCATTCCCTCCCCCAAACATAAAGCAATATTTACACATGTTGGTACAGTCAGATTTGGGAGAGGAAATACTTCAACCCCTATCCTTTGTCCTACTTGATTTCTTCCTTGAGTCATTTTACAATGAGAACCAATGAAATTAATCCATTATTTTGCTATTTTGTTCTGTGTCTTATTGGGAACTTTTCTGTACTCATTTTCTTTCCCTTGTTTTCTTAGTAACTGTTGGCATTATAGACTATTCCTTATATTGATAGAAGATGATTTTTCCTTAACAAAAAGCAGAACAGTCATGCATTATAATAGCATGCTTCAGCCATCTGCTTAGTAACTGCATATATACTCAAAGAGCACATGTATTTAGAACAATTTCTATAGAAACCATCCTCATTGGAATAGAAAATGATGGCAACTGGTCAAAAAATAGGCCTCAGTCTTGGGTGATGAAGACCAAGTGAGTTACTGACACAGGATTGGGGGTGGGAGAAGGGGAGAGTCTAGCCTCCAGTTACAACTACTTGTTTCTATAGATAAGAAGGCCACGTAGGGTCTGCCTAAGACCCTGAAGCATTTTATAAACACAAACTTTTAATGATCTCTCTCCTATTAAGAAACACAAACTGTTCTGTTGAATAATCTATTCCCAAAAGAAAGTAAAGTTTGTTGAATGTTGCAACAGACAAATATAATCCAAAATTCTCTTTAAAATCTGGCATTATTGATGGCTGAAGTAGGGGATCCTTCACCCTTCTGACTAAACAGATATTACTGCAATACCTTTCAGCCAAGAGAATCTTAAGGTATTACTTTTAAAACAAACAGTATAGAACAAATAGTCTCTCTTCCTGACATGGAAAACAAATTTGAGGAAAAACAAAATAGACACCTCCACAAAATATTGCTAAGAAACATGTAAGTGATTAAACAGATCCAGCTGTCAAGACCATCCAGAAGTCTATTTGTCTGCTCTATGCCTTGTGCTTTAAAAAAAAGTCACTAGAAATCCCATTTATTCATCCTAATAAACCTCTGTTTAGTGACAGGAACTATTCTAAGCTCTAGGAGACATCAAGATAAAGACTTTCATGAAGTCTCCTTCTCATGAAGGAGACACCTTCACAGCTACACCACTGATGAATGAAGTTAGAGGAGAGGGCAAGTGATGTGCTGAATGTAGGCTACTCAGGGAAGCAGACTCAGGCCATCCCCAGGGAGCTTTCACTCAGCTTCTGCACTTAGTTTCTACTCCTGGTAACCAACATCAGAATCACTTCTCATTCTGTTTTAGCCCTGGGTGGTGTTTTTCCTCTGAAGATGGGAATCACCCAGGGTTTGGACCCCTACTCCAGAATAATAGGTGATTGTAGGAATCATAATCACAACTCAGAATTGGCTGTATGATATTTAAATGAATCCTGAGATCTCATCAAAAATGCATGAGATCCTGTTGTAACTGAGGAATTTCAGTTTCAAGTATGCTAAGCCTGATTCTTGCCCTAGTTCCCCTTCAAATTTAACTTAGTTTACAAAAGAATAAGCTAATGATGCATATTGAAATGGAAGATTAGTTGTTCTATTTTGCTTCTACCCTTGTTCCTTATTTTTTAGAGATAACTAACCAGAGACTCGTGGCAAAATGATGTTCCAATCATAAGCAAGACGTGATGAAACTTTGGCACCAATGATCATGATAATCATCTCTGAAAATAGAATACTACCCTCTCCCAAACATGTAGCTCCTTTCTCTTTTGTCTGTATTATCTCCAAGCAAGACCTGGGGAGTTGGGAGTTGGTTCTTTAGGACATGAGTCCACCTTCTCCCCAGGATTGCCAGCTTCCTCAATAAAGCTATGTTTCCTTTTACCCAACACTTATGCCTCAGTATTGGATTCTTGAGGAACAAGTAGCCAAACCTGAGTTTGGTAACACTGTCACCGTCTAAGTTTGGCCTCATCTATATTGGCATCTGTGCTGGCCTCATCTGGATTTCTTCTATTCCTGTTACTACTGCTTGTAGAGTCTCTTCTCTTGAGGGTATATCCTCCTAGGTAAAATGATACTAATAGTCCACCTTAATTCAAGTAAACCAAGAGCTTCAAAGTATTGAAGAAAATCTAGCACCTAAGTGAAAATGTTTGACATACTTAGATATTCAGAAGAGGCAAATAGGCCTTGTACATGGTAGAATTTGAAAGGGGAACAGAGAAAATGATAAGAAACATATATCCAACAGGAATAAGTGTCTGGTGGTCACTCTCCCCTTGTGGAATCACTTTCCAGCTTGGCTTCTGGTATACCATTTCTCTTGGTCCCCTTCTATCCCCTGTACCCTCCTTCTCTGCCTGCTTTGTGTCATTTGACCCTGAAGCATTGAAGTGGCCCAGGAGTCACTTCCTGGATAATCTCATCCAGTCCCATAGCTTTAATTAACATTTATAAGCCATTGAGTTCCAAATTTGTTTCCCCAGCCTGTAGAGCGTCCTTGGATAATACACTCCTATAGCCAACTAACATCTTCACTTAGATATTTTACACACTTGAAACTTAATACATCTGAAACTGAATTATTTGTATTTCTCCTGAAATTGTTTCCCACCCCTGCCCCTAATTTCTCCCCACCAGCATATAGTTGTACTTATTTCTCATTGTATAAGCCAAAAATGAGGGCTTATATTGGTTTCTGTTGGTTTCCCATAATCTCCCATCAATATATCAGTATTGGTCAACATACTGATATTCTTGCTTTCTCATAACTCCCCATCACTATATTAGTATAACTTGTCAGCTCTCCCTTCAAAATAAATCCAGAAAATGAATCTATCTCATTACTTCTACTTCTAATGTCCTAGTAGCAGAACCTACAATAATCTCCTTTCTGAATCACTTTCTCATAAGTGGTCTCCCTGCGTCCACTTTGCTTCCTACTGTCGATGTTCTTATAAACCACCCACATCTCCCTTTGGGCTGTAGGACTATCCCCAGCTGCTGGAAGTGCTGTGACAGTGCCCAGCTGTTTATCTTCTCCAAGAGTTGTTCCTAGTTCAATAAAGCTCCTTGTAAAATCACCCCCCTTCTCAGAGGCAGCCTGTATCCAATGGCTGCTTGATGCATCCATACAAAAACCTGACACCCCTGTTCCAATTTGAGACAATGCTGAAGGGCAAGCCCAGTTTCAGAGCTACCCTCAAGTTGGGTAGCCTTATGCTGAGATTTCATTGCAGCCCAATTCTCCCTCTGCGTAATCTTGTTTCCTTCCCATCTCCCACTGGTGTTGGTCCTGAGAGCAATTCCAAGAGGGAAAACTTCCTGTATGCTAAATCTCTATCTCAGAATCTTCTTCCTGGGAACCTGATCTGTCACATCTCTCCAGTTGCTTTCCACACAGTAGCAAGATTAAGCTTTTAAAACATGTCAGACCACATCACTTCTCTATTCAACACCCTCCAGCAGCTTGCCCTGACACCCAGAGGCTAGGCCAAAGTCCCTAAAATAGTCAACAGCTCAACAGCACTTGGTCCCTGTGACTCTCCCTCCTGCTTCCTCAGCTTCAGCCACGATGAATTTTGTGTATTCCTACAGCATGCAAATCCCACTCCCTGGAATGTTTTTCCCAAGCTTATTACTGTACCTTCACTTCCTCAGGTCTCTGCTCAAAAGTCACTTTAATTGTAAAACGTCCCTCACCACCCTACATGAGACTGCAACCCCAATTCAAGCCCCTTCCCTGCACTCTCTATCCACTTTTGCCCATGTTATTTGCTCTAGAGCCCATACCAACTTCTCATGCTTGTTTCCTATCTAATTTTGTCATTTTAAAAAAATTTTATTTTATATTGGAGTATAGTTGATTTACAAGTTGTGTTAGTTTCAGGTGTACAGCAAAGTGATTCAGTTATACATATACATACAATACACATACAATTTTATCATTGGTTTTTAAACTCCATAAGCGTAAGGATTTGGTTTGGATCACCTTTATTTTCCTAGAATAGTATGTGGCACTTATTACCACTCCATAAATATTTATCCAGTGAGCTTCTTGACTGACTGAGATCTTTATTTGTGGATATTTCTTACACTTCTTTTCTTCTAATGGAAAGGACAATTTTGATTAAATTTGAATTGACTCTCTAAAAGAAAACAGAATCATCCCAATCTCAAGTTTCTTGGTTCCACTGGGCCAGTTGCTGCTGGGGCTCACAAGTCCTTACTAAGAATCAAAGTTCTAGAGGCTAAAGGTCATAACAAAATGAGAGTAACTGCAGTCAGCTTCCTCCCATGACTCTTACATACAAATATCTGTAGCAAGAAATAGCAAGATGCTCAGAGCTATGCACTGTCCAACCATCTAGGTCAAAAGCAGACAAAATTTGTTCTGATCTCAGATTTTCCACCAAATAGCTGTGAGGTTTTGGGTAAGTCACTTAACTTCTCAGGGACAGTTTGTTTCTAAAACAACATTCTAGAATCAGTGTTGGTTTCCCAATGTGCTTTCTTTAGAATACCAGCCTTGCAAGATAAATAGTGATGAAAGGATTATGTGGTCAAATAAATTTAGGAATTGGTTTATTCCATATCGACTTTTTGGAGATGTCTCATGGTCCAGAGGCCCTTCAAGCATGGCTTAGCCCACAGCTTCTCACATTTATGTGGCCACAGAAGCCCTGGCTTTCCCAATGCCCACTTCCATCCCACTCACAGGGTGAACTGTTGAACTAGGCTGTCCACAAAGGTGTCTTTCTGCTGTGATATTTGATGAAGGCATGAAAAACAGATATTTTGGTCAAACAAACCAAGAAGTTTCCACAAAGTTACTAGATGAAATGCTATTCCTGATACAGGCTTGGAAGAGAGAACAGTTAGATAGATGGATATTGGCAGAAGTCCTCTGAATTAGGAAGAAAGGAAGAGGTGGTCCACATTCCATGTCTAGTGGGCACTATAAATACACGTGGGCCCATGGGTCATGAATATATTCAGTAGCACAGGAATATGAACTGAAAATATGGATAATAAATTGACTAGAAGATCTTGAAACATATCCAGAGAGATATTAATAAAGTGTGGTGCAAAGCATTGGAGATAAAGCCTATAATTTAATAGAAATACTGAGAGATTCCATATATAGAGAATCACTTCTATATACATCATAAGAGAAACCTAAATTCTGGCCCACATCACAATTCATAAAGTCTTATTTGTAAGTGAATAGAGTAACCCTAGCATCTTTAGAGTTTACAGCATAATTTCATAAAGGAACAGAGCAAAGTAATATTTATTTCCAAAATGACTTTTGGTATAATATGATTTAAACGTATTTTATTTAAAATAAAGGGGAAGAGGGGCGCCTTCAAGATGGCAGAGGAGTAAGACGTGGAGATCACCTTCCTCCCCACAAATACATCAAAACTACATATGCATGTAGAATAACTCCTACAGAACACCTACTGAATGCTGGCAGAAGACCTCAGACTTCCCCAAAGGCAAGAAACTCCTCACGTACCTGGGTAGGGCAAAAGAAAAAAGGAAAAACAGAGTCAAAAGAATAGGGACAGGACCTGCACCTCTGGCAGGGAGCTGTGAAGGAGGAAAAGTTTCCACACACTAGGAAGCCCCTTCACTGGTGGGGACAGTGCGGGGGGTGGGGGGGGGGCAAGCTTCAGAGCCATGGAGGAGAGCACAGCAACAGGGTGCAGAGGGAAAAGTGGAGAGATTCCTGCACAGAAAATCGGTGCCGATCAGCACTCACCAGCCTGAGAGGCTTGTCAGCTCACCCACCGGGGCCGGTAGGGGCTGAGCACTGAGGCTCGGGCTTCGGAGGACTGGGGTTGGCTATGTGAATGCAGCCTGAAGGGGGCTAGTGCACCACAGCTAGCCGAGAGGGAGTCCGGGAAAAAGTCTAGACCTGCCTAAGAGTCAACAGACCATTGTTTTCGGGGTGCATGAGGAGAGGAGATTCAGAGTGCCACTTAAAGGAGCTCCAGAGACGGGCGCGAGCCACAGCTATCAGCGCGGACCTCAGAGACGGGCATGAGACGCTAAGGCTGCTGCTGCAGCCACCAAGAAGCCTATGTGCAAGCACAGGTCACTATCCACACCTTCCCTCCTGGGAGCCTGAGCATCCTGCCACTGCCAGGGTCCCGTGATCCAGGGACAACTTTCAAGGGAGAACACACGGCATGCCTCAGGCAGGTGCAACGTCACCCCAGCCTCTGCCACCATATTCTGTACCCCTCCCTCCCCACATCCTCAGTGAGCCAGAGTCCCCTAATCAGCCACTCCTTTAAGGCCGTCCTTTCTGGACAGGGAACAGATGCCCTCAGGTGACCTACACGGAGAGGCAGGGCCAAATCCAAAGCTAAACTCTGGGAGCTGTGCAAACAGAGAAAGGGAAATTTTCCCAGCAGTCTCAGGAGTAGATTAAATCTCCACAAACAACTTGATGTACCCTGCATCTGTGGAACACCTGAATAGACAACAGATCATCCCAAATTTGAGGCAGTAGACGTTGGGAGGAACTATAGACTTGGGGTTTGCTTTCTGCACCCAATTGGCTTCTGGTTTTATGTTTATCTTAGTTTAGTATTTACAGTTTATTATCAATGGTAGATTTGTTTATTGATTTGGTTTCTCTCTTTCTTTTATATATATATATATTTTTCCTTTTTCTCTTTTCATGAGTGTGTATGTGTATGTTTCTATGTGTGTTTTTGTCTGTATAGCTTTGCTTCTGCCATTTGTCCTGGGGTTAGGGTTTTTGGAGTTCTTTGGGGTTTTTTTAGTATAGTTTTTAGTGCTTGGTATCATTGGTGGATTTGTATTTTGGTTTGGTTGCTCTCTTCTTTATTTCTCTCTTTTTTTTGGTTACTTTTTTATTTTTTATTTTTAATAATTATTTTCTATTTTAATAACTATTTTACTTCTTTATTTTTTCTCTTTCGTTTCTTTCTTTGTTTTTCCTCCCTTTTCTTCTGAGCTGTGTGACTGACAGGGTCTTGGTTCTCTGCCCAGTGTCGAGCCTGAGCATCTGAGGTGGAAGAGCAAAGTTTAGGATATTTGTCCACCAGAGACACACTGGCCCAACATGATATCAAACAATGAAACCTCTCCCAGAGATATCCATCTCAATGCAAAGACCCAGGTCCACTCAACAACCAGCAAGCTACAGTGCTGGACACCCTATGCCAACTAGCAAGAAAGGAACACAACCCCACGCATTAGAAGAGAGGCTGACTAAAATCATAAAAAATTCACATACACCCCAAAACACACCACCAGACATAGTGCTGCCCACCAGAAAGACAAGATCCAGCCTCATGCACCAGAACACAGGCACCATTCCCCTCCACCAGGAAGCCTACACAACCCACTGAACCAGCCTTACCCACTGGAAGCAGACACCAAAAACAACAGGAACAGTAACAAACCCAAAACAATTAAGAAAATGGTAATAGGAACATACATATCAATAACTACCTTAAATATAAATGGATAAAATGCTCCAACCAAAAGACATAAACTGGCTGAATGGATACAAAAACAAGACCCGTATATATGTTGCCTACAAGAGACCCACTTCAGACCTAGGGACACATACAGACTGAAAGTGAGGGGATGGAAAAAGATATTCCATGCTAATGGAAATCAAAGGAAAGCTGGAGTAGCAATTCTCATATCAGACAAAATAGACTTTAAAATAAAGAATGTTACAAGAGACAAGGAAGGACACTACATAATGATCAAGGGATCAATCCAAGAAGAAGATATAACTATTATAAATATATATGCACCCAACATAGGAGGACCTCAATGCATAAGGCAAATACTAAGAGCCATAAAAGCGGAAATCGACAGTAACACAATCATAGTAGGGGACTTTAACACCCCACTTTCACCAATGGACAGATCATCCAAAATGAAAATAAATTAGGAAACACAAGCTTTAAATGATACATTAAACAAGATGGACTTCATTGATATTTATAGGACTTTCCATCCAAAAACAGCAGATTACACTTTCTTCTCAAGTGCACATGGAATATTCTCCAGGATAGAACATACCTTGGGTCACAAATAGAGCCTTGGTAAATTTAAGAAAACTGAAATCATATCAAGTATCTTTTCCAACCACAATGCTATGGGACTAGATATCAATTACAGGGAAAAATTCTGCAAAAAGTACAAACACATAGAGGGTAAACAATACACTACTAAATAACCAAGAGACCACTGAAGAAATCAAAGTGGAAATCAAAAAATACCTGGAAACAAATGAGAATGAAAACACGACAACCCAAAACCTATGGGATGCAGCAAAAGCAGTTCTAAGAGGGAAGTTTATAGCAATACAATCCTACTCAAGAAACAAGAAACATCTCAAATAAACAACCTAATGTTACACCTAAAGCAGTTAGAGAAAGAAGCATAAAAAACCCCAAAGTTAGCAGAAGGAAATAAATCATAAAGATCAGATCAGAAATAAATGAAAAAGAAATGAAGGAAATGATAACAAAGTTCAATAAAACTAAAAGCTGGTTCTTTGAGAAGATAAACAAAATTGATAAGCCATTAGCCAGACTCATCAAGAAAAAAAGGGAGAAGACACAAATCAATAGAATTGGAAATGAAAAAGGAGAAGTAACAACTGTCACTGTAGAAATACAAAGGATCATGAGAGATTATACAAGCAACTACATGCCAACAAAGTGGACAACCAGCAAGAAATGGACAAATTCTTAGAAAAGCACAATGTTCCGAGACTGAACCAGGAAGAAATAGAAAATATAAACAGACCAATCACAAGCACTGAAATAGAAACTGCGATTAAAAATCTTCCAACACACAAAAGCCCAGGACCTGGCAGCTTCACAGGAGAATTCTATCAAACATTTAGAGAAGAGCTAACACCTATCCTTCTCAAACTCTTCCAAAATATAGTAGAGGGAGGAATACTCCCAAACTCATTCTATGAGGCCACCATCACCCTGATACCAAAATGAGACAAAGATTCCACAGAAAAAGAAAAATACAGAACAATATCACTGATGAACATAGATGTAAATATCCTCAACAAAATACAAGCAAACAGAATCCAACAGCACATTAAAAGGATCATACACATGATTAAGTGGGGTTTATCCCAGGAAGGCAAGGATTCTTCAAGATATGCAAATCAATCATGTGATAAACCATATATTAACAAATTGAAGGAGAAAAACCATATGATCATCTCAATAGATGCAGAAAAAGCTTTCAACAAAATTCAACACCCACTTATGATAAAAACCCTGCAGAAAATAGGCATAGAGGGAACTTACCTTAACATAATAAAGGCCATATATGACAAACCCACAGCCACCATCATTTTCAATGGTGAAAAACTGAAACCATTTCCTCTAAGATCAGGAACAAGACAAGGTTGCCCACTTTTGCCACTATTATTCAACATAGTTTTGGAAGTTTTAGCCACAGCAATCAGAGAAGAAAAAGAAATAAAAGGAATCCAAATCAGAAAAGAAGTAAAACAGTAAACTATTTGCAGATGACATGATACTATATATAGAGAATCCTAAAGATTCTACCAGAAAACTACTAGAGCTAATCAATGAATCTGGTAAAGTTTCAGGATACAAAATTAATGCACAGAAATCTCTTGCATTCCTATACACTAATGATGAAAAATCTGAAAGAGAAATTAAGGAAAAACTCCCATTTACCACTGCAACAAAAAGAATAAAATACCAGGAATAAACTTACCTAAGGAGACAAAAGACCTGTTTGCAGACACTGATGAAAGAAATTAAAGATGATACAAACAGATGGAGAGATATACCATGTTCTTGGATTGCCAATCAAAGAAGCAACATTGTGAATATGACTATACTACCCAAAGCAATCTACAGATTCAGTGCAATCCCTATCAAACTACCAATGGCATTTTTCACAGAACTAGAACAAACAATTTCACAATTTGTATGGAAACACGAAGAACTTGAATACCCAAAGCAATCTTGACACAGGAAAACGGAGCAGGAGGAATCAAGCTCCAGACTTCAGACTATACTACAAAGCTACAGTAATTAAGACAGTATGGTACTGGCACAAGAACAGAAATATAGATCAATGGAACAGGATAGAAAGCCCAGAGATAAACCTACACACATATGGTCACCTTACCTTGGATAAAGAATGCAAGAATATACAATGGAGAAAAGACAGCCTTTTCAATAAGTGGTGCTGGGAAAACTGGACAGTTATATGTAAAAGAATGAAAGTAGAACACTCCTTAATACCATACACAAAAATAAACTCAAAATGGATTAAAAACCTAAATGTAAGGCCAGACACTAAAACTCTTAGAGGAAAACATAGGGAGAACACTCTATGACATAAATCACAGCAAGATCCTTTTTGACCCATCTCCTAGAGAAATGGAAATAAAAACAAAAATAAACAAATGGACCTAACGAAACTCAAATGCTTTTGCACAGCAAAGGAAACCATAAACAAAACGAACAGACAACCCTCAGAATGGGAGAAAATATTTGCAAATGAAACAACTGACAAAGGATTAATCTCCAAAATATACAAGCAGTTCATGCAGCTCAATATCAAAATGGACAGAAAGACCTAAATAGACATTTTTCCAAAGAAGATATACAGATTGCCAAAAACCACATGAAAGGATGCCCAACATCACTAATCATTAGAGAAATGCAAATCAAAACTACAGTGAGGTATCACCTCACACAGGTCAGAATGGCCACCATCAAAATATCTACAAACAATAAATGCTGGAGAGGGTGTGGAGAAAAAGGAACCCTCTTGCACTGTTGGTGGGAATGTAAATTGATACAGCCACTATGGAGAAAAGTATGCAGGTTCCTCAAAAAACTAAAAATAGAACTACCATATGACCCAGCAATCCCACTACTGGGCATATACCCTGAGAAAACCATAATTCAAAAAGAGTCATGTACCACAATGTTCATTGCAGCTCTATTTACAATAGCCATGACATGGAAGCAACCTAAGTGTCCATCAACAGATGAATGGGTAAAGAAGATGTGGCACATTTATACAATGGAATATTACTCTGCCATAAAAAGAAACAAAACTGAGTTATTTGTAGTGAGGTGGATGATCTAGAGACTATCATACAGAGTTAAGTAAGTCAGAAAGAGAAAAACAAATACCGTATGTTAACACATATATATGGAATCTTAAAAAAAAAGGTTCTGAAGAGCCTAGGGGCAGGACAGGAATAAAGACACAGATGTAGAGAATGGACCTGAGGACACAGGGAAGGGGAAGGGGAAGCTGGGACGAAGTGAGAGAATGGCATGGGCATATATACACTACCAAATATAAAATAGATAGCTAGTAGGAAGCAGCCACATAGCACAGGGAGATCAGCTCGATGCTTTGTGTCTACTAGAAGGGTGGGATAGGGAGGATGGGAGGGAGACACAAGAGGGAGATGATATGGAGATATATGTATATGTATAGCTGATTCATTTTGTTATACAGCAGAAACAAACACACCATTGTAAACCAATAGACTGCAATAAAGATGTTTAAAAAAATAAAATAAAGGTGAAGCAATAACCTCCTATTTTATGTTCCAGGTATATTTACATATGAAGAATGCCCTCAAAAGTCTTCATCATATTCTACAGATAAAAATTTTATCTGTATTACTCAGTTTTGCTGATGAAAACTGTGTTCAAAAAGTGTTTTTAGGATGGCTCAGATAAAAGTTTTAATTTATTTTTAAAAGCTCTAAACGCTTTACACTCAGGCTCTGCCCACCAGGATAAGTCATGAAACACCCCTGCCCACAGGTGTCTTGTCACAGAGAGATCATAACCAATGTTTTGTCAGTAGAGTCACATCTGCTCTTTCTGAAGCAACTGTATTTTAAATTAGCTTCCTTATATTGGTCAACATAAAGAATAGGCTAGATATAAGTGCAAAAATGTGCATACCAAGAAAACAACTACTACTTCCTCTACATATTTTATATTTTATCTTAATCCATCATTTTTCTTCATTGTACTCTATAAAAATTCATGACTCTGCAGAATAACTGAAGACAAATGTCAGAAAGCCAGAGTCTGTCCATTCTTTTCTTGAACTACCTAACCATAATTAGAAGAATAAAATAGCAATAGAAGAAGGGTAGAACTAACTGACTGTGTTTGCAATACAGAAGAGAGAGCATGGGGCTTTAGGTGAGAGAGTACTGGTATGGTATCCCCATCCTTTGCCACTTACTAGCTGTGTGACCCAAGGCAGATTCTTGATCTCTCTTAACCTCCTTTATTTAGTACCACAGAATTCATCACACAAACTGGGACACTCTCGAGTGTGAAAGATGGGGGAGCACAATTAGTAATTCATAAAATGGGACTACACGGGGCAAACCAAGGCATAATCAGCCTACTTATTTGCAATACTGAGGCCATAATATCTCAAAACTGTTGTGAGGCTAAAAATGGCATTATACAATAGGCTATGGAGGAAGTTTAACAGCACGTATTCAATAAGTTATTTTTCCCTTCTCATAAATAACAATTGGGTATTGGTTGGGGATGGGAATGATAGGAAGGGCTAACTATGTTATCTTTTAAAACATGGGGCAAGATAAATGGTTGGTCTACTGTTTCTTCTGCTTGCAGTGCACTCCAGCAACCATCTCCCTGCTTCATTTCTCTTCACCCTGCTGAGTTCTAAGAAACTCAGAGATTCTATGGTGAATCATTTTAATTTGCATGATGAGGTTAACACAATTGCTGACCCTCAGTATACTTCATAAAATCACTACCTGAAGACTCCTTCCATGTCTTCCGGGGTGAGACACAGTCACCTGTTGCTGCTCTCTTAGGCCTTGTACTTCTGCATAGCATGTGCTGCTATTAAAACTATGTGATTACACGTACAGCGAATTCTTTAATGCGTGGCTCCCCAGTTGGAACATAAGCACCAGGACAATGGGAATTTTCTATTTTGTCTCCTGCTGTACCCCCAGCACCTAGTATAGGGCTTATCACATAGCAGGGGGTCAATAAATGTCCATTAAATAAACAAATGACCATGGGCATACATAAGGGTTGTATGGAGGATTCAGAGAGGGCAAGCGAGATTTCTGTCTTCAAGGAACATACAGTTGTTAGGGGACCACTGACCAAAACTGCCCACCTTGGCCAACTACAGTGATAACCACTTACATGAGTTATCTCACAGGAGGAGTTCCCGACAAGGGACATGGTGCTGCCGAGGAAAACTAACCAGGAGAATTTGGGAGGGTCCAAAAGGAGAGAGGAGATGCCAGACAATAATATGTCCTACCAACCTCCCAGAATCCTTTGCACTGGAATCCTTCTTGGCGGAGAAATGCACGCACCACCAGAATGGACCCTGAGTCAGACCAAATATGGGCCAGGCAAGATGATTGGCCAGAGACAACCCGGAAACTAACCCCATTACCATAAAACCTGAGACCGTGAGCCACATGGCAGAGTCTTATCCTGCTGCTCTCCGCCCTGGCGCCCCTTCCCAATAAATTCTTTGGCTTTGTCAGCACATGTGTCTCCTCAGACGATTCATTTCTGAGTGTTAGACAAGAGCCCAGTCTTGGACCCTAGAAGGGGTCCCCCTTCCTGCAACACAGTAACAGGGGCCATAGAGAAATAAGAGTGATTTAATCACTGTATATTTGTTACTTTGAAGATAGTTCACATATAAAAGTATCAGCCCACACTGAATGCCAAAGCTGTGAATGTTTTAAGAGCGGATAGAAGGAATCAGCATCCAAAGGGTGTGTGAGGGGCCAGGGTGCTTGGAGGGAAATGGAGAAACTTCTCTGGCCTAGATCATGCCTCCAATCTTGGCAGCCTTGGTCTCTCACCCTGGCCACCCGACACACTCGACCTACTCATCCCAGAACAGATTTGATCCAATTTATACTATGTATAAATATCATTTAATGAGTTTTATGTGATAATATTCTGGGTACTTAGTATAGATCATCTCTTAAATTTCTCACAAGCCAGCAAGAGAATTATCATGTCCATCAGACAAGTAAGAAAATTGAGACTTGGGGAGATTAAATTACTTGCTTAACGAGCACAAGATGTAATTGGGTATGAATCTCTGTCTGCCTGGCTAGAACCCAGTTTCATGTGGACTCTTATTTGCTAACTGCTTCTGCCAGCCTTACCATAGAGATAATCACTTACAGACAAGTGATAAGAAAGGTTCAGGAGAGAGTAGCCAGCAAAGATTTTGTTGTTAACAAGGTTAAAGAGCATTGGACTCAGATGAATGTTGCCCTAAAGCCTCCAGTATTCATTCCCAAAATGAGACTATACACTCTGACTTTTCTAGCTTTCATCACTATTATTTTCTAACTGTCTCTATGTCATTCTTGCTACAAAAACAATGCATGGTTATTTTGCAACATAACTTTATAATGGAAATGAGATATCAGCAAAAAATCCAATTGTATTGGTATGAATGCTAAAGCTACCTAAATTTCAATAAGGATAGTGCAACACAGACCCAGAAAAATATTGTTGGATCGCTAAATATGTTTATGACAAGTATTTCCTTATATTTAATAAACAATATTTATCTTCAGAAACATCTAAACTAATGTGTGAACTCTGACATGTTTTATACCATCAATTTATTAATTCTACTAATGGAAACAATGAAATGTGGAGTCAGATTCAAACCATAAATCTACCAATAATTAGCTGACAACACTATGATAGTTATTTAAATTCCACGAGCTTTCATTTCTCCATCGATAAAATGGGCATAATAAAGGCATCCAAATCTCAGAGGGTGAATGTGAAAATTAAATGAGATGACATGTAAGATTCTGATGTAGGGCCCAACACACAGTTGGCAAACAGTAAATGTTAATTTCTCTCTTTCTTTCTAGGACAGATGAAATGTATAAGGTTTAACAAAAATCTCTAATGGATACAGTCTCAGAATACTACCATGTTTTCTTGTGGTGTCCTCTATTTTCTCCCTTTAATGTGTTCACTCCAAAACAAAACAGAAAGGCAGATTTTAACCATCTTCATCCTCATCTACTGTCATCCTAAAGATCCTTTACAAACGCTGTGACTTGCCCACAACTGCAGAAAAACAGATTCATCAGGAGTTACAGAACACTCCAGCAATACATTAATAGGCTCAACGTTCAATGCTCTGTATCCTCCAGAATCAATCATGACTTACACCGAAGGGCTATCCTGAAAGAAGGTGCATATGCATTTGTAAAAGAGTAATTGAGTGGGTGAAGAGATGCCAGTGAATCAAAGCACATTGGGATGATCTTTTCTTTTTTTTTTTTTTTTAGGTTGACACCAGAATTTCCACAGAGGGGAAAAACCAGCTGATGGCTACAGTAGCCAGTATATTCCCCCAGGACGAGAGGTGTCCTGGGACCAACACTGCTGAGCAGTCTTCCAAGAAGACAGGAATTAATGATGCCCTTTTGGATCACCACTGCATCTCTGGTACTTAACACTTAGATACTAAATATATATTTGTTGAATGAATTAATTAATAGTGCATGCCAACCCTAAAGAAAAGAAGAGGTCAGAAATAAAGGTGCTAGGGGTCAAGTATAAAGAAATAGAAAATAAAAGGCAAAGCTTTTCTCCCCATGACTCACCTTATTAGTGGTAAGTCAGTAGCTACTGAAATTTAACCTTCCACTGTCACTTCTCTGACTACATCACATTAGATGACAGGATGCTTCCTAGTTCAGAAATGGCTAGGGTTTCAAAGGTGGGATTTTAAGAAGCAATACAGGAGATAATGCAAGGAAAACATGTCTCTTAACTATCTTCTCTCAGTGTGCAATGAAGTAATATGCAGGACGTAAGAAGGAAAATATTCAAGTTAATAAAATAGATCATTATTTAAGGTATTTTATACATCATGAAAGGGAAACTGAAATAGCAACCTTCTTACCTGAAAAAAGCACTTTACCTACTTATGGAATTTGTCCACAGGTTAGAATAAAGAGAGCATTAAAAATTTGCAGTGAAGAATGTCTCCCTCATTTCCATAAAGAAACTAGATTATCTAACTCATAGGAATTTGAGGATAATTAAATGAAATGATACATGAGACATTCTCAATATGAGGCTCACCATATGATTAAACTCTCAGAAATGATCAGCTATTGTTGTAGCTGTAGCTATAATATTGTGCTGCCCAATGGGACCAGCAATCTAACGTTAAGTATATATTTAAAACCAATAAATGCCAGTTCTGTAATCATTCTAAAATTTCAAAAATATATATTATTACTGAATATATACTCCCAAGTACTTTTCTTTAAGATCAGTATTTTGAGTTCTTTTTTTTTTTTTTCTGATCAACTTTTACTATTTTTTCTTGCCTTTTTATTTTACATCTCTATATATAATGAAACTCTCTTCCCACCTATGATTTTGTTCATTGATTAGTCTGCATGGAAAGGCAAATCTATTCCTTTCAAATCTGCCTATTACAGTAACCAGCAAATACTAAACAGAAACACTTTTCAAGAGTCTCTAATTTTGAATATCATAGTACTATTTTATTTGAAAATTTTATTCGAAAACTATAAGATTCCGGGTAGAAATATTTTAAGAATTACTTCTCAGTCTTTTGAAAGCCCATATTGACATGAATAAATCTGGTTACCTGAAAGGGTTAGGAATGCTGTAAGGCTGGCATCTGTAAGTCTTAGATTCCAATAGGCTTCCCATGTGTATCATGTGCAGTTACATGTATATATATATTTTTTTCAAATCAACATGTGACTGTGTAGGTGATGAGTGAGGCTTCAAGCTATGTGAAAATAAGCTCTAGAGGTTCTAATGACATTCAGCTGGACTGTCTGTAGGCATAAAGGAATTTGAGACACAAAAAAATCATTGTTCCAGTGCAGAATTATTAAAATGTTTTTCTGTAAAAAGAGAATGCCCTCTTTCTTTCTGGAGATATTTACTAAGGACCATAATGTATCATTTCAATTCTCTCAATAAGCTTACCATCAAAAATGCAATATATGTTCCCTCAATGTTTTCAAATTTCACTTAAATTATTTTTAAACTATTTTTTCTCTTTAAAAATTGACACAGGAAAAAATAAAACAAAACTGATCCCTCTTCAAAACAGTTTTTTTAGGGAAAGAAGAAAGAATAATCACTAAATACCTTTAACAATTCCTATGAAGATGGACGTGAGATTTTTACCTCAGAAAAAAACATCTGTGGATTCTTGCCATTTCATTACTTTTTAAGAAAACTTTGGCTTTTCTAAACTCCTAACCATGAGCTCAGGAGCCAGACTGCTGGGTTTGGGTCCCAACTCTGCCACTAAATAGCTGTGTAACTTTAGACCGATGACTCAATTTTCTCATCTGTAAAATGGGAATAATCAGAGTAGCTACCCCTTGGGGTGCACATAAACCCTTAGAACAGAACCCAGCATAGAGTAAACACTCCATAAATATTCACGGTTATGATCAACCATTGTTAACAACAGGATGACCAGATAGGTTTTAAATAGTTGGTCCATTTTTTCCAACCTTCCTCCATCCATTCCCACATCCCATTTTCAACACTTACTTCGAAAGAATGAATGACCTCTTACTGCTCAGATAATTGACTTTTTTCTGAACGTCTGTGTTATAGACATTGTTGGCTCCTTTCACAGTCAAGAAAGTCTTTCTCTGGGTCTCTCGGAACCCTCCCTGCCTAGTTCTTCCCCAGTTTCTCCTCTGCTGCTCCTCCTCCAGGAGAAAGAGCCCAAAGACTCAACACTTAATGCCTCCTCTTCCTTTTGCTTGGTTGTCCTCTGCTCTCATGGTTTCAACCCTCCTAGGCACTGGCTGGCTCCCCACCAGCACCTCCACCTCTGTCCTCTCTCCTGAGCTCCAGCTTTTCCTCTCTAATGTTTGATACGAGCACCATAGTGCAAGTGGTTGGATTGGGGGGCTTGACAAACATGGCTCTGCCGTTTGCAAGTTGTGTGACTTTGATCAATTTCTTAATTTCTTGAAATCTCCATGTCCTCATCTATAATAGATCATTTAGGAAATCTACCTCATAGGCTCCATTAAACAATACAACAGATGTAAAGCGTTTGACGTAGTTCCTGGTCCACAGAAAACGTGTTAGATGATTATTAATATTAATATCCAATTGAATTTGTCCAAAATCTTTTGCCATTCCACACTCATATATCAAATAACTCTTCTTCTCCATAATTTCTAAAATGTTTTACTGCCCCCATCAATTTCAAGACACAAGATTTTAGGCTTTTTATTATTTTCTATCATTTGTTTCCATCATCTGAAAGAAAATATGGTAATATATTCTTCAGTTGTAATAAAAAGAATTTTTTTCAGCTGTATGTCATTGACTAGTTTAAATGTTACATTCTACACCTCCCTTTCTTATAGGTGTGGCCATGTGATTAAGCTGTGACCAATGAGATGTAATTAGAAGTAAGTCTCCTTAAAATGGTGTGGCATGTCCTTCTTTGTCTCATTCTCCATCCTGCTGTCTGGAATTCTGATGTGATGGCTGGATCTCTGGCAGCTATATGAGACCCTGATGATAGAAAGCTTCACTCTTAAAATGATAGATAGATTCATGAATTGACAGGGGGAGCCGCCAATCAAGGTCAGGACCAACAACATCCGAACTTTTTTTTAATAATGTGAGAGAGAATTAAATGTCTATCATGAGGTTTCTCTCCTGTCTACAGCCAGATCTGATCTTAAGTGAATTAACAATATTTCGATAGCTGACTCTTCTCTGACATGCAACCCTTATTCTAGTCAGGCCCCCTTCCCTCACAGTCTCCCACTCACTTTGCCTGTACTGCTTTCTCACCCTCAAGTGTCTTGGGCTTGCTCAACAAAATGGTCCAGATCCAGCAGGAGCCCATAACTGATTTTTGAAATGCTCATCTCTGTCCCTCTCATCTGAATGTTATAGCATTTCTATTCTGTTCCACATCATCAATTATCCCCATAGGACAATCTTGCCTCTTGGATTATCTGTAAGATCATTAATAACCCGGGGTCACAAGTTGGGTTCTCCAGAAACAGATCCTGAAACAAAGTCCGGGGTGTTAGGTATTTACAAGAGATCAACAACAATGAGGGATGGGGAAGAAGCAGAATCGGAGAGGGAGAAGTTGAACTGTGATGCTGAGGCTGATTGTGTAGGGAGCTCAGGAGTGAGTATTACCACAATAGCATCCCACATCCAGCCAAAGTGGCTGGGCCTTCGCCCAGTGTGGGCTGCGCTGGGAAGGTGTGACTTTAGCATGGCATCTCTCTGCAGGTGAGGCAGACCTGAGCAAGGTGACAGATAGAGGCTGTCTGCCCAACACACTCCCTGCACTGGGCAGCAAGACCTTCCTCAAAGAGGAAGCTGGGTACCCATCTCTGTTTCCACTCCCCTGTGTCTGAATTCTATACTTCTCTGCCCAACACACCAATTTTAATATTAAACCAACAATAGGAGTCTGATAAATATTTACAGAAGACTTACTCTATACTTAGCCTAAGAAACATAATTGGTATGAAGTTCCTGAGATGAATCCACTCACACTTTTAAAAAAGGTATTTAAAAGTGCCTTTATAAGAAAAGATCTTTTTAGTTCCCTGGTGGTGCAGTGGTTAAGATTTGGCACTTTCATTGACGTGGCCCAGTTTTGATCCGTGGTCAGAGCACTGAGACCCCACAAACTGTGCGGAGCAGCCAACATAGGAAGGAAGGAAGGAAGGAAGGAGGGAGAGAGGGGGGGAAGGAAAGAAGGAAGGAAGGAAGGAAGGAAGGAAGGAAGGAAGGAAGGAAGGAAGGAAGGAAGGAAGGAAGGGAAGAAGAAACATTTTAAACCTTTTCCTTCTGCTTCCTGGAATCAGCACTGACTTCACAAAAGCTCTAAATCCCTTGTTTTGCAGAACATGCCTTTTTCTTAATTCCATCTAATGCCTCCCACCACGCTAGCTGCTGCCAGGGCTTTCAAACACACACCCCCCATCTGAAGTAGGAGTACGTGGGACGGAGCTGCCCATTCCACCTGCTTCTATGAGGGACACTGTTCTCCTGGGGGAAATCTTCCGAGGAAGAAAACTCACCATTCATCTGGAGATCGTGGAAGCAAGCTCACGACAAAAACACTCTGATGAAGTTTCCCCCGTTATTGTTTCTGTTTTTCTCTGATCCTCCAATCCTCCTTCACTCTATGCTCATCCGGGGGTCTCTGCAGAGTCTCATCAATTTCTATAGGTCTTTCCACTCTTTCTGAAGGGTGAGTAGCAGTTGACATAAGGAAACAGGCACCTTTCTTGTTTACTCTGCCCACTTTCCTACCCCAAATACTCCATTCACTCCCAACTGCACTCCAGCTACAGCGGCGGTTGGCAGAGGATTTTGGGGGAAGGAAACCCAGAATTGAATGAGGTTCTGACTCTGGTCACTGATTGACCATAGGGGGAAAAAGCAGGGGGAGAAATCACCAGGGCTAAACAATAATAATAATAGTAATAAGTGAAAAACCAGTCAGAGGATCAGCCAAGACCAGCATCCTCTCACTTGATCCTGGTCGTTTGTGAGCATAGAGAGGAGAAGGCTGTGTTCCTATGATGTATCTGGGTTGTGACCAATTCTTTTATTTTAGCCTAGAGATGAGCAAGATTGAACAATCCCTAGGTGAGCTCACTTGGCGAGGTGGCCTGCTGCAAATCTTTCTACCTCTCCTCTACCTGCCACTTCCCAGAATATAACTTTATGGTAATTTATCCACTCAGAGCATCACTCCCATCTGTTCTCTGCTACAAAGATAGCTACTTCCAGAGATTGCTGTCTTCGCCAGTTGGCTGGGGAGGGTGGCGGTGATGCTGTCTGACACACCATCCACAGCAAAGTCACCTCAATGGAGTTCCCATTTGTAATCCACCACTTGGATGTCTTTGAAATGTTTGTGTTTGGATGTTGTTTTTTTCATCTCCCTGAGCCAGAAGTCTTGTCAGAAAGTCAAACTTCAAAAGTGACAAAGTGGGGCTTCCCTGGTGGCGTAATGGTTGAGAGTCCGCCTGCCGATGCAGGGGACACGGGTTCGTGCCCCGGTCTGGGAGGATCCCACATGCCGCGGAGCGGCTGGGCCCGTGAGCCATGGCCATTGAGCCTGCGCGTCCGGAGCCTGTGCTCCACAACGGGAGAGGCCACAACAGTGAGAGGCCCACGTACTGCAAAAAAAGAAAAGTGACAAAGTGCTCTGATCATAGAAAGGTGGTTTCGTTGCCAGGGAAACTGCTTGCAAGGGAGAAACAGATCCTATTTGTGAATTTATAACCTGGAGAAGAAACAGATGCTAAGTTTCTGAGTGAGTCTCACTTCGAATTTTACTTGATGGTAACAATGGGTTACATTTTTTAGGCCATAGGTTAGCAAAATTATCCACTTTATAGGAAACCTTCTTACTGTAGCCTAGAAATTATGAATAAAAACAAATTCTTTCTTCCCCTTTCCTTAGCTTTGCAAATCAAGAAAAACAGAAAAGCAAACACATGTTTCCCAGGAAATCCATGGGATCTGGGAAAATGACCAGGACTCATCACAAAGCCCAACACAGGTGAAGGCCTCTGGTACACACTTAAGTGTGATCTTAGGGAAAAACAAAAATCATGAACACTCCACATACATTTTCAAAGGAGTTGTCCAGCATGAAAAAATAAGTAAGAAGAGATTAGTGGCCACTTTTTGCAGAAATGGACAAGAAGTTCTGGGCTTCCCTTCGAAATATCTCCCTACATCTGCTGATTAAGCTTAAAATCTAGAACTTCATTCTTTTACCTTGTACCACAGTTTCAGATCCTTTCCTGAAAATTAATTATGATACCAGGGGAAGGGAAAAAAACCTTAAGTGTTAAGTAGCTGTCAATAGAAGGGGTGGTTTCTATAATAGTGTTAAAGAATTTGAAGCTGGTAGCCAAAGAATTAATTTTTCATCATTATCACCATCTTTACTATTAACACATCATTATCTCTATTATTATCATCACCAACACTATCATAATTCACCCTAAACTCTACTACCACTATATAATGAGAATAGCTGCTCTTCTTTGGAATTTACCATGTGCCAGAAACAGTAAGTGTTCTACATTCACGATGAAATAATTCTCAGGAGTCGGCAGACTTTTTCTGGAAAGGGCCAGAGAGTAGATATTTTAGGCTTTTGGGGTCACAACTGTTACACCTACTCAGCTGGGTAAAAGCAGTCACAAAAAACATGCACATCATGGGCATGCTGGGGTTCCAGTTCAACTTTATCTACAAAAGCAGATGGTGGGCCACGTGTGGGCTGCTGGCCCTGCTTTACCAGCTCACATCATCTCATCAGCATCCTCATGAGGCTGTGGGCTTGGTAGGAGCATCTTCATTCCTCCAGTGAAGAAACCAGGCATATCAGAGATTGAGTCATTTGTCCACGGTCACACAGGGAGAAGATGGAGGGTAGGGTGAGACCCTAGGTCTAGCCATCACCAAGGCAACCAGCTGTCTGCTCTCCACCTTGTCAGAGTGTGATACACGTACGCCTGACTCCTATTCAAGATGATTTTAGGAAATACACGTGTAAGCATTTTAATAGCTCCCCTTATTTTAATATGCATGAAAAAATATAACCAGAAAATCCAACGTTTGATTTTACTACTGTTTTTTCTTCAGATGAAACACAAGAACAATCATCAATAATCATTTTTGTGCCTTCCTGTTTTTTAAAACTAAAGAAAAAAAATACCTGATGGTTGACAAGAGGGAAAATTATTTTCAAGATTCATTCAGTATGTAGGTGCCATTTTGGCCTTACAAAAAGTTTTCACTCTTTTCTCTCATTTGATTTGCACAAAAAAAAAGAAGAAGAAAAGTACGATGTTATTATGCCCATGCGGCAGATGAGAAAAACTAAGATACAAAAAGGTTAAATGGTTTCTCAAAGGCACGTACCATGACAGTGGCCTGGGGCAGAGGGGGCATTTCACCTGGCCCCGGCTCCCTTCTTTCCTCCTGCTGTGTCATCCACGTGGGTTCTCCAGGGCTCAGAGTTGTAAAGAGCCAAACTCAGGAATTTCTTATTTCTCCCAAGGTAGCAAGGTAACTAAAAGCCAGCAACATGAATAGGGTTTCTTTGGCCTGGTTGTCACAGGGCCAGTCACCCAGATGAGCAAGTGTGTGTGTGCACGTACAGTGGCAGTGGGGAAGGCCCGCCTCCTGATTTCCACCAGAGCAATCTGAAAGTACTTTCTGGACTAGCTATAAATCATTTTGTTAGAGCCAAGTGCTGAATGGCATGAATCAGAAATTCCATATGTGTGTTCAGAAGAGAGCTCACTTTAGCTGCCAGTGAGCTGTTGGCCCAAAGGCAAGTCACGAGGGCCCCAGATTCTGACTCAGGAAACACAGCTGCCGGACACTGTCAGCATTTGTTCGGGTTGTTTTTGTTGTTGTTTTTCTCTGGGGGTTTTTAGGGGATTATAGTTTACTCATCTACAAAAGAAAACATAGATGCCTTTCTGGATAAACAGATTGAGAAGAGAACCTCTCGAGCTTTTCTAGCACAAACTTTCACATCTATCAGTTTCAGGAACCAATACACAGGGTAAACACAGCCAAGCCTTGAAGAAAGCATCACTATGCTGAAAAATATCTCTACAGTTTAACTTAGGAAAACTTTTTTCATTCCCTGAACCAGTCCTCCCTTTAATGAGATACGGACTTAGAAAAATCGGGTGTCAGATAGTAACAAATAGATTTTAGAAAAAACATTTTCACTAGATCAGTGTTTTTCAAACCACAAGTTATGACCATGGTGAACTGTGGTCAGCATTTTTAAATGAATTTTTAAAAAGAACAGAATGGAAAGGAATCAAATGTAATAGAAAATATCCCAATAAGCACTATTTGAGAGACTGTTTCAGATTTATATAAACACGTGCGCGCGCACACACACACACACACACACACACACACACATATAGGATTTGTGGTCCACAAATTTGAAAGCCATTGGACCAAATAATCTGAGAGCTTTGTGCAGCTGTAAGATTCAATAACTCCCTAACTTATTCTCACTGCAATAAAACCACTCAAAGTGATGGAAAGTCAATCGAATTTTAATTCTTACAAATCTCCCCAACACTCAAAGTCTTGGCAATTGTTGCAAAATTTTTTACAACCATTCTATTATTATTATAAATTTGATTCTATTATATTATGAATTCTATTACAATGCTCTTTAGATCATTACCATAACACTGTGAATACTTTAACTAATAGTAATGACACTTTTGCTACATTATAGATACAATGTCATTATATCTATATTTAAATATACTTTGGGAAAATATGATCAAAAAAGAAACAAGTTCTGAAAAACCTGCCTGATTTTTGTGTCCCTCCTTGCCTACATATAAGTAAAACAAGACCAAATAAAACATTCCGTAGGGACCCCTTTTTTTTTTTTAACATCCTTATTGGAGTATAATTGCTTTACAATGGTGTGTTAGTTTCTGCTTTATAATAAAGTGAATCAGCTATACATATACATATATTCCCATATCTCCTCCCTCCTGCGTCTCCCTTCCACCCTCCCTATCCCACCCCTCTAGGTGGTCACAAAGCACGGAGCTGATCTCCCTGTGCTATGCAGCTGCTTCCCACTAGCTATCTATTTTACATTTGGTGGTGTATATATGTGTAGGGACCACTCTGAAATGAATCAAACATGTACCAAGATATACAAAGAGGACAAAGCTTTCCAGTTCTTGTTTCCATATGAAGACACAGTCAATGCTCGGGCTGGACCAGTATGTTATAATTTTCATTGAAATGGCAATTCACCAGTCTGTAGAAAAATCCAGCCAAAAGAATTCAGCACTTGGTTTCCATTTCAATCTGGAAACCCCAGAGGACACTCTGCCTCATTTGCAGAAATGGTGGTGCCAGGGTGTGTGATAAATTGAATGAAGAGGACAGGAAAGACACTTCAAGAATTCACTTTCTGAAACTGAAACCCATTCTATTTTTTTTTTTTTTTTTTTTTTTTTTGCGGTATGCGGGCCTCTCACTGTTGTGGCCTCTCCCGTTGCGGAGCACAGGCTCCGGACGCACAGGCTCAGCGGCCATAGCTCACGGGCCTAGCCGCTCCGCGGCATGTGGGATCTTCCCGGACCAGGGCACGAACCCGTGTCTCCTGCATCGGCAGGCGGACTCTCAACCACTGCGCCACCAGGGAAGCCCATCTATTTTTAATCCTCTCTCGTGGGCATTTAATTCCAGATCCTAGTCAAGTCATGTTGTAAAAAGTATCCAGGTTGACAAATTATCAGTGCCATTTCCTTTAGCTGCCATTTCCCTTTTGAAAACCGTCTTCATGGATTAGTATTCAGAAACACAAGCTCAGTTTAGTGCCAGTTTTGCAGAAAACAGAAAGACTGAAAACAAGAATTAAAAGTAGAAATCGTAAAACTCATTAGTACAAAGAAGTGAGACAGCAAATAAGAATTTTTGAATGTGCTTAATGTCTACCAGTTTTCCAACAACTGGTATGAGTTTAATTAAAGGAAATCTATAGCTGGAGACCCGGGATTTAGAAGGATCACCAGAGTTGATCCTCAGAGCAGTGGCTGAGCACATGGGCTGTTCCCAGACTATAAGGGTCAAGTTTTTGCTTGTTCCCATTGCAGTCAGGGGATGGTTAGATTTCACTGGTGTAATAAAAACTAACATTGCGTACTATATAGCACTGGGAATTCTACGCAATATTCTGTATAATCTATATGGAAAAAGAATCTGAAAAAGAATGTATACATGTAAATGTATAACTGAATCACTTTGTTGTACACCTGAAGCTAATACAACATTGTAAATCAACTATACTCCAATATAAAATAAAATAAATTTTTTTAACTAGCATTTATTTGGAACTTACTGATTTTTCTTCCCAAACTTTTTTTCCCAAGTGTTTTCCCTTGAAAACACTTCCTTACTCCCATCTTATTGACAAGGCAACCCACATAGTCTCCCAAACAGATTCTATGAATAAAATCTTCCCCACTCTTCCATTTCATTTTATCTTCAATTGATAAACATTTTCTCTCAAACAACATCAAAGAACAATGCCTATACTGGAGACATTGATATTCAACAGAAAAAGAAGATATTAGTTCAAACTTCAGTGAATAAGATTTAAGAGGCCTCCTCTCTATCCGATGTCTTCCTTAAAAGAAATGTAGATTTTAGAGTATTTCATTTTCCATATTTAATAAATGTCCTTAAAAAATAAAATTTTTAATAAAACTCCAGTGACTTAAGTATCACTCATCAATCCAGAAGTGGCTCTCAACCCAGACTATTTTACTCCCCCAAGGACATGGCTGGAGACGCTTTTGGTTGTCACAAATATGGGAAGAGGTTTCCTACTGGCATCTCGTGGGTAGAGGCTAGGAATGTTTCTAAACATCCTACTAAGCACAGGTCACCCTCCACAACAATGATCTATTTGGCCCAAAATATCAGTGCAGAAGGTGACAAACCTGCTTTACGGTGTTTCCCCAGCAACAACAAAAACGACAACATGATTGCAACAGTGTTGTATTTTGGTCTGTACAGTTGGCTTAAATATTAGCTAAGTGACTTGCTCCCCTACCTTAACTTCAAGTAGATGGGATTCAAGTTCATGCTTAGCAAAGTTGCAGATCCTTTCATGACTCCATGACTTAGCAACTAAGGATTGCTGGAGAATTTTAAAGTCATGCATGTTAAAATCTGTGGTCCTGTCTTGTGTGTGTGTAGGTGGGGATCGCTTCTCTCTCTCTCTCTCTCTCTCTCTTTCACACACACACACACACACACTCTACTTAACACAGATAGAATGCCCTGCACACAACTCGTGCTCCTTCCATTGTGAAGGCTGTTACCTACATCAACCTCAGAGTGAGAGGGCTAAAATGATTGCCTTGAAGTCAGAAGGATGAAGATTCTAATGGTCAAAGAAAGTTGTTCTGGACAGAAGGTGAACATTAAAACCAACTAAAGTGAAAAACTTAGAATAAGGCTGCCAGACATGCCGACTGATGACAGAGTGGGAGTATCTTCCTGGGAGGGTTAGAGTAATCTGTAAGTCTAGTTGATTCCAACAGAGAATAGGTATCTTCAACGTAATTCTTGGGCATAACATCTGTATCTCGAGCTAGCTGGTGCACTTTATACAGCTGTCTGAGCCTTTTCTGCCAAAGGAGACATGGTAGGAGGATTATTACTGATGACGAGGTGAGAAGAAAACATAAATCCCTCAAGGATGAGAGTCCGTCTGATGATGGGAAGATGAAGTCTGAGACCCGCTGCTTATGTTTCTTCCTAATTTAAATGTGCAACTGCACAGGAAAAGAAATCAAGAATCAAGAAACAAAACCTGATAGATTATCCACTTTCATCTCTCTAGGAATGATGTTTCCAAATTAGAGACAAGGTTATTTAAGAGGCAGGGAGGTACTATCCATAAGGGTTCATGGGAAATTTGTTGCAGAGGTGTGGGAGGTTGAGCAGGTTCTATCCAGGGACTTACCACTGAAACTGGATCAAGTCCAGTTTCATTCAGAGGATATATTGATGGCCTTGTTTGGTAAAAGTCCTATAGTTTTTGAAATATTCAAGTTTGTCAGCTGTTCAAAAGAAATCCTTTTAAAATATCTTTGTTCAATATAGATTTTAGTTTAAAAAGTAAACTCAATATTTGGACTTAATTCAGGGTTTAGCAAATTCTTCAAGGATATTTGATGTAATGGGACCTGGCCTTTCATTTTGTTTTTTTGAGATGGTGTTACAATGGGATTCTGATTCTGGCTCCTGAAAGACTCAGTCAGGTAGCAAAATTCTGTGGGTGGGATAGTTTCAGACTTTGAGCTGTTGCATGAGCATTCCGTCCGTCAGAATTAGAACTGTCCCGAAATCCAGACCCTTCAGTTCACCTGTCATTCCTCAGAACCAAAATGTATTTTCAATCACATTCTCCACTTTATTAAGAGAAGTACGGTTTTGAATCCTGAAAGGAAAATTATCTTGTGACCTTGGGATAAAACTTATTCAGGTAATATAAAATGCCAAACAGCCCACAATTTGAGCTCAGCTAAGGTAATTCCTAATAGTATTTATATCCTGAAAAATAGGTATTTCAGCCTTGTTGAAATACTATTATCATGAAAGGACTTCTCTTTTTAATCATTAAAGTAATGTAACTCAGCATGGCTACAAGTGTAGAGAACCTCTGAAAATTCATATTTATCTTTTAAATCCTAAGAGGTCGATTTGTTACTAATTTAAATAAAACTCTCAGAGAAAATCAGGTGTCTTTGAAAAGAAAGATGCTTATGTTATACTTTTTCTATGGAAACAATTTTTTTCTTAAAAATCCACCAGAATTTTGTCTAAATTTTTTTTTAATGTTCCACTTGAAACAGTTCAAATTCTTTGCTATTGGCCTCAATAAGCAAAGTTTTAATTTGGGGAAAAAAGGCTTAATATAAAAAAAATTTTAGGAAATTGAGTTATCATCTACAGCATAAGAATGAGCATATCCATTTAAAAAGACAAAGAAAATCCCTTCCAGTGGGTCAGTATCCTCTATCATGTTGAGTATACAGGACACAAACACTTAAGTGTCAGTCTCACGGGTTAGCACATAGGGATTGTTTAGATTGAGGTGGGGGTATCAAAGTGCATAAAGTGGTCTCCAAGATTCCTGCAGTATGCACCCATCAGTAAAATAATCTGTACACATGCTTCCATTATATGAATATTTATCTTTTTGTTTATTTACTTATTTATTCATTATCTTGTGCGTGTACTCCTGCACAAATGTACAATGTAAAATTTGCCCCTAAATGGAAATTAAAATAGTGAAAACAAAAATTAATTCAGATCAATAGTTTCTCCCCATGCCCTAATGATGTAGGAGGTAGATGGGCCCCAGGTTGAGCAGCTACAACCAGTCTCCTGCTGACAATTCAAGATAAGATACTAGCAGGAGCATCAGGCTCTGATTGGATAGAAGACAAAGAGACCAGAATTTCCTCATTCTTGTGGTCAAGGAGATTTCCCAGCCTGGAACATGCACAGAGAAGGTCTTCAGTCTAGGGAGGTGCCAAAGGAGGGAAGAGTCACCAGCCCACAATATGTCCTGCCAACCTCCAAGAAACCTTCACCCTGGAATCCATCTTGGTTGCGAGATGCGTGTACCCACCAGGAAGGACCCTGACTCAGACCAAACATGAGCACAAGCAAGATGACTGACCAGAGACAACCTGGAAACTAACCCCATATAAGCAACCTAAGCTGCCCCTATTGCATGCAACTCACTCTGAGTTCACCCGTGTGCTCTTCCACATGTACTTTGCTTCTAATAAATGCTTTATCTGTTTCACTATCTTGGTCTCTTTGCTGAATTCTTTCTTCAAAGAAGACAAGGACCAAGGTCCTTCTTCCAGCTACCTCTCTGCCAAGATCACTAACAGGTTGCTTGGCATAACCACTGAGATGTGTTACCCATTCTGAGACCACAGCAATAGGTATAACTCAAGCTACTCAAGCACCATGCATGGCTGATTTTTATGACGCAGTGTTTTTTGAGCTTCATGGGGATTGGTAAACAATACTCACCAAAGCTGAGAAGCCAGTTTGCCCTAACATTTAAGAGACAGATGTGCTCCTGGAGACATTCTTTGATGTCCCTGTAATTTAAAGAATGGGCTAAAGAGATGGTGGGGATGGATGAGGGGCATTTACCTTCATGTATAAGGTTAAGTCACAACCCAGGCTTCATGGCTGGTCATGTTCTCTGGCTTCTTCCAACTCTGGCTTGGACATTGTCTCATTTTCCACAGAACCCCATGAAAGCAATGAAGGGTAAAATAAATCTATACTTTGCCAGTCCTACACCGTGTGCCTTGCCAGTCCCTCAGATATCCCACTTAGGTTATATTCACAGCTCTTCCTTCCCTGAACCTCCAGCTTCGGACCTTTGACATCTTCATGGAGTTGGATACCTCAGACACCTCACACAAGTTTCTGTTTTCCTGGGATTTTCTTCAGAAAAGACAAACTCTTTTACCTTAATTCTAAAACCACCTGGTTTCAGCTAAATGTCTGACATTTGGAAAACATATTAGCATAAGAAGATGCACATTTATTCTTCGGAGCAAGAGCAAATGGGAAAATAACCCCAGGGACCTTTCTGAAGACTCCCAAACACAGCTGCTCAGCTCAAGAAGTTAAGTTCAATACAGAGTAAACTCGGCCTTCCCCTCACCCCCCAGGTGTTTTCCTGTTGGACACATTCCCCATGCAGTGCTTCAGGATCTTCAGAAAGACAGGCGTTCTGGCAAAGGGTAAGGATCTCAAGGGAAAATAGAAGAGTCCAAAACAGGAATTTCCTTCACAAGCATCTGAATATAACTTATGCTTTTAAAAATTTTCTTAATCAGTTCAATAAATGGCAGCATTGCTCAGGCTAAATCTGCTTTATTTGATTTAAGCAAAGTAGTATTCTCCCAAGAAATGTGCCCACATGGGTTGAGAGCTTGCCTTCTTTTCTTTTCACTGACACATACTTCTAAGAGCATGTGCCCCATGGTGCAGAAGCAGGAGCACTCAGGTGAAGCCACAAAGAGCTTTCAAGGGTGTTCTTACTTACCTGAAATTCCTTGGTTATTTTAATTTTATTCATTTTCCCTTTGCCCTTATTTTTTCTCCCTCATTTCCTTTATTTTCCATTTCTTTTTTCCCTTCCTTTTCTTGAAACACTTTCCCTCCATGAAATATCCACCTCAATTGAGTCATTAGGTTCATTCTTATTAATTGATAAACAATCTAAATCCCAAAGCTTATTGCTATCAATTTGAAACTTCCACATCCTCAGCAGTGTATGTCCCTTAGGCAGGTTTTGTAACACCCCAGCCCCACCCTCCACCCTCACAGCTACAGAAGAGTTGCCATGAAAATATGTCATTTTGGCTTTGGTGCCATATTGGTATGGAATTTTCAAAGGCCTTTCCCTACTGCTATCTCCTCAACTGTGTGCATTCATTGTTTGTTCAATAAATGTTCATCTGAGCATGAGTTGTGGACTAAACACACAAAACTCCCTGCTCTCTTGGAGCCTCTATTTTACAGGAGAGGGACAGACAATATCTAATAAAACAAGTTATGTACTAGAATGTGATAATGCTGAGAAAAAGATAACTGTGGAAGCTGGATAGAAAGTGCCAGGGAGTGGAGATGGGAGTATAATATATTTAAATAAAATGAACAGGAAGCCTTCCTTGAGGGTGACTTTTAAGAAGAAACTTTAAAAAAAAAATAAGAATAAGAAACATGAAGGAAGTGAGGAAATGAACCATGTAGATACCTGGAGAAAACACCCCAGGAAGAGGGGACTGCAAAAGTCAAGAACCAAAGAGGGGAGAAGATCTGACATGTTTGAAGAACAGAAGCTGGGGTGGCTGAAGATGAGTGATCCTGGGGAAGAGCCCCTGGAGATGAGGCAAGAAGAGGCTTGAGAACAAGGGTCAGATGCAAAGGCTTGTCTGCTGCTGTGAGGACTTGGGTTTTTATCCTGAGTGAGATAAACTCTTGGAATATTTGGAGCAAAGCAGTAACATGATCTTGTTATACTTTAGAAGGGTCACTCTGGCTGTATTAGGAATAAATAATAGGAAATTATAAGACAGAAATGAATAAATTGGTAACTTGCAGTGGGGAGGGGGTAGGAAAAGCAGGATGATACTGAAGGGAGTCTACTTCTCCAGGACACTTTTTTGTATAGTTTTGACCATTGAAATAACCCTGTTTTTTTACATATTCAAAAAGATAAAATTAAATCAACAATAATGGGGGGAATCCTATGAGTGCCTATAAAAAGAAACAAATTAACATAGTCAGATATAGAAGTGACAACATAATCACACAAATGAAAGCAAAAGAAATTAATCCAAGTAACTTTTGAGGTTTAATATATATACACCAAAGAAAATGCATGAAACATCAGTGTACAACTGAAAGTATTTATAAAATCAAATATACCCTTACAACCATCTCTCAGATGGTTGAAACAGCACCTCACCAGCACCCCCAGAGGCCCTCATCCTCCCTTGCAGTCACTACCAACACCCCAGCCCGCCAAGGGTAATTGCTACCCTAACTTCTAACAGCATGGATTGGTGTCTCCCCCCTTTTTTTTAACTGCATATAAATGGACTCATATGGTATGAACTCTTTTAAATCTGGCTTGTTTTTCTCAATATTATATGTGTAAGATTAATGCATACTGTTATGTGCAGTTGTAGAAACTTTACTGTGCAAGAAAAGAGATATAAATATGAAGACGGAAGATAAGGAAGAACCCGAATCTGTTGGATGTTAGAGGTGACAAGAAAAATATTGGTTTAGCCTAGTTTTGTCTGCTGAAAGGACCTAGAGGCAATGATACCCCAGAAATAATGAGCATATTGGGCACCCAAATCTTGATTCCTATATGCCATTCCCCCTAAAATGGACCAGGGTTGGAGAAATGACTGATTCCAAAGTTGAGTCAAGAGAAATACAAGATGATACTGAGACAGGCTGAGACCTGGGACCTGGGACCCTTTACTGCAGTGCTTCCACATGGACAGACATCTTCTTGAGCAACAAAATACAAAGAAACTATAAGGGACTAAAAATAGCTGCATGCATGCACAGATGGGGCAAATTATGGACAATAAGATACAAAAAGACCAAAAAAACCCAAATGTCACTTCTGAAGAGCTGGGAGCAAAAGCAGGGTACTGCGCATGCCCCCCTGCACACAACACCACCAAAGGGGTGGGCAAACCACCTAAGCTACTGCTTCAGCCCAACCACTGGACACACCTCTACCCTCATGCCATATAAGGAACCAGCTCGCCCCCCCTCAGTGAGCAAGCAAGGGAACCTGTTTCTTGTCCTCACTCCCTTTGTTGCAGCAGGGGCACCAATAAAACCTTGCCTGAATTTCTTGTCTGGCCTCTGATCAATTTCTAATGATTAAGGAGGCCAAGAACCCTGGTTGGTACTAAAAATTACATATAGAACATAAATAGATGGGGTAGAGAGAAAGTTCTTCCTAGCAGGTGAATACCAACTAATAGCAGAAGCAATATAAGAATTATAAAAAAAAAAAAAAAAATGAACCCTAATGAAGGTTAAAGCCATTGGGTAAAAGTTCAGGAGCAGGATATATGTGTCAAAGTATCTCCTCATACATTACTTATTAATTACAAAGGGAAAGGATATCTTTACAGTAGATGACTATGGTCGACACCAACGTATGTAAGTAACCAATGTGAACATCAACAATAAATTAACAAACTAAAATCATGTGATTTCTCATGTGATATAACAGAATACATCACTTGTGTTTCATTCTAGACAAAAATAATAACCTGAATCTCATCATGAAGAAACAAGCAAAAAAGACCCAAATTAAAGGACTACGAAACAGAAGCAAGAAAAACTACAGTCCTTCAGCCTGTGGAACAAAAAACACATTCAGAGAAAGATACACAAAATGAAAAGTCAGAGGACTATGTACCAGATAAAGAAACAAGATGAAACCCCAGAAACCAACTAAATGAAGTGGAGATAGGCAACATTCCAGAAAATAAATTCAAAATAATGATAGTGAAGATGATGATCCAGGACCTTGGAAAAAGAATGGAAGCAAAGATCAAGAAGATGTAAGAAATTTTTAACGAACATCTACAAGAATTAAAGAACAAACAGAGATGAACAATACAATAACTGAAATGAAAACTACACTAGAAGGAATCAATAGCAGAATAACTGGGGCAGAAGAACGGATAAGTGACCTGGAAGACTGAATGGTGGAAATCACTGCCATGGAAGAGAATAAAGAAAAAAGAATGAAAAGAAATGAAGATAGCCTAAGAGACCTCTAGGATAACATGAAATGCATCAACATTCGCATTATAGGGGTTCCAGAAGGAGAAGAGAGAGAGAAAGGACCCGAGAAAATATTTGAAGAGATTATAGATGAAAACTTCCCTAACATGGGAAAGGAAATAGCCACCCAAGTCCAGGAAGCATAGAGTCCCAGGCAGGATAAACCCAAGGAGAAACATGCAGAAGCACAGAGTAATCAAACTAACAAGAATTAAAGACAAAGAAAAATTATTAAAAGCAACAAGGCGGGGGGGCTTCCCTGGCGGCGCAGTGGTTGAGAGTCTGCCTGCCGATGCAGGGGACACAGGTTTGTGCACCAGTCTGGGAAGATCCCACATGCCGCGGAGCAGCTAGGCCTGTGAGCCATGGCCATTGAGCCTGCACATCCGGAGCCTGTGCTCTGCAACGGGAGAGCCCACAACAGTGAGAGGCCCACGTACTGAAAAAAAAAAAAAAAAAAGCAACAAGGGGAAAATGACATATACAAGGGAACTCCCATAAGGTTAACAGCTGACTTCTCAGCACAACTTCTACAAGCCAGAAGGGAGTGGCATGATATATTTAAAGTGATGAAAGGGAAGAAACTACAACAAACATTACTCTACCCAGCAAGGATCTAATTCAGATTTGACAGAGAAATCAAAAGCTTTACAAACAAGCAAAAGCTAAGAGACTTCAGTACCACCAAACCAGCTCTACAACAAATGCTAAAGGAACTTCTCTAAGTGGGAAACACAAGGGAAGAAAAAGACCCACAAAAACAAACCCAGAACAATTAAGGAAATGGCGATAGGAATATACATATTGATAATTACCTTAAATGTGAATGGATTATTTGCTCCAACCAAAAGACTCAGACTGGCTGAATGGATACAAAAACAAGACCCATATATATGCTGTCTACAAGAGACCTACTTCAGACATAGGGACACATACAGACTGAGAGTGAGGGGATGGAATAAGATATGCCATGAAAATGGAAATAAAAAGAAAGCTGGATTAGCAATTCTCATATCAGACAAAATAGACTTTAAAATAAAGATTATTACAAGAGACAAAGAAGGACACTACATAATAATCAAGGAATCAGTCCAGAAGAAGATATAACAATTGTAGATATATATGCACCCAACATAGAAGCACCTCAATACATGAGGCAAATGCTAACAGCCATGAAAGAGGAAATCAACAGTAACACAGTAATAGTGGGGGATTTTAACACCTCACTTACACCAAAGGACAGATCATCCAGACAGAAAATTAATAAGGAAACAGAAACTTTAATTGACACAAGAGACCAGAAGATTTAATTGATATTTACAGTACATTCTAACTGAAACAGCAGATTACACTTTCTTCTCAAGTGCACACAGAACATCCTCAAGGATAGATCACATCTTGGGTCAGAGATCAAGCCTTGGTAAATTTAAGAAAATTGAAATAATATCCAGCATCTTTTCTGACCACAATGCTATGAGATTAGAAATAAATTACATGGAAAAAAAACATAAAAAATCACAAACACATGGAGGCTAAACAATATATTACTAAGTAACCAAGAGATCACTGAAGAAATCAAAGAGGAAATAAAAAAATACCTAGAGAAAAATGACAATGAAAACTTGATGACCCAAAACCTATGGGATATAGCAAAAGAAGTTCTAAGAGGGAAGTTTATAGCAATACAATCCTACTTCAAGAAACAAGAAAAATCTCAAATAAACAATCTAACGTTACACCTAAAGGAACTAGAGAAAGAAGAAGAAACAAAACCCAAAGTTAGTAGAAGGAAAGAAATCATAAAGATTAGAGCAGAAATAAATGAAATAGAAACAAAGAAAACAATAGCAAAGATCAATAAAACTAAAAGCTGGTTGTTTGAGAAGATAAACAAAATTGATAAACCTTTAGCCAGACTCATCAAGAAAGAGAGGGAGAGGATTCAAATCAATAAAATTAGAAATGGAAAAAGAGAAATTACAACGGACACTACAGAAATACAAAGCATCCTAAGAGACTACTACAGCAACTCTATGCCAATAAAATGGACAACCTGGAAGAAATGGACAAATTCTTAGAAAGGTATAACCTTCCAAGACTGAACCAGTAAGAAATAGAAAATATGAACAGACCAATCACAAGTAATGAAATTGAAACTGTGATTAAAAATCTTCCAACAAACAAAATTCCAGGCCCAGATGGCTTCACAGGTAAATTCTATCAAATATTTAGAGAAGAGGTAACACCCATCCTTCTCAAACTCTTCCAAAAAACTGAGGAGGAAGGAGTTAGGTGAGGCCACCATCACCCTGATACCAAAACCGGACAAAGATACTACAAAAAAAGAAAATTACAGACCAATATCACTCGTGAATATAGATGCAAAATTCCTCAACAAAATACTAGCAAATAGAATCCAACAACACATTAAAAGGATCATACACCATGATCAAGTGGGATTTACCCCAGGCAGGGATTCAAGGATTATTCAATATATGCAAATCAATCAATATGATATACCATATTAACAAATTGAAGGATAAAAACCATATGATCATCTCAATAGATGCAGAAAAAGCTTTTGACAAAATTCAACACCCACTTATGATAAAAACTCTCCAGAAAGTAGGCATAGAGGGAACCTACCTCAACATAATGAAGGCCATATGCAACAAATCCACAGCAAGCATCATTCTCAATGGTGAAAAACTGAAAGCATTTCCTCTAAGATCAGGAACAAGACAAGGATGTCCACTCTTGCCACTATTATTTAACATAATTTTGGAAGTCCTAGCCATGGCAATCAGAGGAAAAAAAGAAATTAAAAATAATGCAAATTGGAAAAGAAGAGATAAAACTGTCACTCTTTGCAGATAACATGATACTATGCATAGATAATCCTGAAGATACCACCAGAAAACTAGTAGAGCTAATCAATGAATTTGGTAAAGTAGCAGGATACAAAAGTAATGCACAGAATTCTCTTGCATTCCTAAATACTAAAAATGAAAGATCAGAAAGAGAAATTAAGGAAACAATTGCATTCACCATTGCAACAAAAGAATAAAATACCTAGGAATAAACTTACCTAAGGAGGTAAAAGTCCTGAACTCAGACAACTATAAGACATTGATGAAAGAAATCAAAGATGACACACACAGATGGAGAGATATACCATGTTCTTGGATTGGAAAAATCAGTATTGCAAAAATGACTGTACTACCCAAAGCAATCTATATATTCAATGCAATCCCTGTCAAATTACCAATGGCATTTTTTACAGAACTAGAACAAAAAATCTTAAAATTTGTATGGAGACACAAAAGACCCCAAATAGCCAAAGCAATATTGAGAGAAGAAAAAACAGAGCTGGAGGAATCAGACTCCCGGACTTCAGACTATACTAAAAAGCTACAGTAATCAAGTCAATATGGTACTAGCACAAAAACAGAGATATAGATCAATGGAAAAGGACACAAAGCCCTGAGATAAACCCACGCACCTATGGTCAACTAATCTATGACAAAGGAGGCAAGGAGATACAATGAAGAAAAGACAATCTCTTCAATAAGTGGTGCTGGGAAAACGGAAGAGCTACATGTAAATAAATGAAATTAGGATACTCCCTAACATCATACACAAAAATAAACTCCAAATGGATTAAAGACCTAAATGTTAGACTATAAACATTAGAGTCACTATATAGGCACTATAAAACTCTTAGAGGAAAACATAGGAAGAACACTCTTTGACATAAATCACAACAAGATCTTTTTTGTCCCACCTCCTAGGGTAATGGAAATAAAAACAAAAGTAAACAAATGGGACTTAATGAAACTGAAAAGCTTTTGCACAGCAAAGGAAACTATAAACAAGATGAAAAGACAACCCTCAGAACGGGAGAAAATATTTGCAAATGAATCAACAGACAAAGGATTAATCTCCAAAATATATAAACAGCTCATGCAGCTCAGTATTTTAAAAAAGCAACCCAATCAAAAAATGAGCAGATGACCTACCTAGACATTTCTCTACAGAAGACATACAGATGGCCAAGAGGCACATGAAAATCTGCTCAATGTCACTAATTTTGGAGAAATGAAATTCAAAACTACAAAGTGGTATAACCTCACACCAGTTAGAATGGGCATTACCAGAAAATCTACAAACAAATGCTGGAGAGAGTGTGGAGAAAAGGGAACCTTCTTGTACTGTTGGTAGGAATGAAAATTGATACAGCCACTATGGTGAACAATATGGAGGTTCCTTAAAAAACTAAAAATAGAATTACCATATGAGCCAGCAATCCCACTACTGGGCATATACCAGAGAAAACCATAACTCAAAAAGACACATGCACCCCAATGTTCATTGCAGCACTATTTACAATAGCTAGGTCATGGAAGCAAACTAAATGCCCATTGACAGATGAATGGATAAAGAAGTTTTGGTACATATATACAATGGAATATTACTCAGCCATAAAAAGGAGTGAAACTGGGTCATTTGTAGAGACGTGGATGGACCCAGAGACTGTCATACAGAGTGAAGTAAGTCAGAAAGAGAAAAACAAATATCGTATATTAATGCATACATGTGGAATCTAGAAAAATGGTACAGATGAACCAGTGTGCAAGGCAGACACAGATGTAGAGAACAAATATATGGACACAAAGAGGGGAAAGCAGTGGGGGTGGTGGGATGAATTGAGAAATTGGGATTGACATATATACACTAATATGTATAAAATAGGTAACTATTTTATAGATAACTATAAAATATATAAAATATAACTATAAAAAATATAACTATAAAAGTAACTATAGTAACCTATAGTTACTATAGGTAACTATTTCTTATATAAAGGAAACCATAAAGGCATACATCTAAATATAGTACATGACTCTGGGTTACATTCTGGATTGAAAAAAAAAAAAGTGCTATAAGAACAATGTTATAAAGGACAGTGCACTAATTTTCCACTAATCTGGGCAAGAAAGAATGAGTTTGGGATGAGGGTACTAGCTGTGGAAATTAATATAAAATATATGTTCAAAAACAGTATTGTATCTATGCTAAATTTCCTAAATTTGATAAGTGTAATGGGTTATATACGAAAATTTTCTTATACTTAGAAGATCCATGTAGAAGTATTTAAGGATGAAATATTGTGATGTCCATATCTTACTCTCAACTGGTTCAATAAAATGAAGAAGAATATTATATATGATGATGGCAATGATAGACAGATAGATACATAGATAGATAGATACATAAATAGATACATAGATAGAGATATAAAGCAAATGTGGCAAAAATGTTAAATAATGGGTGCATATAGGTGAAGGGTATTTGGTGTTAATTGTAGTTTTCTTGGAATTTTTCTGTATCTTTGATATTTTTTAAATAAAAAGGTTAAAAGTTTGAAAAGAATATATCTATTAAAACGTTTTTAGTTTTAATATGCATATGTTAGTTCTAACAAATCAGAAATATCATCTATCAATGTGCTATAATGAATTCTTTGTTAGCCAGAAGCAAAAATACAATGGAACTGTCACTGCTTACTTATTTTGAAGGTACAGACAGTTATTTGGCAATAGATGCTAATCATACTGGTTTATTTAAACCGATTTGTTATGAAAAGATATCCTAAGAAAGAACAGGGGTGGGGGGGGATCTAAAACTTTGCAAGAGAATAAAAATTTACCCTTAAAAATAGAAGACAATAGACTACAGGGGGACAAGGGAGAAGAAAGGAAGGCAGATTGGAGGCACTAATTTTGTATAGACAAGAAAGCATGAGTTTGGGACCAGGGCAATAGCTGTGGAGGAAGTGAGAATTGAGGAGACTCAATATATTTTCAGAGTAGATCTATGATGATGCTAATGGACTGGATACGGGGTATGAGAGACAGAGAGGAGTCAGTGGTCACTCCAAAGTTTTGGACCTGAGTAAGAAAATGAGTATGAATAGATGCTTATAGGAGAACAAACCCTGGTATGCAGCTCTATATACAATGACCTCTTCGAAGGAAGGGAGGATGAGGGGCTTCTGGGATGCTGGTGAGATTCTATATTTTGATCTGGGAGATGGTTATAAGGCAACATCACTACAGATGCTATGGACATTAAAAGAATAACAAGGGAACACTGTGAAAGACTGTATGGTCACAAAACTTTGGGTGATTATGATGTGTCTATATAGGTTCATCTATCACAACAAATTTACCACTCTGGTGAAGGATGTTAGTAATGGGAGAGGCTATGGATGTGTGGAGGCAGAGGCTATATGGGAAAGCTCTATACCTGACTTTCAGTTTTGCTGTGAGACTTAAACTATTCTAAAAAATAAAGTCTTAATAATTTTTTTTAATGGTTAGATAACCTCTCACAAGGATCTACACCAAGAAAATGATAGAACAAGAACACAAATCCAGGTCTTTCTGATTCCATGGAACTGTGATCTTAACCATTTTATCCTACAATACTTCTCAGAGAGATGCCTCTCAGAGATGCAACTCGTGACAGTGGCCAGATGGAAATGAAAAGATTGGACTCAAGAGAAAGGAGTTGGATGGAGATGTACTCTCAGTTAACCTGGCCATATCCCTCAGTTATCCATTTAAGGAACTCCCATTTGGAGCCTGGGATTTACTAAAGGTGAAAAGTCTCCCATGGATGCAATTCCTGGTGAAAAGCCATCTACAGGACAAGTGCAGTGGATTTGAAATCAGACCTATCCATGCTTATTGGATCTTCCAAAAAGTAAGTGCTTGTTACAAAATCGGAACACATTTCTAGAGTAACTTGACATCGTCTCAAAGAACCTTCAAGTCTTAACATATACAACTTTCAGACAGCATATAACTGAAGAAAAGACAGAAGTTTACAGAAATTCACAACGGCTGGATTTCTGGAACAAAAACTTAGTATTCAACTGCTCCCTTGACTCTGAGATAAAAAGGCCTTTACAATAGCCAGAATACATTGGGAAGAGTTACAGCTCTGCTACCCTAGGGGAACAAGCTTAAAAGGCAAAGAAAATGCACTAATCTTCCCAATTTGAGGAATTCTAGAAGGAAAAAATGCCTGAATTTGCAAGCAAAGAACACTTTTATCTCCTTATTAGCTGAAATTAAAAAGGTCCCCAGCTATTGCACCTGTACACATATCCACCTGCTAGAAGGTATAGAAAAACCAATCAAATCACTCTGGAATGCATTCATGGTGGAATAGATAAATCCTCTTCTTCCTGTCCTATTTCATTTGCATCTTGCATGTGACCCTGACTGCATGAGCAATTCCTCACAAATAAAAGCTGCAGGAACATTCAGTACTCATTTATTATTCCATCGTCATAGGCCTGACATACCCAAAACAAAATGTAATTATGTACAGCACTGTAAACAACATTATCTCCAGCTACTACTGTGGATAAATCTCAGTTTCAGAGGACACTATTGGAAAAAAAATACAGTAATGAAACTTCATAAGTGGAGTGCAAAGTGTCACCTGAAGAGCGTAGGAAAGTTTGAATGCCAGGTTAGGAAAGAGAGAAGGGAGGGATGGGGAGAGAGAGGGAGAAAGAGAAATAGGAGGGAAGTTCAAGGAAGGACCAAGGGGGAAGAGTGAGAATCATGGCTTCTGAGTTTTGCTATCCCAATGCATAGCTAAGAATACGTTAAGGAGTTAGAATTGAATTTTGAAATGTGTTTTTAATACATTTCAAAGTTTAGTTACATCTCAAATAAAAAGTAATTATTTAAACTCATGATGCTCAATCCAACCCAAAATTTACTTAAATTATTTCTTGTTACATAAAGTTACAGTAAAATCAACTTTTCCTGGAGCAATTCTAAGATGAGCATCCACAGCAACTTGAACACCTGTCGTCTGCTACATTGTAAACAGTCCCATTAACTACAACATAAATACTGCGATTTGAAAGAAGAAACACGAAGACAGGACATAGTAATCGGAGATGTCAAAAGTATGACATGGTGACAATAACAAGGAATTTCAGTAGTAATGCCAGAGAACTCACAGTACATTCAAGTCCAAGGTACCAGCTGCCTACGGAGCCTGGTGTCACATGTCAAACTAGTAGATGTCAAGAAAGCAGTGATAGTAACGACAAGGTCAGGGTCAGCCGACAGACCTTAATTGACAAACACTTGCCTGTGCCAGCTGCTGATATTGATGAGCTGCAAAGATGACAAAGCATTGTACAATTATGCTCTCCTTCCTCCCGCTTCCCCAACAACTCTGGACCAGAAATAGAAATGCATCTGTTAATTCAATCTCATCTGAATATATCAACCTGTCTCAACCTTAGCAGTGTTCTAAGAGAAACTCTTTGTCTGGAAATGGAGGGAGGCCATATTTTAAAGGCTATGAAAAGGGCCTAATCTGATTCGGTTGCAAAAGTGTCACTCTTTCAAGTGATATGCATGCATGTATATACATGTATGTGTATATGAATATATATGTATATATCAAATGACTAAGATTGACAGAAACAACCTTAAATTGAAAGCCTTAAGTAAAAACCTCAGATTTACTATAGCATCTATATTAAATTAAGTGGGACTCTCAAGTCAGCTCAAGCAATTTTGCTAGGTATCATCTATGTGCCAGGAACTAAGAAAATAAAAATGAAAAGGTCTGTTCTTGCTCTCACTTGAAGTCATAGCCTTAGGAGAGAAAGAGACAGACAAACACAAAATATTACACAATGAGGTAACTGCTACGTTAATCCATAGATGGGGAAAGTGCTATGCTCATTCATAGATGGGGAGAAAATACTTGTAGTACATAAAATCGAAAAGAAAAAGGATTCAGAAGTCAAAAATATATTTTAAGGGCTTCATAAATCAGCTTTTAAGAAATGGAATAATTATTTAAGAAAAAGATTTTTTAATGAAATGGAATAATTAGCAAATTTGGAAGGAGAAAATTCACAGAATGAGAAACACAAATGACAAAAGCAAAACAGGAAAAGATATGCAATCTTCCTAGTAATCAGGAATGCACAAATGAAACCCATAATGAAATGTCATATCCCCCCCCCACCAAATTGGCAACATTAGATGCTGCCAGCATGCAGAGCAACAGGTAACATCACACACAGCTAAAGGGAGAGTAAGCCCACCTTGGAAAGCAGTTTGGCAATACCTCAGAACAGGAGACTGTGGGTACACTCAATGACCAGCAGTCTCATCCCTAGATGTATACCCTAGAGAAGCTCCTGCACCCGGCCCAGGAAATCACGTACATGAGTATTGTATTGATGTTTTACATTAGAGAAAAATGAGAAGAAAGTAAGCTAAATGCCCATCAACTTAAGAATAGATAAATACATCTGATGTATTTATCCGTGAAACAGTACAAAGCAATAAAATTAATTCCCTAGAATTATATGTATCAACCTACCTGTCTCTTAAAAGTAGAATATTGTGAAAATAGCAAATTATAAAAGAATAACTACCATAACATGATTTGTGTAGTATTCACAAAACCAGCTACATATAATTTTACAGATTATAGGTGGTATTAGTATAAAAGGCTCATGAAAATTATGAACACTAAACCCAGGATAGTAAACTCTGGGCAAGAGTGAGAAAAATAAGATAGAAAGAGGTAGATAAGAAGTTTCCTTTAATATTGAAAGGTCATTATTTCTCTTTCTTATGGATCAGAACTACTTTAAGATACTAACAATAAGCTCCAAAATTGCAACAAAAGCAGAGGTACAGGAGCAATTGGTTCTGCCTCAAGTAAATAACACTGAAATTAAAGTGAACAAAATGATGGTGGGTCATTATGGTATCAAAAAATAAATCTGGGGCTTCCCTGGTGGCGCAGTGGTTGAGAATCCGCCTGCCGATGCAGGAGACACGGGTTCGTGCCCTGGTCCGGGAAGATCCCACATGCCGCGGAGCAACTAAGCCCGTGAGCCATGGCCGCTGAGCCTGTGCGTCCGGAGCCTGTGCTCCGCAACGGGAGAGGCCACAACAGTGAGAGGCCCGCATACCGGAAAAAAAAAAAAATAAATAAAAAAATAAATCTGCCATGGAGAAGTCAGAATATCCTAAATTCTTTTGATAAAAATATATTCATCCAAACACTGATTTAGAGGGTTCACTGCTTTCTATTCATTTGCTTGCAACTGAGACTCTGAACATAGTTGCTATGATCGAATATTCTATGTAATCTGCACAAGCATTAAATGTCCCCCTTTTCATCACCACCAATGGAAACCTGGGAGCGTCTTACGAATATGAAGGTAGCACCATCCCAGTATCTTTCTCCTCTTGAAAATCAAACTGCTTGACAGCAACTCACTTTCAGAGCAAAATCTTTTCTGTGATACTGAACAGTGCTTGATCCCACTAGTGGGTAGCCATGGAGAGATGTTGAGAGCAAGAGAGAGATGGCATCTGTCTGTTGATGTTGCCATACAGTAGTTCAGCAGTGTAGTCAACAAACACTTATTAATCACCTACTGTGTTCAGCCACTGTCATGAGCAATTGGAGGGAGGTGAATTGCAAGTAATCTACTGCTTGCAGGAAGCTCCCAGAGAGACTTGTGAATAAATGAGGGCACCAGAGGGGGATACATCAGTGCCTGAGGGGACCAGGGGAGGTGGGAGGCTGGTCTGAACAGTAAAATAAAATAAAATGGCCCTTCACAGAAGTTTTGAAGGGCACTTCAGGCAGAATCACAAAATCATGACTCTTAGAGTTGGAATAGAGCTCGTTTAAAACAAGGTCTGTGAGGTCAGGGTGAGGAAGATTGGGGGAAGCAGGGCATAAAAGGAGGTGAAATAAATGTTCTTTCACCAACACTGGTGATGAAGTCTTGTCCAGGAAAAATTGGTCTGACTCAAGTGAAACAGAAAGTGCACTTTACTTTCAAAGTTTCTTCTGGTTCTTTGGGTAGATGGTATATCTATATCTATATCTATATCTTTATCTAGATAGATATAATTTTTTCTAAGACAAAAATTTATATATCTATCTGTAGGATAGAGAACCCACCCACTTATGGCCAATTAATCTATGACAAAGGAGGCAAGAGTATACAGTGGAGAGAAGACAGACTCCTCAATAACTGGTGCTGGGAAAACTGGACAACTACGTGTAAAACAATGAAATTAGAACAGTCACAGCATATACAAAAATAAATTCAAAATGGATTAAAGACATAAATGTAAAATACTATAAAACTCCTAGAGGAAAACATAGGCAGAGCACTCTGACATAAATTGCAGCAATATTTTTTTGGATACATCTACTAAAGCAAAGAAAATAAAAGCAAAACTAAACAGGACCTAATTAAACTTAAAAGCTTTTGCACAGCAAAGGAAACCATTAAAGAAAAGAAAGCCAACTGAATGGGAGAAAATATTTGCAAATGATATGACCAATAAGGGGTTAATACCCAACATATAGGAACAGCTCATATGACTCAATATCAAAAAAAAAAAAAAAAACAAATTACTCAATTTTTAAAATGGACAGAATCCTAGAGGGGTGGGATAGGGAGGGTGAGAGGGAGACGCAAGAGTGAGGAGATATGGGGATATATGTGTAGCTGATTCACTTCATTATACAGCAGAAACTAACATATCATTGTAAAGCAATTATATTCCAATAAAGATGTTAAAAAAAATGGGCAGAAGAAGTGAACAGACATTTTTTCTAAGAGGACATGTAGATGGTGAATAGGCATATGAAAAGATGCTCAACATCACTATCATCAAGGAAAGATAAATGGAAACCACAGTGAGATATCACCTCACACCTATCAGAATGGTTATCATCAAAAAGAACACAAATAGCAAATGTTGGCAAGGATGTGGAGAAAAGGGAACCCTTGTACACTCTTGGTGGGAAAGTAAACTGGTGCAGCCACTGTGGAAAACAGTATGGAGGTTTCTCAAAAAACTAAAAATAAAACTACCATATGACCCACCATATGACCCATATGATCCACTCCAGCATATATGTCTGAAAAAAATAAAAACACTAAAATTTGAAAAGATAAATGCACCTCAATGTTCACAACAGCATTATTTATAATAGTCAAGATATGGAAGCAACCTAAACACCCATCAACAGATGAATGGATAAAGAAGATGTGGTACATATATAATTTTTTCTCAGACAAAAAATTTATATATATATATATATGGATATATATATGGATATATATATGGATATATATAGAGAGAAAGAGAGCAATGATAGATAGGTAGATAAATAGATTTTTAAATCTGTTAAAATCTATTAATCTATTAAAGTTAATAAAGGGGCTTAATCTAATGACTTTGTTGTAAAAGTCAGAATATAAATATATGAAAAATATAAATATCAATTTAAAATATAAATATGTAAATTAAAATATATAATTTTTTATCTGAGAACATCTAAGAGCCCTGGGAAAGGCCAGGGAGAGGAGAGGGTGAAACAAAGCATCTACTGTGTGCTCTACATAATAAAGTCATAAGCATTTGGGGGTTTAGAGTCTAAAGGAGGTGAGAGAAGAAAAGGCACTGGGGGAAGGGTGTTCAGGGTTCTAGAATGAGAACAGGCACCCAGTAGAGGTCTTGGGGAAGGGGTATTGTATTGCACTAGGAATTACAAAATGGAAGGTGGCCAGAGCCCAGTGAAAAAGCCCCACAGCTGGTGATGGCAGAGAAATTTCTAAGAACAGAACATTCTGTACCCAATGTCAAGTACTTCCCATCCTTTGCTACATTGTAGATCCACCCCCACTGACTTTCTAACCTCCAGTAAAAGTCAACTTCATACAACAGTGTTGTGTTAGTGGCATTTGGAGGAATGCAGTGAGAGGGACCATTTCTAATGTGAGATTAAACAATGTGAAAAGAGGAAGAGTGACAACCAGAGTGATGGTTGAAGATCCATCAGAGAATGGTAATGGTAAAGGTGATGTTTCACAGCTGAAGTGTTTTCAAATATTCAAGACATCATAACTGCTCTACATTTTATATATGTATACATGTAAAAGATGGGACCAATACTACAAATAACAAATGGTGTAGAGGGTGTGGAGAAAAGGGAACCCACCTAATATGATCCATCAATCCCCCTCCTGTGCATATATCCAGACAAAACTATAATTCAAAAGATACATGCACCCCTATGTTCATAGCATTGCTTCATCCTCCTGCTACATGTGCTTAGCTCCCTGAGTGTGCCTCCTCAGCTTCTGGATGTTCCATGACTGACAAGGAACACTGGTGTGAGAGCGGCCTACCAGGGAGAGAATCTGCAGACATATACATGTGGAAGCCACCTGCCATGTGTAAGATACATAATGGAAAGACTCAAATGGCAAAGAACTGATTGAGACATCCGGCCAACAACCAGTGAGGAACTGACCTCCTCAGTCTGCCAGCTTCTGAGGAACTGGCTCCAGCCAACAAAAACCATGTGGCTGATAGGATCTTGGTGCTCTGGCCAGGTGTCAGGCCTGAGCCTCTGAGGTGGGAGAGATGAGTTCAGGACACTGGACCACCAGAGAGCTCCTGGACCCACATAATAGCAATCAGCAAGAGCTCTCCCAGAGATCTCTGTCTCAACATTAAGACCTAGCTCCACTCAACGACCAGCAAGCTACAGTGCTAGACACCCCATGTCAAAAAACTAGCAAGACAGGAACACCCATTAGCAGAGAGGCTGCCTAAAATCATAATAAGTTCACAGACAACCCAAAACACACCACTGGACACAGTCATGCTCACCAGAAAGACAAGATCCAGCCTCATCCACCAGAACACAGGCACCAGTCCCCTCCACCAGGAAGCTTACACAACCAACTGAACCAACCTTACCCACTGGGGGAAGACACCCAAAACAATGGGAATTACGAACCTGCAGCCTGTGAAAAGGAGACCCCAAACATAGTAAGTTAAGCAAAGTGAGAAGACAGAGAAATAAGCAGCAAATTAAGGAGCAAGGTAAAAATCCACCACACCAAACAAATGAAGAGGAAATAGGCAGTCTACCTGAAAAAGAATTCAGAGTAATGATAGTAAAGATGATCCAACATCTTGGAAATAGAATGAGGAAAATACAAGAAACGTTTAACAAGGACCTAGAAGAACTAAAGAGCAAACAAACAATGATGAACAACACAATAAATGAAATTTAAAATTCTCTAGAAAGAATCAGTAGCAGAATAACTGAGGCAGAAGAACAGATAAGTGATCTGGAAGATAAAATAGTGGAAATAGCTACCACAGAGCAAAAAAAAGAAAAAAGACTGAAAAGAATTGGACAGTCTCAGAGACCTCTGGGACAACAGTAAATGCACCTACATTCAAATTATAGGGGTCTCAGAAGAAGAAGAGAAAAAGAAAGGGACTGAGAAAATATTTGAAGAAATGATAGTTGAAAACTTCCCTAACATGGGAAAAGAAATAGTCAATCAAGTCCAAGGAGCATAGAGAGTCCCTTACAGGATAAATCCAAGGAGAAACATGCCAAGACACATATTAATTAAACTATCAAAAATTAATTACAAAGAAGAAATATTAAAAGCAGCAAGGGAAAAGCAACAAATAACATACAAGGGAATCCCCATAAGGTTAACAGCTAATCTTTCAGCAGAAACTCTGCAAACCAGAAGGGAGTGGCAGAACATATTTAAAGTGATGAAAGGGAAAAACCTACAACCAAGATTACTCTACCCAGCAAGGATCTCATTCAGATTTGATGGAGAAATTTAAAACTTTACAGACATGCAAAAGCTAAGAGAATTCAGCCCCACCAAACCAGCTTTACAGCAAATGCTAAAGGAACTTCTCTAGGCAGGAAACACCAGAGAAGGAAAAGACCTACAATAACAAACCCCCAAAATTAAGAAAATGGAAATAGGAACATACTTATCGATAATTACCTTAAATGTAAATGGATTATATGCTCCAACCAAAAGACATAGACTGGCTGAATGGATACAAAAAAAAAAAAAAAGACTCATATGCATGCTGTCTACAAAAGACCTGCTTCAGACATAGGGACACATACAAACTGAAAGTGAGGGGATGGAAAAAGATATGCCATGAAAATGGAAATAAAAAGAAAGCTGAAGTAGCAATTCTCATATCAGACAAAATAGACTTTAAAATAAAGACTATTACAAGAGACAAAGAAGGACACTACATAATGATCAATGGATCAATCCAAGAAGAAGATATAGCAATTACAAATATTTATGCACCCAACATAGAGCACCTCAATACATAAGAAAAATGCTAAGAGCCATAAAAGGGGAAATCGACAGTAACACAATATAGTAGGGGACTTTAACATCCCACTTTCACCAATGGACAGATCATCCAAAATGAAAATAAATAAGGAAAGAGAAGCTTTAAATGATACATTAAACAAGATGGACTTAATTGATATGTATAGGACATTCCATCCAAAAACAACAGAATACACTTTCCTCTCAAGTGCTCATGGAACATTCTCCAGGATAGATCATATCTTGCATCACAAATCATGCCTTGGTAAACTTAAGAAAAGTGAAATCATGTCAAGCATCTTTTCTAACCACAAGGCTATGAGACTAGATATCAATTATAGGGAAAAAAAGTGTAAAATATACACATGGAGGCTAAACAATATGCTACTAAATAACCAAGAGATCAATGAAGAAATCAAAGAGGAAATCAAAGAATACCTAGAAACAAATGACAATGAAAACATGATGACCCAAAATCAATGGGTTGCAGCAAAAGCAGTTCTAACAGGGGAGTTTATAACAATACAACACTACCTCAAGAAACAGGAAAAATCTCAAATAAACAACCTAACCTTACATCTAAAGCAATTAGAGAAAGAAGAACAAAAAAGTCCTAAAGTTGGGACTTCCCTGGTGGTACAGTGGTTAAGAATCTGCCTGCCAATACAGGAGACACGGGTTCGAGCCCTGGTGTGGGAAGATCCCAAATTCTGTGGAGCAACTAAGCCCGTGCACAACTATGGAAGGCCACTTGCCTAGATCCCATGCTCCGCAACAAGAGAAACCACCATGATGAGAAACCCACACACCACAACAAAGAGTAGCCCCTGCTTGCCACAACTAGAAAAAGCCTGCATGCAGCAATGAAGACGCAACACAGCCAAAAATAAATTTATTTATTTATTTATTTATTTGTTTGTTTATTTATTTTTTAAAAAGTTAACAGAAGGAAAGAAATCATAAAGATTAGATCAGAAATAAATGAAAAGAAATGAAAGAAACAATAGCAAATTTCAATAAAACTAAAAGCTGGTTCTTTGAGAAGATAAACAAAATTGATAAACCATTAATCAGATGCATCAAGAAAAAAAGGGAGAAGACTCAAATCAACAGAATTACAAATGAAAAAGAAGAAGTAACAACTGTCACTGCAGAAATACAAAGGATCATAAGAGATTACTACAAGGAACTATCTGCCAATAAAATGAACAACCTTGAAGAAATGGACAAATTCTTAGAAAAGTACTACCTTCCAAGACTGAACCCAGAAGAAATAGAAAATATAAACAGACCAATCACAAGCACTGAAATTGAAAATGTGATTAAAAATCTTCCAACAAACAAAAGCCCAGGACCAGATGGATTCACAGGCAAATTCTATCAAACATTTACAGAAGAGCTAACACTTATCCTTCTCAAACTCTTCCAAAGTATAATAGAGGGACGAACACTTCTAAACTCATTCTACGAGGCCACCATCACCCTGACACCAAAAACAGACAAAGATGTCACAAACAAAGAAAACTACAGGCCAATATCATGGATAAACATAGATGCAATAATCCTCTACAAAATACTAGCAAACAGTATCCAACAGCACATTAAAAGGATCATACGGGTTCCCCTGGTGGTGCAGTGGTTGAGAGTCCACCTGCCGATGCAGGAGACGCAGGTTCATGCCCCCGTCCAGGAAGATCCCACATGCTGCAGAGCGCCTAGGCCCGTAAGCCATGGTCACTGAGCCTGCACGTCTGGATGCTGTGCTCCACAATGGGAGAGGCTGCGACAGTGAGAGAGGCCTGCGTACCGTAAAAAAAAAAAAAAGGATCATATACCATGATCAAGTGGGTTTTATCCCAAGAATGCAGGATTCTTCAATATATGCAAATCAGTCAAAGTTATACACCATATTAACAAACTGAAGGATAAAAACCATATGATCATCTCAATAGATGTAGAAAAAGCTTTCAACAAAATTCAACACCGATTTACAATAAAAACTCTCCAGAAAATAGGCATAGAAGGAACTTACCTCAACATAATAAAGGCCATATATGACAAACCCACAGCCAACATCGTCCTCAATGGTGAAAAACTGAAACCATTTCCACTAAGATCGGGAACAAGTCAAGGTTGCCCACTCTTGCCACTCTTATTCAACATAGTATTAGAAGTTTTAGCCACAGCAATCAGAGAAGAAAAAGAAATAAAGGGAATCCAAATTGGAAAAGAAGTAAAACTGTCACTCTTTGCAGATGACATGATGCTATATAGAGAGAATCCTAAAGATGCTACCAGAAAACTAGAGCTAATCAATGAATTTGGTAAACTAGCAAGACACAAAATTAATGAACAGAAATCTCTTGCACTCCTATATATTAATGATGAAAAATCTGTAAGAGAAATTAAGGAAAAACTCCCATTTACCATTGCAACAAAAAGAATAAAATACCTAGGAATAAACCTACCTAAGGGGACAAAAGACCTGTATGCAGAAAACCATAAGACACTGATGAAAGAAATTAAAGATAATACAAACAGATGGAGAGATATACCATGTTCTTGGATTGGAAGAATCAGCATTGTGAAAATGACTATACTACCCAAAGCAATCTACAGATTCAATGCAATCCCTATCAAATTACCAATGGCATTTTTCACAGAAGTAGAACAAAAAATTTCACAATGTGTATGGAAACACAAAAAACCCTGAATAGCCAAAGCAATCTTGAGAAACAAAAACGGAGTTGGAGGAATCACCCTCCCTGATTTCAGACTATACTACAAAGCTACAGTAATCAAGACAGTATGGTACTGGCACAAAAACAGAAATATAGATCAATGGAACAGGATAGAAAGCCTAGAGATAAACTCATGCACATATGGTCACCTTATCTTTGATAAAGGAGGCAAGAATATACAACGGAGAAAAGACAGATCTTCAGTAACTGGTGCTGGGAAAACTGGACAGCTACATGTGAAATAAGAACACTCCCTAACACTATACACACAAATAAACTCAAAATGGATTAAAGACCTAAATGTAAGGTCAGACACTATAAAACTCTGAGAGGAAAACATAGGCAGAACACTCAATGACATAAATCACAGCAAGATTCTTTTTGACCCACCTCTTAGAGAAATGGAAATAAAAACAAAAATAAATGGGACCTAATGAAACTTAAAAGTGTTTGCACAGCAAAGGAAACCATAAACAAGATGAAAAGACAAGCCTCAGAATGGGAGAAAATATTTGCAAATGAAGCAACTGACAAAGTATTAATCTACAAAATAGATAAGCAGCTCATGCAGCTAAATATCAAATAAACAAACAACCCAATCCAAAAATGGGCAGAAGACCTACATAGACATTTCTCCAAAGAAGATATACAGATAGCCAACAAACACATGAAAGTATGCTCAACGTCACTAATCATTAGAGAAATGCAAATCAAAACTACAGTGAGGTATCACCTCACACAGGTCAGAATGGTCATCATCAAAAAAATCTACAAACAATAAATGCTGGAGAGGGTGTGAGAAAAGGGAACCCTCTTGTACTGTTGGTGGCAATGTAAATTGATACAGCCACTATGGAGAACAGTATGGAGGTTCCTTAAATACCTAAAAATAGAACCACCATATGACCCAGCAATCCCACCACTGGGAATATACCCAGAAAAAACTGTAATTCAGAAAGAGTCATGTTTCACAACGTTCATTGTAGCACTATTTACAATAGCTAGGACATGAAAACAACCTAAATGTTCATCAACAGAGATGAATGGATAAAGAAGATGTGGTACAGATATATAATGGAATACTACTCAGCCATAAAAAAGAATGAAATAATGCCATTTGCAGCAACATGATACAACTAGAGATGATCATACTAAATGAAGTAAGTCAGAAAGAGAAAGATAAATATCATATGATTTCACTTATATGTGGAATCTAAAATATAATACAAATGAACCTATGTAGGAAACAGAAACAGATTCCCAGATACAGAGAACAGACTTGTAGTTGCCAAGGCATTGAGGCAGGGAGGGATGGACTGGGAGTTTGGGATTAGCAGATGCAAACTACTATATATAGAATGGATAAACAATAATGTCCTACTGTAAAGCACAGGGAAGTATATTCAATATCCTGTAATAAACCTTAATGGAGAAGAATATGAAAAAGAATATATATAACTAGATCACTCTGCTATACACCAGAAAGTAGCACAACATTTTAAATCAACTATACTTCAATTAAAAATTTTTTTAAAGAATTGTCCACTAGAAGCATTTGCATTTTTCAATTTTAGCAGTACCCAATATAAAACATAGTAGACAGCAAAAGCTCCATTTACTAGAATATGCTTCAGTATGCAGTTAAATTTGAATTTCAGGTAAACACCAAATAGGTTTTTAATATAATTAAGCCCCAACAAATATTTAGAATGAATAGTTTTTAGTATAAGTGTGTTCCAAATAGTTCAAGCGACATACTTAAACTGCAAAAAATGATCTGTCATTTATCTGATATTCACCTCTAACTGGGCCTCCTGTGTTTCTATTTGTTAAAAATGGCAACACTATTTCCATGACTTATGCCAAGACCCAAACAAGAGCTAGAGAACTACTTTGTCTACTCTCTGTGTGGTATTTTATGAGCACATTTTTTAAGGGAGAAATGGGTGAAATTAATTGATTACATATCCATTTTCAAACACTGTTAACCTAATCTGTGAAAGCCTGAAGCAGTAGGTGTCTCAAAGGGAGTAGCTTTGATACAACAAAGAACCCGCTGTGTGTCAGGAGCAGTAAATGGAACTAGTTGAAATATTTCTGCCAAAATGACAGTAGGTCAGGTGGCCATACAATCTATTCAGGTCACTATTCCATTTTTCTGTTAAACTGATGAGTGAAAAGGAGAACAACCTGGACTGCAGCAAAGTGAATTCCAGATACATAAAACAGTTGATTTTGAACTGAATTTAAAGCTATTTTCTCATTAATGAAAAAATGGTCTATAATCATCAGTAACAGTTTAAATAATCCAACTATATGTCTGGCAAGAAAAACATATGTCCCAACTCATGTATTTGGAACATAAACGATCTTTTTTTTTTAAGTACGCGGACCTCTCACTGTTGTGGCCTCTCCCTTGTGGAGCACAGGCTCTGTACGCGCAGGCTCAGCAGCCATGGCTCACGAGCCCAGCTGCTCTGCGGCATGTGGGATCTTCCCGGACCGGGTCACGAACCCATGTCCCCTGCATCGGCAGGCGGACTCTCAACCACTGCGCCACCAGGGAAGCCCCAATAAACGCTCTTGATTGAGCTTTATCCATATGTTTCTTAAAGCATTTGCTTGCTTGCTTGCAGTTCATAAATGCTGTGCCGAGGTCAGCTGGTGCTCTAAACTGATGCTGCTATGGGTCCCACTTTTTCATCAGTCCATAGATGGAAGTCCTTTTCCCAACCTTAATAAGACACACAGTCTCTGACTTCTATACAGCATGTGGTTTTTAAAGCTTCTTTCCCATTTTAATTTTTTAAGGAAAAGTTGAGTTTGGTATGTTTTTCAAGAAAGATCACATCAAATAATTATTTTGAATATTGAATATATTAATATAGTTTACTTTTTATAGGTTGAGCAGAAATGGTCTAAACCAGGGGTCTGCAACTAAGGTCCACAGACCAATTCTGGCCTGCAACCTAGTTTGGAAAAAGAACTTTTATTGGAACACGACCACACTCGTTTGTTTACACATTGTCTTCTGCTACAACCATAGGGTTGAGTAGTTACAGCCTATAAAGCCTAAAATATTGACTCTCTGGTCTTTACACAAAAGATTTACCAACCTCTGGTCTAGATAAATATTTACCACTAGTCAAGGGGACAGATCGCTCCCCTGGAGGTGATTTGGATATAGTTAGAATAGTACAGCAGCTGTGATAATTCAGGCTTTGCATAGTGGAGAGAGACAAAGTCTAAAACACTGTCAACTTGGACATGTCTCCTCAGGCAAATGCAACAAAAGCAAAACAAACAAATGGGATTACATCAGAGTCAAAAGCTTTTGCACATTGAAGGAAACCATCAACAAAAAGAAAATGCAATTGAATGGGAGAACACAGTTGCAAATATCTTTTTCTGATATCCAAAAAAAGGGGTTGATATCCAAAATATATAAAGAACTCATACAACTAATATCAGAAAAATAAACTGATTAAAAATGGGTAGAGAAAAAAACAATGGGTCGAGGACCTGAATAGATGTTTTTTAAGAAAACATAGATGACCAATGCATCATGACCAGTCCTCATGATCAGTTCGTACACACTCATTTGGGGAATATAGGAGATGCATTACTTTTCATGCAGGGTGGTTTTAGATGAAACCGTATTCAGGCTTCTACCTTGGTGGAGCCTCCAGGACACTATACAAAATTTATTCTTTGAAGCTTGGGAAAAGCCACCCAGAGACCATCTATGAGGCTGCTCTCTGTTTCCACCAAACACTGGCCACAGACACGCCTCATACAGAATATGTGTGCCTTACATTGCATTTATTTTAATTAAATCTTACTGGCAGTGCCCAAAAGATGTTTTCCTCCAGAAAGATGGTCCAGTAGCCTTTGTTCAGGCAAAGCCCAGAGACATCAACCAGGTGTGGACTGGGTAGAGGAAAACAGTATCCACACTTTCCTCTGACTGCACAGTCAGCATACGATTTTTAGTTAGATTTATGATTATTTGGCTGGCGGGGGCTGCTTTGGGAAGGCCAATGGAGATTACAGTGAGGGGCCTTAGGTTTTACGTCCTAATCTGCCCCAGTACATCCATTCATCCCAAACTCATTGGGGCAGGAAAAGATGAGTGATTGCAGGGAGGTAAGTGCTTCTCCAGGAAGGTCAGAAATGTATCATCTGATGCTCACTAGAGCAGGAGGCTTTAGAAGGCTAAAAACCAGTGAAATCATTCACCGCATTATTGAAAAGTATTCTTAACTGGGATAGAAATTATCTTCTCACCCTTTGAATCATTTGTCAACCATAAAAAAGGAGATAAAAAATGGTTCTGTAATGATGAAATATACTTATTCAAACCCCCTCTTTTAACTTTAGTGAAACAAGTGACAAAAGCAAGTCTTGGGTTGGCTTCGTGGACTGACCCCTGCGGGCATCACCAGGCAGGCTCTAGATAGAGGGAGGCAGTAGCCTTGGTGCTGGGCTCTGAGTCACTGGGAAGATAGCCTCAATGGCTTGGGAAACCAGGAGGCCATCAGGAATAAAAAGAGGAAGCAGCTCTTTGTGAGATATCACTGAAGTGATATCTTAACTTGCATCCTGACTATGGACCTGTATAAGTAGTGGTCAGAAAAAAATAGCCCTTTCATATCTTAAAACATTTAGAGTATGGAAACATGTATCATGGAATCTTTTGATAATACAGTTACTAACAAAAATCATTAATATTTATCAGATAAATGGTATGTGCTAAGCAATGTGGTAGAGATTTTCAACATTTACCAGACTCATGATAGAAATCCTATATATAAGTATGACATACTTAAATGTTGCTTTAAAGAATTTACTCATAAACAACAAGGTCCTACTCTATAGCACAGGAAACTATATTCAATATCCTATGATAAATCATAATAGAGAAGAATATTTTAAAAGAATATATATATGTATAACTGAATCACTTTGCTGTATAGCAGAAATTAACACAACATTGTAAATCAACTATACTTCAATAAATAAATAAGAATTTGATCAAATTGGTAAAAGGTCTGAGGTGACTATTAAAATTCAACAAACCAATCACAAATTCATCTCCACACAGTAGACAAAAACGAGGACAAATAAGCATAAATCACGTTGAATAAAACTTCAGTAAGAGGTACACAGGTATTTCTCTGATTATTATTCAGGGCCTTGGGAAATTTTTTTTTCTCAAAAGAATACAGCAGCTGTGCTTTTCCAAATGAAGAAGTCAGAAAATTTGAAATTTTTGAGCAAATTTATGAATTTCTGTCTATAAAAATAATTTCCATGTATTAGCTGTTTACTGTGTACCAGGTGTTTTCCATATAGTGTTTCTCATCCCTCACAGCCTGCAATCTTTCAGTTAAGGGCAAACCTCAACGCAGTATATCAAAATTATTCATCTTTCAGGATGACAACTGAACAAAGACAGCTCCACAATGATCAAAAGGTGTTTGTTTTTGGAAGTGAGATCATGAGAGCTAACAGAAATAAATCATGTGGCTTTAGGTCCTACTGTATAGCACAGGGAACTATATTCAATATCTTGGGATAAACCATAATGAAAAAAATATAGACAAGAATGTACATACATGTATAACTGAATCACTGTGATGTACAACAGAAATGAACACAACATTGTAAATCAACTATACTTCAATTTAAAAATACATATATATAGCTTTGATTTCTCCTTTCCTCCAGAAAAGAAAAGCAATCCCAGGCCATTCACCTCCCAAACACAGTTTGGAGTCTTGCTGTGATTAGCAATGGAAGTCTCCTATCCCTATTCAATTCACAGGTCTGCAAAGTGCAGGCAGGTCCCAGAGCTGAGCACTCAGAATCACTATAAAATCAATTACCTTTTCCCATCTATAGCAGCAGGCACATACTGGCAGCTGTTCATCAATAGAGCCTCGAAAAAAATAATAATAATAACTTTACCAAGATAACAAACTTGGTGGAATTTCTTTTTTAAAACTCCTGAAAAACATGACTTAAGAAAGTATGGCTCAAAAGCAAAAGAAATGGCTGGGAGGAAAACTGATGACAAAAAAAGGAAGCTTAGTTTGGTTGAACACACTTTTTTATGTGAATTCATGAATACTAGCCGATTTATGGTCAACTTATAAAAATGTTTATTACAAATTATGAAGTTAATATCGGATAGCAAACCTGATCATTGTCAATTAAATGTAAGTTCTAAGTGAGCCTGGATGCACCTCTATTTAGTTGTGACTTTGCCAGAGGAATTTAAAATTCACACTATGGTGAAAATTTGGGATTCAAACTGTATTAGGAATAATAAAGATTGACAGTAATTTTAGGTCTGTGGCCTGTCCTCTAGACCAGTGTTTCTCAAAGTCTGCTTCTGGATCAGCAGCAAGGAATCACTTGGGAATTTGTTTAGAAATGCAGATTCCCAGGCCCTACCTCAGATTTGCTAAATCAGGAACTCTGGAGATGGAGCCTAGCAACCTATATTTTAACAAGCCTTTAGGAAATTCTAAAATTTTGAGAACCACTATTTTAGTATCCATAAACTCAGTGTTCTGGTTTACAAGAATTGGTTAAAATACATGTCTTTAGGACTAACCAAAGGAAAAGTACTGTACAGTAATTCTCAGTTTACAGAAATGAAAAGTTTACTTGCAAACTGCTTTGGTTTTCTAGAAGAACATAGCAAAATGAACTAAAATTCTCAGTCCAATCCACAAAGCCAATTTAACTTCTAAAATTAGAACTATCATACTAAACATGCAATTTAATAGGCACTGTAATGGAATGTCCTTCCAGAAATAACTATGGAAAGCTGAAAGCTGATACAGGGAAGTGGGCAAGGTATATGAGAAAGGTAAAAAGGCTCTCCCAATCCTGCTCCCCCAGGGCTTTTACCCCCATTTCTAGGCCAACCCCACTGGAAGAGGACAGAGTTTGAAAATGGGACAAAGTCACAGGGGAGTGGTGGCAGAGGCTGAGTTCTCCCTGATGGGAGAAGGGAGTGAGTGATGACTGTTGCCATTGGACCTCTGACAATGTGCAGCAAGGTGGAGGGAGGGATGGCAAAAATCTCCAGAGATTTTAAATGTATCAGTCACTCACTGTAGAATTAGCACAGTAACTTTAATTCCTATAGAAATCATCCATATTTTTATATCACATTACAATATAATATTACAGCAAAATCCCCCCAGAAGCTGACAAAGTCAACAGCAGCCCCTGAGGCAGAGAAAAAGAGGAACGCTTCAAAAGGGTCTATTTGCATCCAGGGGCTGTTTGTTACGCAGGCATTTGAAAGCAGAGACAATGAAATCAATCACTAGATTAATTTACACAAACTTTTCACAGAGGGGAGGAGAGCTAGATTACTTTTGATGACAGATTCAGACAAGACTTTGTTTCTGCTCCCCATAAAACTCAAAATGTATCACAGAGGCATTTCAATGTAAATTAAATCATAGGATGCTTTAAACAGCAGAATCCTGGGAAACTCCAAAATATGATTATTAACCAATGGATGCCACCATCAGCAGTGCATCATCTTACTTGGAATGTGCAGAGTCTAAGTAACCAGAACTAGTTTCACACTGAAGCAGAAAAGACGAATGTCTAAATCATGGGATTTGAAGTTCAACAGGAGGGTCTCTCTACTCCCATACTATAACACATGGCTCATGGGGTCAGATTTTTTAAAACTTATATCCATATGAACGTTATCTACAAAGAAAGTTACCTTAGGGAGTCCATATGTTTCTTTAGTGTTTCTGCCATTCCTCAAAAGATGTTTGAAATCTCTCTCAGGATTAAATTAAAAACTAATTTATGAAACATAAAAAACTGTTTTTACTGCCTTAAATGTACACCCATTATCTTTTAATCCTAAACAGTTTACCTCATCATGACTTTTGCCTTTTCCTAACAACATGCTATTGAAAGATATACCATGGACAAAGGAGATTAGTATTCTGTCTATAAAGAAAATTAAGGAAGAATTTTTCCCTATGAAGTTTCTAATATTATAAATAGTTTGCAAATGTTATCATAGCTTAAGGAAGTGACAAGATTGATAGAGAAAGCATTTATACATGTTTGATTTTGTCATGTTTGTTAAAACATATACCACTATTACAGCAAAATATATACGCCCCCATTTAAAAGGACCATACAGTGCCTGAAATTCCATTATTATGTTTTATAAACCATTTCTCTATCCCTGAAGGTCTTATTTTAAAATGCAAATACCTAGGAAAGAAGTAATGCATTAAGTCACCTACAATTTATAGCAGTGGGATATATTACTTTTTGTTTGCATTAATCCCTAAGTGAAATTTAATGTTTCCTTCAATTATGAATGTAATCAATCACTGTAGAATTAGCACTGTAACTTTAATTCCTAAAGAAATCATCAATATTTTAAACTATATCACATTACAATATAATATTGCAGGTATAGCAAAATATCACAGATCACTACTTTGAAATTACAATAGTTATTAGACCTATCTCCAAATCTTGTTATTTAATGAATGAAGCACATATTACTATATCACAATTTTTAAAAAACATTTTGGGACATTCCCTGGCAGTCCAGTGGTTAGGACTGGACTTTCACTTCAGGGGCGAGGGTTCAATCCCTGGTTGAGGAACTAAGATCCCACAAGCTGTGAGGCAAGGCCAAAAAAAAAAGATAGTTTGAGATCTGTATTTCAATATAAGTGGTTTTCTTTATGGTATGTCTTTCGTAGCATGCCTGTAAAACCCATATGCTAAGAAGGGAACCATCAGTCTCCTCCTACTGAAAAGAGGTGGCTCAAAAAAGGTTATATAATGAGTTCATTTATTACATTTATTTTTAATTGAAGTGTATTTGTTTTACAAAGTTGTATTAATTTCTGCTGTACAGCAAAATGACTCAGTTATACATATACATACATCCTTTTTAATATTCTTTTCCATTACTATTTATCCCAGGGCATTGAATATAGTTGCCTGTGCTACACAGTAGGACTTTGTTGTCCATCCCTTTTATATGTAATAGTTTGCATCTGCTAATCCCAAACTCCCACTCCATCCCTCCCCACAACCTTGTCAAACACAAGTCTGTTCTCTACATCTATGAATCTGTTTCTGAGTCTATTTTCTTTTTGATCAGGGCAGCAAAAGATTACAGGATACCATAATAGCAGTTGGAAAGGGTTCCCCAAGGTTAGAAGGCAAATTTTGCATGTAATAAACTTGGCGTGCCCTGCCTTTTCCAAGAGCAAAAGCAGTAACACAGTTCTAGAGGCATATTGCATAAACTGTCAGCTTGGAAATCATGAGTTGAATGTACCTACTCTCTCTATGACCAAAATGTCTGTAGAGAATCTCTGGTAAAGCAGTCTAGTTTAACAGTTTATCATTATCCAGGATATCAACCATGGAGGAGGTGGTAAAGAAAGAAATGGAAAATCTGACATTATATCAAGCTGAACTAATCCCAGCATGATACTAAGTAGCTGAGAAAATTGAAGGAGAAACAACAAAAGTGATGAGGCAGGGGGACTGAGTCAGGAGATGAGTTGGACGGCTGTCTCAGGAAAACGGTCAAGTCATTGTGTATGGGTGTCAGGAGGGGTCCACCCCTTAACGCCTAACACTAAAGAGTGAAAGCAATCATTTGGTGCAGTTTACCTCTGAAGGGAGCACAGAGGGACAAATATGGAAGAAAATAAATAACTATAGTGGACACATTGGCACAAAGATAAAAAGTGCTTAGCAAAAAAAAAAAGAAAAATAAAGACTGTTGAGTAAGTCAAAACTTTTAACTTGACCATTCCATATGTTGCCAGTATTTTTTCACAACTTTGCAAAGAATTTTATTGATGAAACACTAGGGTACCAAAGAGAAACAAGATATAGTTTAATCTCACTTTGTAGTTCAGTCCATATTATGCTTGAAATAAAAATATAGCTGATTTGAGTCTTTTTTTTAAAGAATATTTTCTGAAATTGTTGAGTATTTTAAATAATTTTGAAATAAAGAGCGTTATTTTCATCATCAAGCAACTGTAAAGGTACCCCTTGAACATGTATATGTAAATATATTTGTACTATTTGTTATCTGTAAACATCCCAGTGAGAAAGATTAATCCACTTAATTGAGAAGGAAAGGATAACATTCACTGAATGATGTTGAAATTGTCTCAAGAAGAAACAAATATATCTCTTTTTTCTAATAAGTAAATAAATAAAATTGTAGGAAAAAAAAAAGTTAAGTGAAACTGTGACCTCTTGAGGCACAAGGAGGATTCTTAGGACACTTGGAACACTTTGAATGTGAAGTGACCTATCAGATGTGTTCGTGTATTAGTCAGGACAATCAACACTGGCTGGGGTAACAAATATCACCAAAATCCGTAGGTGACAGTAGGAATGTAGGGAACATCTGTTACATTGTCCTCTTCTCTGGGATGTTTGCCCACTTCCAACCACCACTTTCACCTTAACTATTCTGGGAGTTGACATGTTCCCTCATGGTCCCTCCATCTGACAATGGACTAGGAGATGCACAACTGACCCAGAAGAGGTTAATCACAGAGATAGTCAGGGGAGGATGATGGGAGCTCTGTAAAAAGATAGACTCTGAAGCAAATCCTGGGCTCAAATCCTGGCTGTAGAGATTTATGAGCTGGTGAATTTAGGCAAGTCACCTAACTCTTCAGAAGCCTCGAGCATACCACGTATCAAATAAAAGTTGTAATAATTCTGATCTCATAGATTTGTTGTGAGAAACAAAGTTAAAAATTAATTGACAGTGTATAAGTTTGCTTCTGACAAAAAGTGTTCCATTCATTATTTCATTAGACCACGTTTGGTATTAAGAGCTGACCTAAGCAGGGCCAACAAGAACTTTCTTCTGGATGTTTAAAATTAGGGAATGGGTCATTGAAGCCCATTTCCCACAGGGATGGCAGGGTTTTAAGACAAAATTCAGGTGCCACTGGTGACCTGTCCAGCCACATGGCAACCCCAGTCTGTGGTGGGAAAGAAAGAAGCTGACAAAGAAACAATCAGAGATGGGTGCCCAGGGAATAACCCGGCTGCTATAAGTCCCAGCTTCAAATATCTCTGGAGGTCTGGGCAGCCCAATCTCAGCTGAATCTGGATTTGCAACCTTGGTTTGATGTGTGAGTCAATAAAATACTTGTTTGGCCTAAACTATATAAAGTTTGATTCCTATTACTTAAACCAGTCCTGATGACTATAATGAAAATAGTCTAGGTTTCATGGCATCCTGGGTTTTCTCAGTCTCTGCCTACAATGTTCAAGGTATAGGCTATGTACAGAACAGCTTTAACTTTGTGACTTGAATATTAAAAGTACAGAGCTCACTTTGGGCAATTAGGCTTTCAACCTAAGAGAATCTCAAACTGCTGATGAACTGTTTAGAAGAGAACAATAAAATTTAGCCTGAACTTGGAAAAAGTGATCAAATCTAATTCTAGAAAGTGAATTGGAATGAGCTGATGATTTTAAAGAAGGACAACTTTTATGTGTATTTCTAAAGAATCTGCCACTTTAAGGATTCTGCAGAAGCTGTTGAAGCTTAATTTGGTATGGTTCTATGGTTCTAAAAGAAAGAGTTAAAGTGCCAAATTTAGATTTTCCCCTTTGTTTTATTTCTGAACTAACTGTGATTTATTGAATGTGCTGGGCATTTAATGTAATGACATCTATGAAACAATATGTCAAACTCAATTTCTTTCTTCTTTTTATCAATTTCAGTATATTTGGTTAATTCAGCTACAAATACATACTGTATCCTGAATTAATCTTAGTGTCCTGCCAAAGATCAAATGCCAACTCATGAAATTTTAAATTCTTGAGTCATTCTCCCATTAATCTCAACCTTCATCTTTCCCAGAAGAGATTATGCCTTGATAAACAAATGCCTTTGGGAAAACTACAGTGCATTTGCTTTCCATAAGGATGTTGGAATTTCATAAGGTTTCCCAAATATTTTCATGTGTCAATGCCACTGATAAAGGCAGAAAAGCTTACCTAATTAGCTTGGGAAAGAAGTCTCATTGGCCTTAAAGTGTAAATGAGAATGGAGTTTTTTTCCTCTAGATATCACTGAAGTTGAATATTTAGATTTAAAATAAATCATCACTTCATCAAAGCAATCTCTTTCTCCACTTACCTCTCCATTTTTTTGGATGAGACATCATTTTCTAATTAGTATTGTATTGATTTGTGGTCATGTGTTACCCCCTTTATTTGACTAGAAAGTCACTGAGGGCTGAGACTGTGGTTTTTACATCTTTGTAGCTGTCACTGCACCTGATTCAGGTGTTTGGACAATAAGGAAGTTCCATAAGTGTTTGCTGAAGTAACAAATCACCTGCAAAACCGATCTATTTCTCATTAAATTATAATAATGTAATGCTGGGAGAAACATTTATTGCCTTCCCTCAGTCAGTATCTATCTAAACTCTGCTTAAACTGAACTTTCTAAGTAAGGAAATTTTACTGTATATTATACAGTGTGATCAAAATACCAGAAAGTCCTTTTGCTTCTAAATATTCAGAAGTTTATGTTAATATGTATGCACACACACTCATACTGCTTAGAATTCCTTTCTAAAATGAGTAAAGAAAAAGCCATCAGTCATTCATGCATCAATTAGAGTTAGTCAAATTATTTCTTTCCTGAAACCTCAGGAATTAGGATAATGGGGGTTTATGAGCCAAGTATATTGCACACATTTAATGTTGCTAGAAATAGAAATTTGCTTATTACTTTTAGAGGGAGACCTGGCATATGTCTCTGATACATAGAAATGTTTATGCTTTTGACCTAATCATCCAACATTTGGAATTTGTTCTAAGTAAATAATGTGAAAATGAAAAACAAAAATGAGCAAAGACTTTTATAATAGCATTTTAAGAGGAAAGTATAAAAACAAGCCAAATAATCAATAATAGGAAAAGTATTCGAGATTTATAGAGAAATTTGATGACTAATTCTACTGATAAGATAAATGTAGAAAGGATATAGAAAAATGATGTTGAGTGGATAAAAGAAAATACAGCATAATATATAACTTTTGATGACAACTACATACACTGTCACTGGTATGAAAACTAGAAGAGATAATCCAAAAAAAGATTACATATACAGTTATCGGAGTCAGATATCCATTTTGAAAAGATTATTGATAAAGTAAAAACTATTAAATCTGCAAAAAGTTTGAGCTGAGGACAAGGAAGAGTGTATAAAATTTATGTTGACTAAGTAAATCAGAGATGGCCTGGACTAGACATTCCAGGAAGGGCTTCAGCAGCCCATGGAAAGAATAGGAAGGAAACCCATGAGAATGGAGGACGCCAAAAAATTAATACAAGTGCTTCAAATGCTGCGTAAGTTTGACCTGCATGAAGAATCCCAGAGTTGTAACCTCACTTATCAACAGAACTAATCATAAGTCTCAGTGGTATATTCTTCCTTATAGTTTCTCTAATGCCTTTATGCTCTAGTTTAAGACTTTTGTGGTTGCTTTTCCCTGGGAAGAAACAATGAGTTAGCTAGACTCGTGCTCAGTGCAATTGATTCCTTTTATACATTTAGTTATCTTTACTTATGCATCTAAATCCTCTTTAAAAAACTAAGAAGTCTCTATCCTTGATTCTTTTTAACTAGAGATAGCTTTGATGAAATAAGAAATGATTCATAATAAGTTAGTCCTAATAACAATAGCAAACACACAAATGAGTATATATTGGGCAGCATTCTGGGGGTTTAGCACAAAGCAATTCATTTTCATCAGATAATAATCATATGATGTGGGAACATTTATAATCTTCAGATTAGAAAACCAAGGGAGAAAGAAATTCATTGCCCCAGATTTTTCAACTAGTTTGAGCAGAGCTAGGATGTATACACCAACCATCTAAATAAAAATCCACTCAATCACTTTCAATACTACCTCTCTTTCAGCATTAGCTCCCTCCTGTTAAAAATCATGAGGGAGGGCTTCCCTGGTGGCGCAGTGGTTAAGAATCTGTCTGCCAACACAGGGGACAAGGGTTCAAGCCCTGGTCCGGGAAGTTCCCACATGTCACGGAGCAACGAAGCCCGTGCGCCACAACTACTGAGCCCGTGCTCTTAGAGCCTGAGAGCCGCAACTCCTGAAGCCCACGTGCCTCGAGCCCGTGCTCCGTAACAAGAGAAGCCACCGCAATGAGAAGCCCACACACCGCAATGAAGAGTAGTCCCCACTCGCTACAACACACACAGCAAGGAAGACCCAATGCAGCCAAAAATAAAAATAAATTTTTTTAAAAAATCATGAGGGAGTTAACAATCATCTTAGCAACATGGAAAAACTCTATTAAGGGAGATCTCCTAAAGGGCAGCAACTTGCTAATTCCAGATTCTCCCAACCCTGAACTCAGAAGTAATTATGATACAGTGTATGTATACAGTTAAACTCCCTAATGCTTCAAAAATTATCAGTTGCTGAAGATGAGTTATTTGGTTTAGTGTCGATTAACTCCTTTGTCCTAGTGTTCCTGAACCTCCTCTTCCTGCCAGACTCCTCTTAATTCCAAAAAGCTACAAGCTGACATTGACTCATACAAGGGGAGAAATGTTTATCTTGTGGTTATCAAAGTTTGAGAGGCTTTTGAAAGAGACTTTGTGTAACACACACTCTTCCTTACTGTGCTGATAAATTGAACCCCCCGTGTCGTATTGGGCATTGATGCTACTGGGGAACAAGTTGAAGGGGACAAACCTCCAGGCTGCTGTATTTCAGCCAACAGCAGCCAGTGACCTGATACTGTGAAAATCTTCAAACTTTTAAGGCTTCTTTCTCCAGAATTGAATAAATTAATCACATGTGCTGTACTACAAATAAATGTGTGCCTTTTTGTTGATTCTTGACCCTGGGGACTGACTGAAGTTAACATACAAAAATAGATGAGGGAAATATTAGGCGAGGTCCACCATAATTTCTCAGTCTCTAATTTTTTATGATTTTCTGTTGTTTTAAGTCAAAAATATCTCCACACATCTGGGTTATTTCCAAATTAGAGCCAACAGTTTTTAGTAGTCAGAAAAACAGAACTCATCAGTATTAAAAGCTCAAGCAAGGGAAGTCCAGACAAGGGACAATGTCTAAAGTAGGCTTCACTTGTTTCCAATAAAACACTAATTGGAATTTCTGAGAAAACAAATTATTTAATTGAAACCTATATATGACCATTCTAACTCTTTGACTGTACCAATTAAATTCCGGGTTGAATTCTAAAAGTACCCAGTGCATTCTTTAAGTACAAATATCTGCCTTCGGCAATAAAATTTGGAAGAAGATTTTCATTCTCTGTACTAAGAAAGCTCACACACATGCACACCACACACACACACACCACTGCCCCAGCTCAGCCACCCCCTGGACACATGATATATCCAGCTTATCATGTTTGTTTTTAAAAAGCTTTGACTTTTTAGGGTGAATCTATCTTGAGCAAATTTACTTACCATAACCATGTTTTACTAGATAAATACAAATGGTTTAAATTGCTTAATACCTATTTGCATTACATTTGCACCTAGATGATAAGCAAAGCTGTACAGAGTTAGTATATCATTGTTAAATATGTCAAAGCCATAATAACTTTATCATATGCAAAGTATTTCCTGCAAATATTACAAAATTATTAGGCTTCTAATGTAATTTTTTTCTCCATTAATTTTTCTAAGTACACATATACACACACACATACATATACATTGACAAGAGAGTTTTCAGGTTAAAAGAAAAGCAAGGTGATAGGGGAAAGGCAGGGGAACTGAGGGATAAGAGGAAGAAGAAAAAGGTCTCTCACTCTGGCCCGTTTTAATTCTGGCCCTGAACATTCACTTATTCATTCAACAAGCATTTATTGAGCACCTACTAAGTGGCAGACACAAGATCTGATCTCTGTTCAAAAATATATAAAGAAGCTACTTTAAACTTGACTTTTTCCTTATTTTCATTTGTTTGCCATAGATGACTTCCTTTATTTTTTTCCACTTAAGAAAATTGTGAAATGGATATTAAAGTTAAGCCAGGATTAACAGAGGTTTGGAGAAGAATTCCGTTGAGGGATGAGTAAGCACTTTCGTTTCTCACCTCTCTCTTTCCCATTCATCCTGACACTGCCGGGGAGGAAAACAAAAGGGCCTCTGTTTTCCGGGAAAAGTGTGTAAATAAGATTACAGTTAAAGGTTCAGAAAAGCTAGCAAGTGGAGGCTGGCCTAGACCATAGATTGTCTGAAAGTCTAAAGCAGTTTTGACTTCATCATGGAGAATTATAAAGTTTTTTAAATTAATTTTTATTGAAGTATAGTTGCTTTACAATACAGTGTTAATTTCTGCTGTACAGCAAAGTGAATCAGCTATATGTTTACATATATTCCCTCTAAAAAGTTTTTAAGTAAGGAAATAGCCTGATTTATTGTAAAGGTGCTTTTCAGGCTATTGACCTGACTGTGGTCCGCAGAGTGAAATAGAGAGAAAGTCTCTTAAAATATTCCAAGATATTAGCTGTAGGGGATAGATGGACTGATGGATTGAATTCAAACATTTTAGAGAAAGCTTTGTCAGAACTTGACAACAGAGGGGAGTGGGGGATAGGGAAAGGAGGAAAGTGAGAATTGTGATTGGGATAGTAAGAAAAAAGAGACCTAGCAGCAAGAGAACGAATACATGAGGAGAGTGTTTGTATTGGAAGTAAGAAACACTACCAAAAAAGTCTCCATCGTTCTAATGTTGAAAGTAATTTGTTCTCTGCTTTGGTTCATTTGCCCCCATCACTCAGATGGGGAAGGACCAGAATTGATGACTCCCGAGGCTATTACCTTGTTTACCACAAAGGTGTTTGATGTAAAATCAGGTCAGCTGGAAAAGATTTCAGAAATCTCCTAAAATGACATGACTTAAATGTGCAGAGTGAAAATAAGTACATTTCAAAGCAAAGGTTATTAAAAGAGAATGTTTTTTTTAAAAAATAGATATCACCAACCTGAGAAAGTAATGGAATATGTCACAAATCCCTGGGCATTCCTTATGCTCTAGGACTTCTAAATTGCCCTTTTCTTTCTCTTCCCACCCTTCTGAGATTTTCCTCTATACCCCTGTGACACTTGGATCATTTCGCCTTTGTCTTTCACACCTGCATTGTTAATATTGTCAACTACAATTGGAACTTGCCACTGTCACTTGCCATCTACCTCTGCAAGGATTAAATCATGTGCTGCTGTGCATGTAGCTGCTGATCTTCAAAACCCCCCACAAAGGACTTCAGGGTGGAGAGCTGAAATGAGACACTCTGTGCTCTGGGAAAAACTGGCACAACAGGTCTTCAGAGAGATATTTTCGGGAGCCGATTTTATGAGCCCAATTCTTGTGTCTCCTCATATGTAGAAAAACACGAAAATCCTTCATGATGACGACTGCTCCTCATGACTGGCAGAAACCTTCTGCCAAAAAATATGTGCTTGATTACATGTACTCCCCCTTCACCAAAATCACATATATACTGACCTTCCCCCTTACGTCTTTGGAGCAGTTTCTCAGCGCTATCTGAAATGCTGTCTCCTGGACTGCAGTCCCCTTTTTGGCCCCAATAAAACTTAAGTCACAACTCTCTCATTGTGCATTTTTTAAAGTTGACAGTTTTATGGTGACCACAAAGGGACCCAGAGAGGACTTCTCGCCTTCGCCTGAACTCTATGAGGAACCAGAGCCTTCGTACCAGCAGAGGCACCTGTCTGCCTCCTCTGAGAGTCCACACGAATTTGGGTAAGTCTCCCCTGGTTCTCGGATCTCCCGTATTGGTTGATGATCCTGAGTGTTATTTGGCGGTACACAGCAGGTACCTGCCTCCTCCCAGTTGAAAGATACTGGGGGCGGGGGGGGGGAGCTGGTTAAAAGATATCAGGGAAATACCCACCCAGCTGAAAGATACCGGGGGGACTGGATTGAAAGATACTGGAGAGTACCCATCCAGTTGACAGATACTGGGGGTAGGGCGATGGTTGAAAGATACCAAGGAAATACCCACCCAGATGAAAGATACTGGGGGGAGAGGGGGCTTGTTGAAAGGTACCAGGGTTTGCTCAGTTGTAGGAGACTGAGTGGTCTTCACTGAGTGGTTAGGTATGAGACTGATCTGATGCTTTTCCTCATTTTGGCTGCCTTAATAGTATTTGTTGGGATAAAAGTGAAGATATTAAAATGAGAGCTTTGCTCTGAAGAAAAGGGACAAGACTCCTTCTGGACGGTTACAGCTTTCTCAGGTGACTAGGAAATTTATGGGAGTGGTGGAGGCAGAGTCCTCATGCTGTGCCATGGTCCCATAGGGAAAACCATTCATTGATTAAAACATTTGCTCGTCTAGGGGTCATGGGTAAGAATTGGCCATTCAGCAATTCGAGCACCCGCGGTGCTCTTAGACCACAGAAGGGAGAAACTGAGACATGTAAGAGGGCTGAAACAACTGTGGGAGGATGCCTAGAGGAACTAAGCTCACAAGCAGCACACTGGCCACCACACTTCACTAGTAAATTTTATCCCTGACAAATTCAACTTTAAAATGGGAAATAAAGCCTCTCAAACACAGAAACAAGGGGCATCAGAAAGCCAGCCTCTGACTAACACTCCAGCCAGGTTTATGTATGTACAAAAACACATACTTTCAAGTACCTACTTAATTGGGGAAATTATACTAAAGGAGATCTCAACCTAAAATCACCAAATTGGAGTTCTTTTGATATTACAAAATTAATATTTTTGCATGCATGGTTAGAAAAAAGCTGGCTGTAAAATCAAACAGACTGAATGGAATGCTTATTTTGATTGGTATCTAGAAGCTTCTAAAAGAGGAAATGATAGAGTAACTTCTTTTTAAACATGTAACTAAAGCTAATAGAAATAATAAAGGAAACATTTCAGTGTACAGTAGGAAAGTAGAATGTATGTTTTCAGTAAAGAAGGAATGAGGAACGGAATTGCATTTTATCAAGAGAAAAGGGTAGGTCCGACTTATAGCTGGCTGTTTCTAATGGGAAATACAGTGATGGATACAGAAAATGATAAAAAGTGCTGTGGAATATGGACCCCAAGAAAAGAGTTTTATGCATGGTCCAAATTGACTAAGGTTAAAATAAATTTGAGTAAATGAATTGTAAAAGTAAGCACGTGAAAAACTTGAATTTTGTTTTTCTCTCTCTTAAGAGGACAAGGTATTTTTAAATGTTGAACTGCATTTCATAACAGATTTCAAGTTTCTTTACCTTTTAAGTGATCTGTTCTATATCTGCCTTTGAAATCTTTTATTGTTACTTTAGCTAAGTGAATAACTATAGTTTCATGGTGACCTGTGATCCTATCTGACTGAGTGTTCTAAACCCTTTTTGATATTTTTTGCTGAAACTTCCTAAATGAAACTCTAATGAAGTCCTTTTGACCTCTAGCTAACTTTGGGTTGCTTCAAAGGGCCCCAGAAACATCCCAAAGAGAGATATAAACTAGGTTCATTTGGTATGTTGAGTTACATGGGAATAATTGTGTCAAATGAGTAATAAATCTTCTTAGGTTATATTGTATGGCAAATGTTAGTAATATATATATTCTGGAAATTATACAGAGTACCTAAAATTCTGATATGTCCTGGTAAAATGTTATCAGTCATAATTCTGGTCATTATCTTAAAGTGTTGTATGTCACAGCAATAACCAGTTACTCTGTCAATTGCATTGCATAGTAATCAGATTTTAAACATGCCTTCTTAAGACAAAAGACTTAAGTCTTTTGTCATCATAGACACTTACGGTTTTAATCAAATGCCTTTGCAAAAATGCTTCCGCTTCAAGAAGATTTATAGAAAGTACTTTTGGATAAATACAAGTTTCTGACTTTCAGACCATAATGCTGGGTAAGAAATTGAAGAATTCTACTGAAAAACCTGATGGCTTCATACAGCTGTTAACCAAAAGGATTAGTTACATAAGACTGAGTGAACTGGTAAATATGGTTATAATTTTTATGCTTTCTATCTGAAAAATTATTGGTTTGGATCTGTGTTTTCCAGGTGTAAGGAAAACCTTCCCCTCAAACTAATCATGGTTTACATTAATATGGTAAATTATACCTTTGTAGGCAGAATTGAAACATTTATCTTTTTTCTCTACCTGCTCCCTCCAGAGTTTATAAACTCCCAGGATCCCAGCAGCATTATCAGATAAATTAGGAAGACCATTCAGTAACAGGTACAGAAACCTCAAGGTATTCTGGGGACCTTAAAAAGGGAGGAATTCATCTAGATCTGTTAGGTGAAATCAGTGATAAGCCCTTGGCGTGACTTTCCTAGCCTTGAAATGTCTTTTAAAAGTTCAATCTGATGAAGCAAGAAGAACTACAGTCCTGCAGCCTGTGGAATGAAAACCACATTTGCACCACATTTGCAGAAAGATACACAAAATGAAAAAGCAGAGGACTATGTACCACATGAAGGAACAAGATAAAATTCCAGAAAAAAAACTAACTGAAGTGGAGATAGGCAACCTTCCAGAAAAAGAATTCAGAATAATGATAGTGAAGATGATCCAGGACCTTGGAAAAAGAGGGGAGGCAAAGATCGAGAAGATGCAAGAAGTGTTTAACAAAGACCTGGAAGAATTAAAGAAAAAACAAACAGACGAATGATACAATAACTGAACTGAAAACTACACTAGAAGGAATCAATAGCAGAATAACTGGGGTAGAAGAATGGATAAGTGACCTGGAAGACTGAATGGTGGAAATCACTGCTGTGGAAGAGAATAAAGAAAAAAGAATGAAAAGAAATGAAGATAGCCTAAGAGACCTCTGGGATAACATGAAATTCATCAACATTCGCATTATAGGGGTTCCAGAAGGAGAAGAGAGAGAGAAAGGACCCAAGAAAATATTTGAAGAGATTATAGATGAAAACTTCCCTAACATGGGAAAGGAAATAGCCACCCAAGTCCAGGAAGCAGAGAGTCCCAGGCAGGATAAACCCAAGGAGAAACATTCAGAAACACAGAGTAATCAAATTGACAAGAATTAAAGACAAAGGAACATACAAATTGATAATTACCTTAAATGTGAATGGATTAAATGTTCCAACCAAAAGACACAGACTCACTGAATGGATACAAAAACAAAACCCATATATATGCTGCCAACAAGAGACCCACTTCAGACCTAGGGACACATACAGACTGAAAGTGAGGGGATGGAAAAGATATTCCATGCAAATGGAAATCAAAAGAAACCTGGAGTAGCAATACTCATATCAGATAAAATAGACTTTAAAATAAAGAATGTTACAAGAGACAAAGAAGGATACTACATAATGATCAAGGGATCAATCCAAGAGGAAAATATAACAATTATAAATATATATGTACCCAACATAGGAGCACCTCAGTAAATAAGGCAAATGCTAACAGCTAAAAGAGGAAATCAACAGTAAGACAATAATAGTGGGGGGACTTTAACACCTCACTTACACCAATGGACAGATAATCCAGACAGAAAATTAATAAGGAAACACAAGCTTTAAATAAGACAATAGACCAGTCAGATTTAATTGATATTTATAGGACATTCCATGCAAAAACAGGAGATTACACTTCTTAAGTGCACACATAAATGCCCATCGACAGATGAATGGATAAAGAAGATGCGGTACATATATACAATGGAATATTACTCAGTCATAAAAAGGAATGAAACTGGGTCATTTGTAGAGACGTGAATGGACCTAGAGAATGTCATACAGAGTTAAGTAAATCAGAAAGAGAAAAACAAATATTGTATATTAACGCACATAAGTGGAATCTAGAAAAATGGTACAGATGAACCAGTTTGCAAGGCAGAAATAGAGACAAAGATGTAGAGAACAAGTGTATGGACATCAAGGGGGAATGCAGGGGAGGGTGGGTAGTGGTGGTGGGATGATTTGGGAGATTGGGATTGACATATGTACACTAATATGTATAAAATAGATAACTAATAAGAACCTGCTGTAAAATAATTAAAATTCAAAAAAATTTAAAATAAGTATAAATAAATAAATAAATAATAAATTAATTAAAAAGTTCAGTCTGAGACCCCTTATTTTCAGCAAAGAAAAAACCTGCATGATCAATTATAGTTATATCAATATCAGGACAAGTTTATTGAGACCAGATTTATTTTGCAAACAAATTACTCTTAATTTGGCTGTATTTGGTAGAAATTAGGGTAATTTTAGAGAGAAAATGATGCTTCAATGAATGTTAAATCCCAGTTTTGTTAATGGAGGTCTGTATTTACTAAGACTCACTTCCTGGATAGTTCCTTGCTATTATGTTATATTGACATAAAGTTAAATTGAATTATTAAAAGGACACTCTAAGTTTGTTTCTGAAACTTATCTTAGTAATCTGCCTTTGGATGAAGATCAGATGCCCCACGACCTGCAACCAAGGGACTATGTATATTGGAAAAGACATCATTTAAAGACTCACTACAACCCAGATGGAAAAGCCCTCACCAGGTACTCTTAATTAGCTCATGTGCAACAAAATTAAAGGAAAATGTCTCCGATTAATTTCCAGTTACAAAGGGTCCTTGCACAGGACTGGTCTACAGAGAGGACTGCTGATGTCAAAATCACCTTAAAACAATGCTCAGAGGAAACTACACTCACACCAGGACAAGAAGAAGACAATATCAGAAGTAGACAGCTTACCCAAGATGCTGGACCTGACTCGTATGATCATTTATAATGTTTTCTGACTTCTTGGACCTTTACATATAAATCAAATGTTTTTCTATCATGGACACGATCCTATGCTAGTTTTAAAAATCAATCCATTTGTTGGGTTTGTGGCCAATTACCTGTGTCTAGCACTTCTGGGTTACCTTGGTGCATTTCTCCACTCCAAGGCTCTAATTGGACGGTCCTTAGGACCTTTATTTTAGAAGAAAGAAAGTTCAGTCCTGTTTAGGCTACTCTTGATATTACTAGATGGGATCCCCTCACCTAGACAATTAATAATACCTATTCTGACCCTGGCCATAAAAATGAATTTTCCTCTAAAGTTACTCAAGCTCAATCAGAGCAACAAGCAAAATTTCATCCAAGGAATAAAAGCTCCCACAACTATGGGACGGATTTTTGTGGTTAACACCAGGTTATGGTCATTTAAGCTTTAAGGCACCCCTTTACCTTGGGAACAATTAAATTATACTAAGGATAACCAGCCTAGTAACTAGGAAATTGGGCTGGGAGCTTTATGGACAGTGCCGATATATCATTTCCCTGAAAGATAAAGATTGGTACAGAACAGACTGTCAGATCACCTGAGGATATAATGGGCTGCACCTAATGGAAGTTCTTGGCTTAATTCTCACTTATGACTTTAATAATACTGCTAGCTATGTTATTTGTATTTTTCCTGTTTTACAGGGAGATTATATATAATCTGTTTTACAAGACTGTTGTTTCCTGCATTAACAAATGCGTGATTGGGCCTCCGACAAAAATATATAGTTTTATATGAGATCAATGATTGTAATAGTGTAAATAGATATGGGAAGATACAACAAGAGGGAATTTTCCTGGACCATAACAGATTAGTAAGACAGGTGGTCCAGAGTCCTTAGTTACTGTTAAAAGATCTAGTCTGGTAATAGCACATTGAGTGACCTATTAGCAAAATCTTCTTCAGACCTAGGAATGAGCCTTCCTAGCAACGTGGGATGAAATGGTCATGAAATGCCTCCCAAGGCATGGTTGAATTTATGACCATGAAGGGACCCTGTCAACTACAATTGACACTCACCATTGGCACTCGCCATCTACCTTTACAAGGATTAAATCATGTGCTGCTGCAGCTGGTGACTTTCAACACCCCCTGAAAGGAGTTCAGGGTGGAGAGCAGAAATGAGGCACTCCGTGCTCTGGGAAAAACTGGCACAACAGGTCTTCAGATTGATATTTTCAGGAGCCCATTTTATGAGCCCAATTCTTGTATCTCCTCATATCTAGAAAAACACGAAAATCCTTCATGGTGATTATGAGCAGTAACCTTCACGAAACTAGCAGAAACCTTCTGCCAAAAAATATGTGCTTGATTACATGTACTCCTCCTTCACGAAAATCACATATATACCAACCTTCCCCACTACCTCTTTGGAGCAGTTTCTCAGAGCTATCTGCAATGCTGTCTCCCTGGCTGCAGTCCTCATTTTGCCCCCAATAAAACTTAACTCGCAACTCTCACGTTGTGCATTTGTTTAAGTTGACAATATTATTATAGTTTGAGTTCATTTTTTACACTAATTCCCCAGTGGAAACTCCCTGAGGACGAGGATGATACCTTATTCATTTTCGTATCCAGATACTGGCATAGTGTTTAATACATAAAAGGTCTCATTTTATTCAATGCCATTTAAATTCAATTTGTATGTTTGGCCTCCAGAATTACATAAATTCTGCCAAGGTTGGACCCCAGCACCCTGTATAAAGCCTTGGGCACAATGGAATAACAGTGACAGAGGTTACTTTCTTATTTTGTCCACTTTGTAGTTAGGAAAAAAACATACACTATCACATTTGATCTTCAAGGCAGTCCAGTAAGCCGAGGTTTTACTCCCAGGTATGTATAAGGAACAAGGTCACATTTTAAGCCATCAACTCAGTACTACATGGCTGGTAGGCACAGTCTGGAACTCAGCTTCCTCCTGATACAAGCTGGTCCACTGCTTATCTGATCCTCGTCCTCAAGACAAGGCACTCAGTTAACTGAACCATCTCCAATTCCTTGTTTCCATCTTCTTCCAGAACTAGTTGCTTTTCTACTAATAAGGTGACATACTTGCAAAACAGGAGCAAGTTGGGAAAACTGCTTCAAGGAGTGAAATTAACAAATTGTAGGTGACAGCTTCTAATGAGCCAGACACTTTCCCCAGATAGCTCAACCCCTTTGGATCTTCAGTAAACTTTCCCCCATTGTCTGCATTGACCATGGTGAGAATTGTGAAACACAACAGAAATATAAATTTCTTTACCCAAAGAATTGATAAAAGTCTAAACGTCAGTCCTTAATAAATATCCCTAGATCTCTCTCCCGCCTCTGCTCCCATCTGACTGCCTCCCAAGGACATTGTGGCTAAATATACCTTGGTTTGTGTGACTTCTTATCCTATTAAATATATGTACATTTTTTCTCTATTTGTCTCTATCCTCATACTGTGATTGAATATCCTTTCTTTTTTATACTCTCTTCTAACCTTCTTCCTGCTAAATTATTGTCCTTACTAAATAATTTTTTATTCTCTATCATCTTTTGCAGCTATCTACTTCCAAAACTAAGGTGTTAGAACAATTGTTACTTATGTAACCTTGACTAATGCTGCCCTTGAGAGCAAAAATGTTTCTCACCCCCATTCCTTAGATTTTACTTTCATCTAAAGATACCTAAACATCAGTGAAATATGTATTAGCTAAATGACTGAGGCATATAAATGAGATAGCACAGCTCAGGTCAGGATGTAAAGTGGGAGTCACACCTTATAACTTTGACCTCCACACAGAATCACTAAACACGGCACCAGACGAAGTGAGGTGCTTCCTGTTTTCTCTGACCAGGCCTTTTGGAGACACTTAGGAGTATTGGTTTTAACAGCAAAAGGTCAAATTACAACACGGGTAAATAACATGTCCCCTAAGATTTCTTACATCTCCATTGAACTCGTTAAGAAGAAAGAGTCGCTAAAATAACTATCATTCAGGAAAATGTCATTTAAGCACTTTAGAATTTTGGCAAGAATGTTATATATTTAAGACATAATACTGTCATCTTTAAAAGTAGAGTAGATAACTGTAGCTTTCAGTGGCTCTAAAGGTATCTAGGCGTTTCTGGGGGAATATTTGAAACTACATATTTCTCCAGACACAGAAATAGAATATGTCAATTCCACTTTTCCACAGCGCTAATTCTCCCCATTTATAAATTGAGCGTAATAATGTTACACGAGAGCATTGCATTTACAATGTTAAAAATCTTTCAACAGAAGTCTACTTTTAGGACAAAATTTTGGGAGAAATCAATGCATACCCATTATGAATGAAATAGATCTCATTTTCAATCCAGGTTCAAAATATTTTGAGAACTAGATGAGAAAACACCCACTGGAGAAAAGAAACTAAATTTGATCAGACTAATGGAGTGATTATATATTTTCTTTTTCATATTCTCTTCCATTATGGTATACCCTGTGATAAACCATAATGGAAGAGAATAAGAAAAAGAAAATATATACATATGTTTAACTGAGTCACTTTGCTGTACAGCAGAAATTAACACAACATTGTAAATCAACTATACTTGAATAAAGTTTTCTAAAAATTAAAAAAAATAAAATTTAAAAAAAGAAATGCTAGGCTTTAATCATGCCAATAATAGTAACTCATTATTTATGATCAGCAGGATATTTTAAATAATATTCCCTGATGAATCCAGGGTCAGTCACTCACTATGTGACTTTGCACCTTTATATTTATGTAATTTCCGTAAAATGAGAAATTTGCTGATGAATCTTTCCCTTCTGACACTTACATTCCAAAGTTTTATTAATGCCATCAAACTTTAATTCATTTCCTATTTACTCAAGTATTTTTATTCCTCATATGTTAGTCTCATTTCAATTTTGAGAATAAAGAGGAGGTATTAACAGGAATTAGCAGCAGGATTTTCATAGAATTATGGCAAGACTCATAGGAATGCCTGAGTTCGGCCAGTTACCTCAACTTCAAGGAGTTCCAAGGGAGCCACATGCACCAAGACAAATCAAGTAACATTTTATTAATAACTGTCCAAATACCAGATTCCCCAGTGAAAGGCTTCGATCAGAAGTCGGAGCTGGTTTGAGGCCTATGCACCATCTTTTACTCTGTCCAAAACGGTAGAGCAGCACATTCCAGTTGAAAGGAACAGAGGGAAGAAAGGAGAGAAAGCAAGATGTGTGGACACACTGAGTCTTATCTTTGAAGACGCAGTGGTCAACAGAGCCTCTCTCTCTCTCTCTTTTATTCTATCTCCATCTCTCTCTTTTCTCCCTGTCTTGAAAAAATACACCCAACCAATACATCACCTTCTAACTGATAATGTCTCATTATTCTTATGGACTTTGTTGTTGCTGATATTGAAACCATCGGGGTCAACCGCAGAGCTTTAAGCTCCAATTTACTGCAGCAGATGAAGGGGTTAAGTTCATGTCCATGTAACTTTCTCTGTATACCCTCCTTTTTCTCCTCTATCTCTCTTTATCCTCCCCTAGACATTTGGTTCCTACCCCAACTAATCGAATTACAACAACTGTCGTTGAGCCAATATTTGATATTTGTTTGAGGGGCCAATGTCACCAACACCTTTTTGTAAGAGGAACTGATTCTTCTCATCTAACCAATGTGGCTTCTGTTCTTAGTGGCATTCTTCAGCGCTCATCTTAAAGGTCATGTTCTCAAGCAGGCTTTTCCTGACCTTTTGACCTAAATTAAAGAGTTTTGTGTCTCATGCTTCCTTTTATTAATACTAATTACATAGTTATGTGTTTAAAGACTTCATTTCTTATTAGAATGTAAGCCCTATAAAGGCAGGCAGTTGGCCATAAGCCCAGACAGCAGATCTGGGCTGGTTAGATAAACATCCCCTCTCCCCAGGCACCCTGATGCCAGCTTATCCAGTGCATGCAATTCTGCCCACACTTCAGTCCCACTCACGCCCTTGGCAGGAACAGGCACAAGCACATTCAATGCTCTAAAGGCAGAGACTGGATCTGTGCTTTTACCACTGTCTCCCCAGTACCTAACATGAAGTCTGCAACCTGGATAATGCTTGATAAATAGTTAATAAATTGAATTTTAGTATTCGAAGTTCCGACATTTGAACTGAAAGCCCTAATTATATTTTTTTGTGTGTGTGTGTGCTTTAATCAGTCACGAAATCCTTTTATTCCTTTTGTTCTCTAATACCATGTGACTATTATTTGTCTCAAGCTTATTACGATTATTAATTTTTATTTTTATTTTTATTTTTTTTTTAACATCTTTATTGGAGTATAATTGTTTTACAATAGTGTGTTAGTTTTCCCTCTACAACAAACTAAATCAGTTATACATACACACATGCTCCCACATCTCCTCCCTCTTGCATCACCCTCTCTCCCACCCTTCCTATCCCACCCCCCCAGGCGGTCACAAAGCACAGAGGTGATCTCCCTGTGCCCTAATTATAAATCGAGCCTTTCAATTAATTTGCCCACTTAACTTTTCTACATTTTTCTCTTTCCGTCCTCTTAAAACACATACACACACACACACACACACACACACACACACACACACACACATACACAATATCTTCACACACATTGTACATTCTTTTTTGTTCCTAGCCTCTAATCCAAACTTATTTGCTTATATTAGTCTAACTAATACAACCTAGCTTTACAATGAAAGTTTCAGAGGTAAAGTGGCAGACCCTAAGGAAGTTAACACAGTGTATTATTACAGGTTAGATTTTTCTCTTCTGTTAATAACTATTAATATGTTTGTTAAACAAGTGGTCTCTGTTTTCACATCCCTGTCCCAGTTTGGAAACATCTCCTGCATTCTCTTGATAAAACTGGAGCTCTATTTAACTGCAGAGTTTACATACTGCATCTTGAAATCCTCAAAGCAAAATATTTTACTGCAGTCAAGACATAGATTTGATCTAAAATATATATGTGGGGGGAGAATAAATTAGAGGTTTGAGATTAACATATACACTCTACTATATATAAAATAGATAAACAACAAGGACCTACTGTATAACACAGGGAATTTTACTCAAAATTCTGTAATAACATGTGGAAAAAGAATCTGAAAAAGAATGGATATATTTATATGTATAACTGAACCACTTTGCTGTACACCTGAAACTAACACTATATCTATCTATCTATATCTATATATATATATATATATTTTTTTTTTTTTAAAGAAGTTCCCAACAATTAGTTTCCCCCAAATAGACCAAACTCCCTCAAAACATTAAGGGACTTGCCATGACTGGACATGATCAAACAGTGTTTGTCACAGGTGTCCTAAAGAGATTCCTGCAGGAAAAAAGAAAGATTTGAGAAGATTTGTATACTCAACGTTTCCTAAGAACACAGGTCCTGCTGCCTAAAAAGTGACTACCATCCCCATGAATGCAAATTCACAGGTATTTTATTAATTTATTATCCTGTGTGGACAACAGAATGTAACAGAATTGCTAGGACAACACATTTTGTTGTGAGCTCATTGTAGTAAAAAAGAATCCAAGATTAATTTGCCTTCCTCCTGCACCCCAAGGCAGCACTCATACCAGGACTGCAACTACTCAACTTAGAGACCTCCCAGGGTTCAGATTCCACAGTCACAGCCCGAGTCTCCCATCTACACAGTGGCACAGTTGTACTGAACAAGGCTTTCAGTGTTCCGGATTAGAACTAGGGTTCTGCAGGGGTAAATGCCATCTCTGCTGCTAACTAGCTGTGCATGTCCTTGAGTGAGTCATTTAATTTCTCAATGTCTCATTTCAATGCCCGAAAAATTAGGATGAAAACAATACCAAAATTATCTGGGCCACTGGAAGGAGCAAATAAATGAGCAAATATATGAAGTACTTAGAATCCTGCCTGACACAGGTTAGTACTCCATAAATGTTAACCTTATGCCCTTGGGCAATTTTCTTATCTTTTCTGTGTCTTAGTTTTCTCATTCTCAAGCAGGTACAAAAATAACGCTCCCACCTTAGAGCACTGTGAGAATCACAGGAGAAATGTAAAAATGCTTTGGAATAGATCAGTTTCTATGCAAACGCCAGGAGTGAATAAAAGTAATATTACCGACTGCTAAGCAAATTCTTTTCTTTCTGCCTTCCTTCAGTTGAAAGTACTTTGTTACTTTCTTCTTCACTCTGTAAGAGAAAAGTTTCACTAAAAACAACTAGGAATTTTACATCCAATTAGACGATAGCTGTAGCAAGAAAGGCATTCTTGCTGATAAGCTTTCAGAGATGGGTTTTAGCATTTTTCTGCATAGGGAAGATCAGGGCTTTTTCAGTAAGCATTCTCTTGGAAGCAGAACAGGGTCCTGGCTCCTGGGCCTCCCACTGTTTACTTCAGCAAGTATTCCCTGGAGCATCATTCACAGAGCAGTCTATCAAAGGTGCAGAGAGCATAACGACCTCTGACAAAGAGGAAGAGCAGCATCTTCTCTAAGTAGGGAAAGAAGATGGAGAGATGAGCAAAAGCCTCTCGGAATCGCTCCCAAAGGTCTGCCTGACCTTTTGCGTTCAAGCCGCTGTACAGGGCGTCCTCTTTTAGATTTTCAGTGGATTCTTCCAATTTCCCAAACTTGCTCAACTTAGGGCCAGAACTTAAAGATGCAAATGCAAAGCCTTGCATGTAGAGCCAAAAAAGGATTGCCTTTGTGCTTGATGAACTACGGGGCTTAATTCAACAGCGGTTCAAGTGCGTCAGGCTGAGGGGTCTTATCGGGGCTGGTGCCGCCACGCGATACGCTCACAGAATCATGGAAGCACGTATTTTAAAGTGAAGGGGTCATTTTTCTTTTTATAGTAGTTGTACATGGTTATTATAGAAAAGTTTGGAAATATTTAAATATTTATATTTTATTATTTATATGTAATAGTATATATACATATATATACAACATGAAAATTGTCCTGAATCTCACAACTTAGAAATAACCCAGATAACGTTAGACCTTAGAGTGTAAGGTCCCTCCACATGGGCAGGGATCTCACATAAGGATGAGCCAGGAGACAAGATCCCAGCCCTTGAGGAGCTCAGCAGGGCTCCTCTCCTTCAGATGTCCCCTGCTCAGGCCTGTCACTCTATTTTAAATTTCCCTCCAGTACTCCCTGTGTAATCTGTCTCCATAGCACTGATCACATCTGAACAGTATATATATATATTATATAAATATTATTACAAATTATTAAATATTCAATATATATTTACTGATCATGTGTCACATTCATTAAGAAAAGTAGCAGATCATAAGTGATCAGTTGATTCCACATTATATATTTTTCCTATTTATTTTGTTTATTATCTCTTTATTCTCGCTAAAATGTTGGTTTGCTCTGATATTCCTAACTTTAAACAGTACCTGGCATGGAGCTGACAATCAGTAAAGATTCCTAAATTAATGAGTAAAGAGAGATTAAATAAAAACACATTGCCATGTACCTTTTCCTAATAATTATGAACAATTTTAATTGGTTTAATTGATTTAATTTTAGTTGGTTTAATCATTATAAACCAGTCCAATAAGAGAGGAGTGGGTAAATGAATTATAATTCTTCTACAAAATAAAACATATCAAAATATATATTTCTATATTCTATGGCATGTAAATTTTCCATTATGTTTGTTAGATTTTGAAAGTCAGATTATGAATAAACACACATAATGATCCCATTTTCAATATACATACACATATATTCATATTGATGTAGAATACTTGCTATGTGTCTGGCATGATGTTATGTGTCAGGGCCACATGGATAAAAATGTGTACTCAGGAAACTGACATATAAAAGATAATGATGATACAACTAGATAAGCACTATAATGAATATGCGTGCATTTCTTCTGCTTTAGGAAAGGTCTGGCTTCTTGAGAAAATGGCCAGGCAAAGGAGGGAACAGTTATCTCATTAGAGAAAAGGCACTTTATACATATGCATTACTCTAATGGCCAAGCTGCGAGGGGGGGGTGGGGGTGGGGGGGTGTTATCTTTTTGGTGCAAATGATGATAAAATGTTTTACTTACCATTCAAAAGCAAAGCCACTACTTCTAAACCATTCACGATCACAATGAGATTTGCAAGGGACATACAGATTTTAACAGTTTTGATATCTTTACTTTAGCCCTGATTATAGATTGGGAACAGTGTGGAAATCAGAGAATTGTGAAGAAGTGTGTTTTTGTTCAGTGCTCACTCCATCCCATGGTGCTGTATCTGACACAGTCCTGAAATCACAAGAAGATTCTTCTCCCTGGTTTGTTCCACTGTCCCTAATACACCAAGGAAAGCAGACACTTGGAAACTCATCCTGAGCCAACCACCCTGTTTGTCATCAGTACAATGTGTTATTTGCAAGTTCATCCAGTATCTTCCATTACAGGGTGTGGAGAAGCTAAGAATAGTTGCAGAATTTGACTCTAAGCTGCCTGCCGGGAAGCACAGAACTGACTGCGTGACTCACTGTGGGATTTAAATTCTTGTGAGAGCGCTGATAAGAGGAGAGCCTTTCAGCAAGGGAAGGAGAGGGCGCCTTTTAACAAGTTGACGGGGCTGCCAAGAACCTCTGCCCCTTTGGTCTTTTAGTGAGAAAGAGCAAACTTGGAGATAAGCGACACTCCAGAACATCACTAAATGGTACGAGGTTAAATTTCTCTCACACAGCTCAGATAACCACGTTGGATGCTTTCCTTTAAATAAAATTTAAATTCTGAAATAAGCGTTGGTCGTAAACAGCACCATAAGCTAAGATAGCAGAGCCAAGGCTTACACAGGCTGGAAGTGCTCACACGGTCTTCATATCAAGTGATTCCTGTATCATTTATTATCTTAGCCACTAGTGAACTTGCATCAGCAACTCATCTCAAAATATCCCAGATGGATACCATTCTCAAATACCCACTTAAGAATCGGGAAATAGAATGAAAATAATACTAGCAGGGAATATTTATTCGGCGAGGCACTGTGCTAAGCCCTTTACTTGCATTTTCTAATTTAATTTTTACAATCACTCTATAAAATATATTAGATTATTATGTCTGAATTAAGTTTATTTACTTGCCCACAGTCACAAAACTAGTCATGAGAGCATCCTGCAATTTGGCATTACTTTCTTCCATTTTTATTTCATGATCACCTGCTATAGTAAGTCAAGAAAATAATATCATGTCACTTGAACTTTATAACGAGATTTTGCACAAGTTTCTGCCTATGGTAAGTTAGACTATTAATTCCAACTTTATATTGTATTCACCTAGTATGCAAATTAGGAGAAAAGAACATTTTTTTTCTCTTAACCATGGAAGAGGAGACGTCGTTAATGCTCACGATTCTCATATGAGATTTTTAAAGGTAGAAAAATATAAAGATCATCTTTTTAGCATTCAAAAATTCCAGGGGCTTCCCTTGTGACGCAGTGGTTGGGAGTCCGCCTGCTGATGCAGGGGACACAGGTTCGTGCCCCGGTCCGGGAGGATCCCACATGCCACGGAGCGGCTGGGCCTGTGAGCCATGGACTCTGGGCCTGCGTGTCCGGAGCCTGTGCTCCGCAACGGGAGAGGCCCACATACTGAAAAAAAAAAAAAAAAAAAAAATTCCAGTGCCATGCACATTCTTTTATCTCATAAAATAGCTGATATCTGTTTTGAACCACAAAAATGACAATTCCACGTGGTTCAACCCTCCAGATAACACAGTGGTGCTCCAGGATATGGGCCCAGAGCCAAGCAGACCTGGGTTCAAGATCTGATAAGGCCACTTTCTTGTCCTGTGACCTTGGCACATTATTATTGCTCTCAGTCAAAGGTCCTTGCGTTGTAAAGTGGGGCTGATGAAAGTTCCCACCTTTGTGAGAAGATAATTCAGACAAAGCACTCACTGGAGCACCTATCCCATTCTCTGCAGTAAAGGATGCTCTAAGATGACCATTGTATAAGTTACTCAGGTACTCTGGAGCCAACAAGCCCCCAATCCACATACCTTCCTCTTACAATACCTCTTCAATCTAAGTAGACCAGCATATGAGTCCTCATTTGCAATTCTATTCATTTTTCTGTGAAATAAGTGTCAGAGTCACTTTAGAACCCAGGAAAGATTCAACTCTGCAACCTAATTTATTCTCTCATTCTCGAATTATTTACTTAAAATGTGTCACCGTGTTTTCTCATTTTTCTCTCTTGGACCATCACGTTCCCCATTTCAAGAAGAATAAATTTTTCCTTATAATTTCACTCTAAAGAGACAGAAAGAGGAGAACAGTCTTGAATGTGTGGTAAGACTTGTCATTATAACTCAAGGGATTTTTAGCACATTATGTAAACATTACTATGTTTATCCATCTTATGTAGATAATTATTTACTGTTTCAGTAACTTTGAGTAAAATAAAAATAGACCTCTGTGTCTTTTAAAAACAAAAATGCTAATTAATTCTCTAAAATCAGTGTTTTTAAACATCACCTAAATCTATTTTTGCCAGAGTTTCAGAAAGAATATAGATATTCTCAGTGGATGGTTGAACAACACATAGATGAACTTTAAGTTTTCTTCTGCCCCAAGACTCATGACTTTGATAGGAGTTTAATATACTTCCCTGACTCCATGGTTCTTGTACCTCTTATTCCACTTCATTGCTCCTGTTAAGGCTATTTATCACATTTGCCCCACGGCCACCCAGTTTTACATTAATCACAGCCTAGGATGACCTTATATTTCTTCCCCAGGACCCAGTGATTGGGCAAAGGGTTATGCCTATGACCTACACCTGACAAGTTAGAGTCCTTACTCATAATTTTCCAGCTTGAGACTGTCACCATCCATCTTTGTCATGGTATCACATGAGCCTACCTAAGGGTGAAGCCAACACAGAGAAGCAAGGAGATGGACAGAGAGAAAGGCAGAACAGCAAGGTGATGGAGATAGTCCGAGCATTGGACATGTCATTTGAACTCCTGGACTCAGCTGTGCCTGAAGTCCATATACCCATGGTCTTCTTAGTTATACCAACTAATAGAGTCCTTTTTATTAAAAGCAAGTTGACTTGGATTTCTGTTATCAGCAACCAAAAACACATGTAAAATAAATGACAAAAACCTACTGTATAGTGCAAGGAACTTTGTTCAATATCTTATAATAACCTATAATTGAAGAGAATCTGAAAAGGTAGATAGATAGATATAACTGAATCACTTTGCTGTACACCTGAAACTAACACAACATTGTGAATCAACTATACTTTAATAAAAACAAATTTTTTAAGCATGTAAAATAGGTGGCATAATGCCTAGTCCACAGTAGATAGGTATACAATTTAATACAAAGAGCACACATTGATCTCAAGCACTGGAAAAGCACTATACAATGTATCACAAACAAAACAAAGATGACTAAACTGTACTTCAGGATATAGCTCTTCAAATATTAATGCTATGTATTAGCTATTAAGTAACTTAAAATATTAACTATGTATAACTTCAAATGTTAACACTCTGTAGCAATTAGACAGCACTGGGTCCACGAAGGAGCCTGGGTGTGGTTGTCAGGGGAAGAGGAGTGGAGAGATGGTCACAGAAGGGATGGAGATCAATTCCTCCTGGAGGACTTGGGGAAAATTTCTGGGAAAAGTGGGCTTTCAGCTGGCTTTGCTGAAGGGTTGGATTTCTGAAGCCTGAGTTGGGGATATGGTGAAAAAAAAAGCTTCCGAGGTGGTCAATGGCATGAGTACAGAAACCTGAAAATTCAGGGTATGTTTGTAAACAGGGCGGCCCTGGATCCATAAGAAATCAGGTGAAAGGTGTATCAAAGTAGTATTGGGGAAATAATGCCAGGAGAACTTCCTGTCTTCAATAGGCTTTCAGAATTCTCAAAATCTCAAAAGCGTTTGGGGGACAAATACAGTGATGACCATGCAACTCATCAGAATATTAAGAATGCACCCCATTGCCTATGGTGACTGACTGAGGCAAAATACATCTTCCCCTTCAACCCTGGAGAGGGCTCCTCTTTCAATGCCCCAATCTGGATGTACCTCTCTTCCACATTACCATCTCTCTCCTTCTTCAATAATGAGCTAATCTTCTTCAAAAGGTGGGCAATAAAAACTTCTATATCCCAGCTGTTGCTGAGAAGATTAAATGATGTGCTCAGCCCAGTAGCTGCGGCAGAGTAAATTCTTAGCACGCGCTACATTTTCTTCTTGTCATTATTATTATTTTTTTTCATTATTCTCTGGCTTCTACACCCATTCATTTGGAACACCTTAGCTGAAGTTCAACAGTGACACTAAGTCACGGGTCAGTGGTTTTCAATCCTCATCTGTCCCCAAAGCTGCATCATTCCTGGTCTCCTCCTGACACTGCCCCCTCCCACTCCCCTGCCTGCTAACCCTCTACCATCATAGTTTTCACTTCACTCTTCAAATGTAGGGATCATTTGTCTCTTTTTTTGTTTGTTTTCTTTGAGTTTCTTTGTTTGTTTGTTTTTGTTTTTCTGGCCATGCCAGGTAGCTTGTGAGATCTTAGTTCCCAGACCAGGTATTGAACCTGTGCCCCCCTGCAGGGGAGGCACTGAGTCCTAACCACTGGACTGCCAGGGAAGTCCTGGGATCCTTTCTCTATAGGCACTTATTCCTTCTTCTGGTTAAAACTATGAATTGTGTACACTTACTATTCTAGCTCTCATTTTGCGTTTCCATTTCCCCACTGGGATATCTTCACATGGTTTCATTGGCAGAAGCCCAGGCTCAATGCCTGTTGTGAAATTTGTCTATATCCACTTGCCTTGTTCCTCCTCAACAAATGGCAGGACCATCCTCCTGCCTCCAAGCTCCTATAGTACCCATCCACATCTCCCTCCCTCTTAGCTGATAATGTGTCCAATCTCACCAATTTTGCCCATGTAACATTCCTTTCCATGCACTGGCCTTTTCTCATGGTCAGCTCCCCAACACCTGTTTCAAGCTCTTTCTGACCCACCTGCCCTGTAACTCTGACACTGACCAAGATTCGCAGTTCAGGAGAAATCAGTTGAGAATCATGACTATTTCAACCATGAGTAACTTTCACGTGAAAGGCTCCGCATCGAATTCCAAATGCTGTGAACTCAGTTTTATTGTAGTATTTCCAAACATCATAGTTAATTGGGTGGACTGTAGGTCAGATAATTCACTTTTTTGTGTTTTCAATCTAACATAAAGCACTTCCAAACTTTCAACTATTTGCTATTACTTTTCTCCCTCAGTAAGTGCCAAATTAGCTCAGTTTTTGTTCATTTTTGAGTGCTAACAAACAATGCTATCCTCAGCAGCAAGCAGAAAAAAATCCTGAATGAGGAGATATGATTTCAAGGGGCAAGAAATTTCTCTGTCCCTGGTTCACTGGCAATGAGGTATCATATCCAAGGTTTTTCCCCTTATGATCATGACTGCACTTGAAGAAATAGGTAAAAGGATGTTAATTTCAACAACTTATAAAAGCAAAGTAATGGACACAATTTTAATGTCAAATAATAGTGGATTGTTTAAATAACTTGGGGTACAGTCATATAATACAAGCCATGGAAATATTAAATATGACTTAGCACGTTTAAAGATATGAAAAATCATCATAAATTAAGAGAAAAGAGACAGTTTAAAATTTGCACAAGGATGATGTCATTTTGTTATATGAAGAATCTATATTAAATTAGCAGAAATAGTCTTGGAGAAATATGATCATGGAATTTTTTTTTCTTTTTGTTCAACTACTTTCTATGTATTCTACAATGAAAATGTGTTAAATTACAGGAAGGAGAAAAAAGGTAGAAGGAGAAAAAGGGTAATGTTTTCTTACCATTAGAAATAATAGTCAAAAAAAAAGACCTATGCCTTAAGAATAGTCTTTAATAGGTGAACATTTAGTATTAATATAAATTAGGTTATTCAACATTTGTGGAAAGTGTATATTGATGGATTCTTGGTAAAGAGGAGATATAAGTTTCTGAAGACACTAGATGGAAGAGAAATATAGCCACCAATGACTGGGTTGGTCAAAGAGAGAGGAGGATAAAAATACCAGCTTCCCCACTTCATAATCTCGCCTAGAGAGAGCCTGCCACCAAATACAGCTGATGGTAAAGAAAAGAAAAATTAGAGGTCTCTGTCAACTGTGCTGTTACTCTCTCAACATCCATAGCAACTCACCTGTATAATAAAATAGGTCATGCTGATTCACAGGGAAGTCAAATATATATTTTTGCCATGAGCCTATTCCTTGAGAAGTTTAAGGCTCTCCAAACTCAGCCATGCACACAGAGCCACTACGCCTCATGAATTTCTAATTTCTGTAATTCCACAATTTGAAGCCAAGTTTAAAATAACTAAGTTTAAGATAAATATAACATTTTAAAATAAAAATCTAGAATTCCCTACATGTCAAACACGGTGCATGATCTCATTAACTATTTCCTGATATACAAGCTCAATATGAAATTGTATTCCACACTTGTCTATTGCAGGTGGGAGGAAAGTTGATGCACCTAAGCCATGCTGGAGAAGAACTTTTTTTTTAAATTGGGCTACAATTGCTTTACAATGTTGTGTTAGTTTCTGCTATACAATAAAATGAATCAGCTTTATGTATACCTATATCCCCTTCCTCTTAGACCTCCCTCCCCACCCCCATCCCACACATCTAGGTCATCACAGAGCACCGAGCTGATCTCCCTGTGCTACACAGCAGGTTCCCACTAGTTATCTATTTTACACATGGCAGTGTATTTATGTCAAACCTAATCTCTCAATTCATCCCACCCTCCCCTTCCCCCACCCCATGTCCACACGTCTGTTCTCTACATCTGCGTCTCTATTCCTGCCCTGCAAATAGGTTCATCTGTACAACTTTTCTAGATTCCACATCTATGCATTAATACACAATATTTGTTTTTCTCTTTCTGACTTACTCCACTCTGCATGACTGACTCTAGGTCCATTCACACCTCTACAAATTACCCAATTTCATTCCTTTCCATGGCTGAGTAATATTCCATTATATATATGCACCACATCTTCTCTAGCCATTCATCTGTTGATGGACTTTTAGGTTGCTTCCATGTCCTGGCTATTGTAAACAGTGCTGTAATGAACACTGGGGTATATGTGACCCTTTGAATTATGACAGACAGATGGCCAAGAGGCACATGAAAAGACGCTCAACATCACTAATTATTAGAGAAATGCAAATCAAAACTATAATGAGGTAACACCTCACACAGGTCAGAACGGCCATCATCAAAAAAATCTACAAACAATAAATGCTGGAGAGGGTGTGGAGAAAAGGGAACCCTCTTGCACTGTTGGTGGGAATGTAAATTGATACAGCTACTGTGGAGAACAGTATGGAAGTTCCTTAAAAATCTAAAAATAGAACTACTATATGACCCAGAAATCCCACTACTGGGCGTATACCCTGGAGAAGAACTTTTAAAGGAGCTTTTCAAAGCAGAAATCCTTGGTTCCCTGAGTCCTTTCCGTTGGTCAGCTCTTGATATTTTATTCTAATACTCGTAGCATTGACTTCACTGACCCAATAACCCCCAAAGTCTTCACAGTGGAAGTCCAAATTAATTAATGGTTTTCTCATGATTACCTAAGGGGAAAGGGGAGGAGGGGTAAATTGGGAATTTGGGATTAAGAGATACACACTACTGTATATAAAATAAACAACAAGACCTACTGTATAGCCCAAGGAACTATATTTATATCTGATAATAACCTATAATAACCTATAATGGAAAAGAATCTGAAAAAGAATATGTATATAATATAACTGAATCACTTTGCTGTGCACATGAAACATTTTAAATCAACTATATTTCAGTTTGAAAAAACAAGAAATGTACAAAGAAAACATAAATAAAATACCAAAAATAAACAAACAAATCAGTGGTTTTAGAATAAATTTTAAAGTCTTCTTTTGAAATCATGTTATAGTGAAAAAAAAAAAAAAAGGCCTGCCACCACTGGAAAAGACTCCTTTCAAACACCTAAAAATTGGCAAAAGCAGCCATATGGTTGACCTACATATTCGAACAATAATGATCACATGTCCATTGGCTTGAAATACTTCCTAAACATTGCAGCTTTTCCAAAGAAAAAAGAACCGAGGTGTGTATTTTAAACAGTATTGAGAGATCCTGGGACACAGAGTGTCCCATCTGGGCCAGAGCAAATGGACCCGCATGGGCACAGACAGCAATTCCACGTCCCACCAAGAGCACTCATCACATTTGCAGATGACAGCACAAAGCAAGGCAGTGCAGGGTGGCTGCCTAGCTGTCCATTTCCACCCAGTCCTACAGAATTGTGGCAGCTTTTAAAATGAATTGTGGCTTTTCATTCTTGAACCAGGAACCACGGACCAAGGTAATTGCCACATTTGTCAAATTTAAGGACTAAATACTCAAAATGACCAGACGGTTGACTGTGTTTGCTGTGAATCCCTGAATCTGCACTAGCAATAGAGTGATAACTTCAGTGGTCTTTTTTTAAAAGTCCAAGAAATTTGACTTCTACTCTGCCTGCAAAGGAAGAAAGAAGCACTGAAGGCATCTCTTTTGTAACTTTTCAACATAAAGCAGCAAAACACACCACTTCCCATACATCTGAATCTCCTCTGTTCCACAGCCAATACCCCATTCCAGGTCACCTTCACCTCACAATTGTGGGTTAAGTGAGGCTTGTCTAGCTTCCTGCTTCTCTTTGTTGTCATTCATTCCGCACATTGTTGCCATGCTAAATTTTGTATAATGCCGTCTTTAGCATCTGGATCACCTGAAATACTTCCTAAGGATTAGTTGAGACTCTGGGCTTTGCTATTTGCTCAATTTTGCTCTCTCATGTAACTCCCCCATTTCCTTCTACCTGATAACTTATCACTGACTGGCATCTTGTTCCCTGACCCTAAGGGAGAGTCCAGTCCATCTCTGGGTTAGGTATCTCTCTCTGTACTGGCTCTGGGTGGCTGTGTCGCCTGATTCAGTTAACTGTACATGGAGGTGAGTGGAGAACATACTTGGCACAAAGAATTATAGAGCTGTAGGTGGAGCCGCTTTCCTTAGAGAGGGTTGAGAGTGGGCAAGAATAAAAACACCTGGAATAAACCCAAACACCAAGAAGAGGATTATGTAGCTGTTGAAACTGGCATACTGGGCTGAGCTTTTTCAGTTCAGCTCAGTTCCTCAAAATTGATTTTTTTCAATTCATTACGTTTTAACTAGCCACGAGGGAGATAGGTAAAAACTGGTTCGTATTCATTGAAAACATCATTTTTCCTCTAAAACAAATACAAAACTATCATGGGATAAAAAAATGCAAAATTCACATTTCCCTTTTAAGATAAAATTAAGACATTTTCTAAAAATGTCTAACTTAAAGGAGACAGCAGTAGGCTACACAAAGTATTTGGGGGTCTTTGTTCCCACTCCTCTGACTTGAGGGGGAACTCGAAGGAAGCAGCACTGGGTCTAAAGGTTTAGGGGTGTTGTAGGAAAAGGGTGGTGTTGGAGGGGGGGCTCCACTGGCAGAGATCTCAGAGCACCTGGGGAGGAAATCTCTGAGTCTCAAGACCTTTGCCCACAGTTTGCACTGAACCCACATAACCGGCTCTAAATCTTTCCAGATGGCACCTCGTCCCCTGTTATATTTTGTGCTCCTTTCCTATTCACGGTCCCTTCCCTACTTGCCAAGTGAGCTAAGGAATGATGAGGATGAGGATGAGGTTGATTATGTTGGTTAGTTTTATGTGCCAGCAAAACTAGGCTAAGGAATGTGCAGGTAGCTGGTAAAACATTATTTCTGGGTGAGTCTGTGAGGATATTTTTGGAGATTCGCATTTGAATCCCATGACTGAGGAAAGATCTGTCCACACCACTCTGAACAGGCATCATCCAATCCTTTGAGAGCCCCAGTAGGACAAAAAGGCAAAGGAAGGGTGAATTGTTTCTCTCTCTTTTTTTAGATTTTTAATTTATTTTTTAATTTTTTTAAAGTTATACAATTTTTTTTTTTTTTCTTTCGGTACGCGGGCCTCTCACTGCCGTGGCCTCTCCCGCTGCAGAGCACAGGCTCTGGACGCGCAGGCTCAGCGGCCATGGCTCACGGGCCCAGCCACTCCGCGGCATGTGGGATCTTCCCGGACTGGGGCACGAACCCGCGTCCCCTGCATTGGCAGGCGGACTCTCAACCACTGAGCCACCAGGGAAGCCCAAGTTATACAATTTTTAAACGTCAGTTTCCATTTACAGTTATTACAAAATATAGGCTACATTCCCCGTGTTGAACCTGCCTTACACCCAGTAGTGTTTGCCTCCCACCCGCAACCCCTGTAATGCCCCCCACACACCATCATCCCCACTGACAGCCACTAGTTTGTTCTCTGTATCTGTGAGGCTGCTGCTTCTTTGTTATATTCCCTAGTTTGTTGTGCTTTTTAGATTCCACATATAAGTGATATCATACAGTATTTGTCTTCTGTCTGAATTGTCTCTCTTTTTGAGCCCTGCCCTCTGACATTGGGGTTCCTAGTTCTTGGGCTTTCGGACTTGGACTGAATTATACTACTGGCTTTCCTGGTTTCCCCAGATTGCAGACAGTGTATCGTGGCATAACTCAGCCTCCATAATCATGTAAGCCTAATAAATTTCCTCTTATATATCGAGAGAGAGAGCGAGAGAGAGAGATAGGTATCCCATTGTTTCTCTCTCTCTCTGGAGAACCCTGACTAATACAGTTATGATGATTTTGTTGTTGATGGACTGATTCCTACCTTTCCAGATTTCAAAGCATTGTGATATACATTTTATATATATATATATATATGTTACATATATACACATTACCTACATTTATACCTACCTATGTTGTATATATTATCATGGTATCTTAGCAGTTGTCATGTCAGATTTATAGAGGAGTAACTTCATCCCTAACTTATAAATGAGGAAACTGAGTTTCACCACGTTGTTCCTGGTTAGGACAGAGTCTTGTGACTCTAGGTCTGTTGCCCTTGATGCTAAGACTTTGTCTGAAACTCCTCCGTTCTTTGTTTCCTCAGGATGTTTAGTTTATATCACAGAATACTTGTTTACAGGTATTTTGTAGGTATTTTAGTTGTTCTTATGTAAGTTCACATTTTGTCCCCAACGAAACTGTAACTTTCTGATGATAATCTCAGTTATTATATTGTTCAATTTTCTGCCTTTGTTGTCATAGACAGTCATGACTTTAAAGAAAAGTAATTTGTTTGGGACTCTAAAATCAGTTGCTAGGGGAACAAGCTAAAAATGCAGCCATAAATCTGTAAATATATTTATTGAAATCCAAAAAAAGAAGGAGGAGGAGGAAGAGGAGGGGGAAGGAGAGGGGAGGGCAAAGGGAGGTGGGTGGGAGGGAGGTGGGAGAATGAAAAAGCAGATAGTGGTTGATCCTCCCCTCTCATACATCTCCCAGCTAGAAAATCACAAAAATAATACCTTAGGTTATGGGAGGAACTTGGCCCAAGCAATGTTTATCACATCTAAGGAGGTTGTTGTCAGTTCTTTATTTACAGAAAGGCTACCTAAAGGTTAAGCCATGGACACATAGACTATTGAGAAAGAAAGTGAGTTAAATCCCAGTGGATGCTGCTGTTCATCTGTCTAGCATTAATTCCTCTTTTCCCAAGAAGAACCCTGATATGGTTAAGCTACTCACCCTTCTGCCACAAACCCCATGTGAATTGAGGGAAATTGACCTGATTTTAGGGGAAAATCCTAATTTCTATGCTAGTGGTCTTTATTAGATGGTACCATGCTCCTCATGGAGTTTGGAAATGTGTGAGAGTGGTTTTTGGTCATCACAACTTCACGTGCTTTGAGCATTTTGTGTCCCAAATCCAGGGAATCTAAATGAGCTCTGATGAATAGGATGGCCTACAAAACCAGGAATTATACCATCCCAAATGTCAACAGTGAGCATGTTGAAAAACACTGCTTTCAATAAACCAATGGCCAATTATTTGACAATGGCAAAAATTCTTGAATAGACACTTAAACAGTGATACACAAATGGCAAATCTGCACATGAAAAGATGTTCAACATCCTTAGTTATTAGGGATACAAGACAGAACCATAAGACTCCAGCACATACCTATTAGAATGGCTATAATAAAAAATGCTAAAAATATAGGTAAAGTGCAGATAAAGATACAGAGCATCTAGAATGCACACACATTGCTGGTAGGAATGCAAAACAGTGCTGCTACTCTCAGAAAGTCTGGCAGTTTCTTATAAAGGTAAACATACACTTACAGGATGCCAAAGTCTCCTCCTAGTTATTTACTCTAGAGAAATGAAGGCTCACATCTACACAAAAACCTGTACACTAATGTTTGCAATAGCTCTGTTGATGATAGCTCCAAAATGGAAGCAACCCAATGTCCTTCAGTGGATAAATGGTTAAACAAACCATGGCACATCCATACAATGGAATCTTCCTCAATAATAAAAAAACAAAGTATTAATCTAAGGAGGTATGCAACAGCTTCAATGGATCTCGAAGGCATTATGCCACGTGAAAAAAGCCAGTCTCAAAAGGTTACATACTATATGATTCTATTGATATGAATGTCTCAAAGGGACACAGCAAAAGAGACATAGTTTTGGAGAATAGATCAGTGGTTGCCAGGGGTCAGGAGAAAGGGGAAAGATAAAACCTTAAAAGGGCAATTTTGAAATTGCATATTATGTCCCCACAGGGGAGTTTTTTGAGGTGATTGAATTGTTCATGTATAGATTTGTATACACTACTTTGATCATAATGTATACGAATCTACACATGTGCTAAAATGTATAGAACTATACACAAAAAAGTCAATTATATGGTATGTTACTTTAAAAATAAAATTTTAAATGAGAAAAATTTTTTAAAATGAGAAAAATAATTACCAGATATATTTATTCAGCAGCTTTTTCCTTTGCAGCAGGGCTTTCAAGAACAAATAAAAGTTATCTACCAAAGGATAAATGTACACATTAGAAAGTTATAATGCATAAAAGAGAGACAGAGAAAAATCACTGGGAGATTTGAGTGGGGAGAAATCATTTCCAGATAAGAATGAGGACAGGTCAAAGGTAGCCTGGATCTTAAAGGATTGGTAGATTTTTTTAAATATTTTTACTTTTATAATTAATAGTATTAGTACTACAGAAGTAATATATGCCCAGGTAACACATTCCAACAATACAGATGGAAAACTAATTGGCAAAAGACACACACATACACACACACACACACACACACACACACACACTCACTACTAATCCCACACCCCAGGGTAACCACTGTTAATTTGGACACAGCTTGGTTTATATCCTCCCAAACATTTTTCTGTGCATGCACAAATGCTAAATATATACAATTTATTGACCAGACTGAACTCAGTAGAGTACAAACATGAAATGGTTTTATTTTTCTCCAACGCCTGTAACTGTGCTATCAGATTTCTCTGTATCAACCCTTAAAAACACCTTGGGAGGACTCCACAGTTTTGTGGTGCCTTTCAGACACTAACTCTAAGTTTAGTCAGAGCAGCAGTTTTCGGGGGGAGAAGTATTAGCCTAAAATGATCTCAAACAATACCTAACATGTCAAGAATTTGAATAAAATTGCCAAAACGCAAGAGGAAAAAAAAAATCTGTGTAGGTTAATATTATCTTTCACTTCTGATGTTGAATATGCATGTTTAGCTACATTAATAATTTATGAGTAGACTTTGATTATTTCATCTATATCCCCAAAGATTTACATATTCAAGTTTGCCCAAAAAAACTTGAGGGCATCCCTATCAGAAAAATGGAGAATCACCTCCCATTCAAGGTCACTCTATGTCAAACATAATTACAAATGGATGGTTTGGTTTTATTTTTAAATAATAATAATGATGTCTTTTTTCCTTACTTAACAATATATCACCTATGAGTTGTCAGTGTAATTAGATCTATCTTTTTTTGTTAATGACATAACTTAGCTAACCAGTCACACATTGACAAGCATTTAGATTGTTTCCAGTTTTTGCCATTACAAAATATTGTCACATGAAAGGTGGATATACCTTGTGCATTCATTTCCTAGAGCTGCTGGAACAAATTACCACAAACAACAGGAATATATTCTCTTACAATTCTGGAGCCCAGAAGCCCAGAAGCAAGTAGTTGGCAGGACCACACTCCCTTGGAAGGATCCAGAAGAATCCTTGTCTCTTCTGGCTTCCAGCGGTTCAGCTGTTCCTTGATTTCTAGCAGCTCACGCCAAGCTTCCCCCATGTGTCTCTCTTCTCCACTTCTCTTAGGACTCTTGTCTTTGGATTAATAGTCCATCCTAACCCAGGATGATCTCATCTTGAGGTTCTTAATTATACCCTCGAAGACTCTTTCTTCAAAGAAGGTCACATTCACAGGTTCTGTCTGGTCACACCTTTTGAGAGCATGAAACTCACTACATCTTATAACATGTGAACACCGAAACTGTAAGATCGGTTAAAAGTGCCCGAACTAGACTATAAAATATTCACACCCAAATCGTGATAGACACTTCACCAACCCTGGATATTCTTGGCCTCTTTCATATTTGCTCATAGAAAAGGATAGAGTGGTGCCTTGTTTTCGTTTGTAATTCTTTGGTGATTAATGAGAATAAACATCTTTTTGCATCCTCATTACCATTTTCTATTTCTTCATCTGGCTTATGTCCCTTGTTTTTTTCTTTATGATGATTTTTTAAAATTTCACTCATTGATTTGCAATTGCTCTTGATTGATAGGATTGGGGTATATGAAAGAGAAAGAAGTGGATATTTTTAAACCTGGACTCTCCTTCCTTCTGGAGGCTCTGGGTGTGAACAACTCAGGTCTGGAATTTGGGTGAGGTGTGATGGCTCCCACTGTGAGAGCCCAGGTCAGGCCTCTGGTCACCAGACCTAAGACGGGTCAGTCGGTTGGTCTGTCTGTCTGTTCTGTTGTACAGATCAATCAGGGCTCAATCAGCAGTCCATCTCCACTAAGCAGTAGAATACAGTAGCTGAAAACGTAGGCTCTGAGTCAAACATGCTTTAAGGAAAGAACACACCAGTTCCTCACTGTGCTGCTTTGGACAGTCAGCCTTGCACAGTTGCAAAATGAGAAATATATACAAATAAGATGCTGAGAACCCTTTGCACCTGTTTTTCTGTGGGGAATGCTCCCCCCCCAACCCCATCTCCTCCTCATGGGGTGTCAGCTCCTGAGAGAGGCTTTCCTGAAGGTTCCTGAGTTGCCCCCACTCACTCTCTCGCTTCCATCTATCTCTATTCCTTCTTCCAGTTTTATTTTCTTTTTCCACTTACTGTTACCTGAAATTACCTTGTTTATTCATTTGTTTGATGGACAACTGTCAGCTCTCTCACCGTCCTCCCCTATAACGCTGGTCCCGTGAAGGCTGTGGTCCAGCTGGTGGTGTCCACTCCTGTATCCTCAGTACCTGGAGAGATGCCTGACCCACAGCAGATGCTCAAAGGACATTCAAGTTGTTAAAGTCGATGAATGAAAGACTGAGGAATGAGAGTAAGTAGGCTTGCACACAGTAAGTGTTCAAAAATGATAATGAGAGGCAATATCTAAACCTCTACGATTCTGCTTGTTAAATCAACAAAACAAAGAGGCCATTAGACTGAGTGGCTTCAACACTTTAGCTGCTCCCATAAGCAAACCAAAACCTAAGCCTGAAACACCTCAAGGTTAAGAAGTCGAAACCCAGGACAACCAATCACAAGCAACCAACTAAACTTTCCCAAATAAGGCAGCCACTTAAGCCACGGCCCATCAGATCATTTCCTTGCTTTGCTTCCCCTTCTTCTCTGTACAAGTCTCTCCCAGATCCTGTCAGTGGAGGTCTCCTGATTACTTCCAGTTTGATGCTGCCCAATTCAATTGATTTTTGCTCAAATAAAACTCTTAACATTTTTAATATGCCTCAGTTTATCTTTCAACATACTATACTCAGCACAAAAATAGAACTTGCTAACAAGTGCCTGTGCTGTCAAATCCTCTTTTGGGTCAAATGTACTGTGTTTATATTGTCATTGTCACTGTCTTATTTTTAAATGTTCTAGCGTTTAAAAGGGGAGAACTCTGTAGCTATTATTTGGTTTTGCTCTAAAGATGGTTAACATTTTAGCATGGTTGACCAGTTCATCTACAACTCACTATAACATGGAACACACTCTGCATTTATTACATTACCTCTATTCTTTTCAACTTCATTTTATAGTTCATTTTACAGGGTGTGGGCTGCGGGAAATGAGTAAAGGTGGTCAAAAGGTACAAACTTCCATTTATAAGATTAATAAATTCTGGGGATGTAATGCACAGCATGGTGACTATTTTTAAAAAAAATCAAAAGAGACTGGGAGAGTTAAGGACAGAATATAAATACAGGGCTCTTCACTGTCGTATCCTTCCTGTTTAGATCACTGAGTAAACCTGCATCATGCAGTTTCACACCTGGACCCACCACCCATCTGCTTCTTTGAAATCACGGTCAACATGTCAGCACCACGCCAAAGAGAATTTTCTTTTTTTTAACTTTTTAAAAAACTTTTATTTTATATTGGAAAATAGTTGATTCAGTGTTGTGTTAGTTTCGGGTGTACAGCAGAGTGATTCAATGATACATACACATATGTCCACTCTTTATTGGATTCTTTTCCCATTTAGGTTATTGAGTAGAGTTCCCTGTGCTATACAGTAGGTCCTTGTTGATGATCTATTTTATATATAGTAGTGTGTGTATGTTCAATTCTCTTGTCAAAGAGAATTTTCTAATTTGTGTTTTCATCACTGACAGTCACTTCTTTAAACCTGAGAGACACAACAGTCTACACTGCAGCCAAGCCCAAGGACATTCCCTTTTGAAGGACAAGTGGACTCTGGCTTTAAGATTAGTCTCGGCCATTAACAACTTCAGTAACATTCACCCATTTAAAATCCAACCTATTTATTCCTCTTGAGTTATTTTATTTGTGCTTGTTTGTTTTAAAATGGCAGCTCCCAGAATGGTTTTCAGAGGAGAATGATTTAAAGTTCATAAAATGTCATCACACGGTACCACTTTCTCTAACAAATTACCCAGAAAACTAAGATGAAAGTCAAACTTAAACAACTTAAATTTTTCCAGAACATGGTCAAAAATGACAGAAACACCAACTTCCAAAGATCTCCTACAGTTTTGCTCATCCCCTTTATTAGTGAAACTTTTATTGTTTAAAGATCTAAAACATGTCAATCTTTAAAAATTATTTAAATGGGTTTTATAGATTTTTATGGTTATTATGCTGCTTCTACTCCAACTAGAGATAAATTTTCCAGTAGTAACTATATTTCTATTAAGTTCTATGATGGGATTGTGGTCTTTTTGAGATTCTCTCTGAGTACGGTTCTGATAAAACACCCATCTTAACTTTAATCATGGGCTTCATTAATAAAAAATTCCTCTAAAAGAACATTCTGAACACCTGATATATTACAAGTTCTCAGTTACCACCCACAACACATCCAGTTCCATAAAAGCAAAAGAAATCTCAAATTCCTAGGGAACATAAAGCAAGGCTGTGGTGAGGTAGAAATGAAACAATGCATATAAAATCCCAAGGACCATGTCTATCTCATGATATGTGCTCAAAATCTTTGTTGGTTTTGATTCTAATTTCCTAACATGAAAAGTAAATGTACCTTCTTACATATGTGACAAGAATTATAAAAAATTTTAAAATGAATGTTTTACATAACAAAAACTGATTGGTATGCTAAGTAAGAAAATTAGGATTCTAAAAGATACAAAAGAAAATGCGATATAGTACATGCTAAGAACTCATCGTTTGGCAATGCCAAAAACAAAAACAAAACAAAATCCAGTAGACCGTTCTAAGGACACCTGAATGCAGAGACCAAAATGTCAGAAAGAGTGGTTTTCCACTGGGACTTCATGGATCACTCACTGATTTTTAAAGATTCATCATCATTTTATAAGTAGAAAGAAAACTTTAAAACCAAAAAAAAAAAATGAGAAAAGATGTACTCTCCCCATAAAAAGGACAATCCATTAAATAAATTGAATAAACATAAATTCTTTTATGAAGGAGACTGCATTGTTCTTATTTTTCTCATTTACTCTAGAGTGAGTAAAACCTTGTCGCAGACAAGCAGTAATCCACAAACCAGTTTTGGCAGCCAGCCTTCTAGAAAACACCATGAATGAATGAGAGCCTTCTGAGATCTTCATTTCTCTCTCAAGGAGCTTCAATTCTTCCAACCATACATAAGAGAAAACCTCTCTATGAAACCAGTAACCTTAACTTAGACTGGAGTCAGATCGGAGAACAAGTCTACTGATGACACATCCAAGGGCATATCCAATAGTCTAGTATGTATTTGATGGGTACTCAGGCCACATGTCAGGACCAGAGCTGACCCTTGGTAGAACTCTAAGGGAGCAGGGGAGTCAGGGGAGGTATAAACGAGAATTTTCTGAACACCATACACCTTGATCTAGGTGGTATCTTTATTTAATCTCCCATTAAATCATAAAAATATCATCAGTAGATATTAGCAACAATACTTAAAAAGAGAAAATTAAGGCTCACTGAAGAAAAGTGACCAAAGACGACTCCATAGCTGGAAGGCACCAGAACTGTGAATCCAACATGATATTTTAAGCCCTCAGCACTTGCAACTTGGTTGGGACCTTTACCCACAATCTTCCTTGCCATAACCATCCATCTCTTTATCAGAATGATCTTTCCCCTTTCAAAAGGCACCCCCAAGCCTGCTGACCTTTTGCTTTCTCTACAAACCTGATAAACTTCTACAAATCCCCCCAAGGATGAACATATCACCCTTGCCCTTGTACATTGTCACTTCCCAACAACACTTCCTTAACCCAAAATCATGATGGGGGAGAAAGGTTATTGTTTGGAGGTATCTATCAAAACCTCTCTCACTGTGCTTTAAATCTCTCTCTCTCTCTCTCCCCTTTCACTCACACACACAAACACACACACACACACACACACACACACACACACCCCTACGTATACACAAAAGCATACACTCAATTTTAGTGACTTACAGATGTCCTTTGAGAGGAAATTCCCTATATGGACCCACTTAATTATGTTGGGTTACAGAGCTAATCCAGGGAAGCAATGGAAGATTGGCAAGATTCCAGATGCCAAGCATGTGGAATTCATATATGTGCAGCTGGAGCAGTATAACATGTCCTCCAGCTCTCAGGATCATAGAAACACAGTGAACTTTACTACCTGCCCTTTGCAGAGCACACACCAGAATTATCAATCAAGTAAGAACAAAAGCAGAACATGAAATGGGAAAAAGTAATATAGCCCATTAGAGACCTCCTTCGGACTCCCAAATTTTGTTTTTAATTTTACTGAAGTATATTTGATTTACAAGGTTGTGTTAATTTCTGATGTATACCACAGTGATCCAATTATACATATATGTATATATTTCATATTCTTTTCCATTATGGTTTATCACTGTAATTCATATTCTTTTCCATTATGGTTTATCACAGGATATTGAATATAGTTCCCTGTGCTATACAGTAAGACCTTGTTGTTTATCCATTCTATATATAATAGTTTGCATTTGCTCATCCCAAACTCCCAATCCTTCCTTCCCCCCACCCCCTCCCCCACTTGGCAACCACAAGTCTGTTCTCTATGTCTGTGAGTCTGTTTCGGTTCCATAGATAAGTTCATTTGTGTCGTATTTTAGATTCCACGTATAAGCGACTGCCAAAACTTTTTGATTACTCCTTGCCTTGTGTGTCAACCAAGGACAAGATCAGTAAGAATCACAAATTTTTACTATGCCCCTGTCTGTGACTCTCAACGGGTAACACTGAAGGAACATTTTTTCCAGCTCTACTGAGTTATAATTGACAAATAAAATTGTAAGATATTTAAAGTGTATACTGTGATGGTTTGATACATGTGTACATTGTGAAATGATTCCCCCCATTAACCTGATTAACACCTCCAGCACCTCACCTATTTATCTTTTTTTCCCTTTGGTGAGAACATTTAAGTTCTACTCTTTTAGCAAATTTTAACTATATGATACAGTGTTATCAACTATAACCACCATGTTATACACTAGATCCTCAGACCCTAGTCACCTTATAACTGAAAGTTTGTACCCCTTAACCAATCTCTCCCAATTTCTCCCATGCCCCAGCCCCTAGCAACCACTTTCCTCCTCACTCAAAACAACATTCGTAAGTCCTGGCATTATCCACACGTTCTCAAGACGGTCTGCGTGTTTCGCCCCCGTTTCTGATGCCCCGACAACAAAGTGTCTGTTTCTACTCTGTACTCACTGGGGACCATATTGGAAATCTCTCTTCCCGCATCCCTCCTTCCAGGACTGTTGTGTGAGAGAAAAATTAATTTTCATAGTGTTAAGTCAATATATTTTGGTCTACTTATAACACCTATTTAGACTACCCTCCTAATACAAGTAAATTCGCCTAAGAATCTTCCCATTAAAACTTTAGCGACTGGCTGGAATTACAGGGAAATAGGTATCAAGATTTTTACATGTGTTACTTGTAACAATAACCCTTTGTTATGAGCGCTGTTATTATCTTCCCTTCACAGACAAGGAGTCTGACATTTAAAGCAGTTAATAAGCTTGATTACAAGTTAATACACTTGACAAGGTTAAATGCCCCACGTGACACAGTGAACTGTGGGAGCCAGGAATTACGTCAGTGTGACTGTCAAGCCAGGGCTCTTCACCACCATGTATAGTATCCCTTTGTCCCTAAGTACACTGGGCTAAGCCAACTCTCTCTGAGAGAGAAACTGGCATTTTTTTAAACCAATAAACTGTTCTTTTTTGGCAAATGTTTTCATCTTTGCCCAATACTTCTTCTACATTGCCCATTCTTACTAACTGCAGCATGGGGGCCTCCTAACATGGCTCTCTTATGGTATACAGACCTATGCTTTTAAAGGTTCAACGTCAACAATTAAATATACTTGTACAAGTATCATTCCCTGCGGTAAAAACCCCGGAAGGATTTGGATTTTCCCCTTTCTGTAGGTGAGGCATGAAATCTAGGCATGGTGTGTTCATCAGAACTTTCAAGAATCTAAGCTCTACCTTCCCAGGAGGAGGTCATAGAATCACATAAATTAAAACTGGGAGGAACCTCAAATGATCCAGTTTAATATTTTCTTTTTACCAATAAGGAAATTGAGACCCAGGGAAGTTAAGTGACTTGTCCCAACCATGCTTAAATTGATGGTCAAGCTTTCCTCATTCTTTGCACAATTCTACTTGGCTTCACTCAGAGAACCAGAGGCCAAGGAAAAGAGCAACATTTACTGTTCCCTAGTAACATCATGACAAGATTTGTGATGCTAGGGGAAAAAAAAAGAATACCGTTTACACCTTTGAACAAAATGTTCCACACCTTTGAATAAAGTGATATAATATTCTATCCACTGGGAAATTGATAAAACTGCAGCTATTTGTTTATGGCCCTTCTCTTTCTCTTACTGGATTCTTCTCATTTCACAAGTGAAATGAACCAACATTTATGAAAACTAGGCTGAGCTCTCCCTCTCTCTTCACAGTCAAGGGCAATGGCTGCACCACTAACTCTGTAGCCCTGAAGCAATGACATAAAAGACCATCTCTATCTCAGTCACACAAGATAACCTGATACACAAAAAGGAAAGCTAAGTTCAAGCTCTTAAAAGAATGTCAGTAAGTGGATTCAGGTTGTCCTTTTGCTAAGAACAGAAGCAAATGACATTTATCTCTTAGAGAATGCTTTCTACTTTTCAAGAGTCTAGAAGCCACCCCTGACCCCTGGAATCATTGATTCCCTGGTCTCCAGGCATGAGTAAGTCAAATATCAGCTGCCCATGTACCCTGGCTTGTCTGGGACAGTCCTGGTTGGTGCCTGTGTTCATGAAGTAATTATTAATAGGTCCCCCTTTTACTCTCAAAAGGATCCCTGTTTGAATAACAAATCACATGGTCAACTGATCAAATACGAATAAAAAAATCTGTCCATCACATAAAGAACTCTGATACTTACAAATAAATACCAATAGTACCACAGAGGAAATTAAAATAGTTGGTCATAAAAATGAGAAAAGTTCCCCTGAAACTATCTTGTCATTCTTTAAAGTTATAAAGTTTCAGGTAGAAGGATATATCAAAGTAAGTTCTTATAAAGTTCAGACTTGCAAAATATTGCAAATGCCTCATTCAGAAAATATTTCCTATAATCTTTCTAAAACAGTAATCATGTTCATCTGAATCTTTAATTAAACTAATGTTTCAGTCCATCATTCTTAGTGTTCCTATAAGGAGCATTATTTGTTATTTGGACCCAAACACTAATTAGAAAGCAAATAAGTTGTTACATAAATTTATCCCAAAATGTATTCTTGTGCAAATTTAACCATAAAGAAAATTGAGTTTAGAGGCAACATGATATGGTGGTTAAGTTCAGGGACTTGGAGAGAGCCTGGGTTTGAAATGAGCTCTACCATTTACTAACTGTGTAACTAATTTCTCTTACCTTGGTTTCCCCATACAAAAAACTAGAACAGAAATAATATCAACTTTGGGGGTTATTGTGTAGAGCTATACATCATATGTGTGTGTGTGTGTTTGTGTGTGTGTGTGTGTGTGTGTATATATATAAACAGTGATGCCTAGGTCATAGCAAAAATATGTAAGTATGAGTAGTATGGGTGGCTGTTGTTGAGATGATGAAATGTTTCCCTGGTGATAAAGATAATCTATAATACATGGGATTCTTTCTATTGTTGATAATTAGAGTATATATGCCTTTCCAATAAATGGTGCTGGTACATTTGGACATCCAAAGACAAAGAAGAAGAAGGTGGAAAGGAGGAGGACGAGGAGAAGTAGGACAGGATGAGGAGAACAACGATGAGGGGGAAGTGGAAGGGGGGAGAGGAGTGAAAGGAGAAGGAGTGGAGGAGAGGGAGAAGGGAAAAAGGGGGGCAGGAGGTGAAGGCGAGGGGTAAGTATCATCCCAAAATTTTACCCAGGACTTTAAACATATGGGAAACCAAAAACGATCCGTTTTACATCTCAAGTATTATAAAAACAAACCAAAGCCAAATGCACAAGGATTCCAGATATCTCCAGAATAGATACGCTGTACTTCATCCAGAGTCTACAATTTATACTGCAGAGTATGTTAGGGATAATCTACCTCGCAGCACTGGTATTTGGTAGAAAGAGAAAATGAATCTTAGCAAAATATAAACTCCTCCAAAATAAACATAGTAATCCTCAAAGGATAGTGCAGATTTTATTGACATGCTAAGCATCTCATTAAACATAACTGCCAGTGGTAGAGGTTCCTGGTATCTGAAGATATCTAATTAATTGCCATTTTTCATAGTACTTAATTTTCACCAGGGAATTGTAAACACAACCTGTTCTTGGAGCAAAAACTGAAGTCCAATTAATTATTTTAAATGGTATTAAAAAGCATATCACTGTGGCTATATTTCTACCCACTCTGAGAAAGTTCCATGCCTCCGTCATTCTTTCATTGCTCCAACGAGCTAGAGCTTTAGCTCACATTTGGAGTCTGCCACTTTCCTCCTGTCACGTGCTGGCCTATTGTCACACTCTGGCAATGCTGTCACCAGTGCCAAAATCTACAATTCTGCCACCAATGCCATCACTGCCTGCCAACGGCCACACCAAGGTGTCCAGGGCTCTGCATTGAGGATGCTGGTGCCTTTGCCGAAGCTGCCAGCACCAAGCACACTGGCATTTAGTGCTTTCTACGCTGCTCAAAGACTTCATGGAAGACGACTCTGTCCATTTTTACTCACAAGCAAAACTGCTGAGGTAGAGTTGGAGGTCAACCAGAAGGAGAGGCCACCTGCCATATTCAGAGTCCCTCATTTTCTATGAACGAAACCATACGAATCTCATCTGTCTTTTCCCCGAGGACTTGGGGATAAGTCTTTCACTGGGAGGCTTTTCAGTGTCTCTTAAAAACAGTCCTTTGAAAGCGCCAAGCTACCAGCTCTCCAGACATGGCTGAATCTTAGGATGAATTCAGTGTAGGCTTAGTCTGTGATCCCTGCTACTTATGAAGTCAAAGTGCATTGCACACCCACACACAGACACGTGTAAAAGTCACACCTGTGCAGGTGAACTGAGGTTTATTGGGTACACATCAGGCACAGCCCTTGGTGCCAGGAAAATCAAGTTCCCGACCTTGAGGGGTTTGCAGTCTGCTGGTGGCCCAAGGCTGTTTGACCAAAAGATGAAAGCTCTCCAGATGTCTACAAATCTGCTTTCAGGTGAAGAGTAGTGCACCAAATACCAGTTTACCTTGCATTCTTCTCTGACTCAATCTCATCAGTTCAGCAGGATCATTAAAATGTGAGGTTATTATGAAAAAAAAATCACTCTGAGCTATTTGAAATTGCAGTAAAACTGAAAAATATAGTTCCATACACAGTATTGTTATCTTTGTTTAGACTATTAAGAGATGTGCTACACAAATATATTCACTCATTGCATGTTAATGTCCTGCCAATGTGGAGGGTCCATAAAAGACTTGTTCATTCCACATTGTATAATATCTGAATTTTTGTAGGGAAGAGATGGAGTATATTGCCCTTAAATTTCCTGCTCTTAAATTTCCTCATATGATGTTATCATAGATTAGTAACTAATTTCCCTACTGTGTCCATTATTTTCACTTTTACAAAACAACATTGTAATAAACATTATTATAACCAATATTTGTATATTTCTTTGCTTCAAAGAATTCCTAGAGTAAAATTACCTGGCCAGTACCTACGTAAGCGCTTAAAGCCTTGATACATTTTATGTTCCAGAAAAGTTGTACCAGTATAACTCCTACTTGTAGTATAGGAACTATATGTTTTATAGAAAAATTCTTAAATAAAAAAATAAATGAACCATTGGTGGTGTTGCTTTCCCAGGAAAATACATCATGTACAAGGAAGAAAAATGCCAGATGAAGGTGAGAGACATAAATTATGATCTCCTGAACAGAATAAATAGTTTCTGGATTTAAAACTTTTTTCAACCAAACAGCACTGTTAACCATATTTCTATTCTTCTTTTAAACATTCTACACACACACACACACTAGGATGCCTTCCTATTTACCTCTATTCTTCCCCTCCTACAAACATCCCACCTTGATAAGTCTAGCAGTTATTGGTATATTTTTTATTAATTGTATTAGGTATGTCCTAATTATTTGCACCTCACAATTTAGCCATTTGTTCTATCCCTACATAGTACTTACATTAATGTAATGTAATTATTCTCTGCTGAGACAAAACCATAATGTCTTTCAGAATGGGCACCAGGTTTTTAAAATGCTCTTACTTTTGAAACTTTGTCATCCTTCCAGGACAGATAAAATTAAAACTTAGAGCTTTGATGATGGCCCACTTCCTCAGCACTGCCTCTGGTTTGAAATCACATTCCCTCTGCAGAGGACAAATCCCAAGCACAAGTCCAGGTTTTCTTCTCCAGATGCAAGAAGTAAGTTATACCCCACTGCAATTCTCATTTGTCTAATGGCTCCCAAAATTTCCGTATTTCCAGTCCATATAACAGCCCTGAGAGGCAAGTCACATCCCATTTTACAGATAAGGAAACTGAAGCTGACATAGGTTGACATAGGTTGCACACACAAGAGACCACACCACAGAGTCCCTGAATTTAACCATCACGATCACTATGGCACAAAGAAGAAGGGTCAAAACTATAACTTTCTTCATTTTCAATTTTCAAACTTTTAGAAACAGCATAATTCTTTTAGTTATATGCTCAGAATATTTCTTGGCATGCCATGTACCATAGCTTATACAACACTTCTACATAATGTCTCTCTCTCAATGAAGAATCAGGATGTTTCAAACACTCCTTACCTATTGAAAAGATTTTCCGGGCTTCCCTGGTGGCGCAGTGGTTGAGAGTCCGCCTGCCGATGCAGGGGACGTGGGTTCGTGCCCCGGTCCCGGAAGATCCCACAGGCCGCGGAGCGGCTGGGCCCGTGAGCCATGGCCGCTGAGCCTGCGCGTCCGGAGCCTGTGCTCCGCAACGGGAGAGGCCACAACAGTGAGAGGCCCGCGTACCGCAAAAAAAAAAAAAAAAAAAAAAAAAAAAAAAAAGATTTTCCAACACAAAGCATTGAGGAAGAGCTTTAAAAATAAGTCCAGGGTCTTCTGGTTCAAGATATCTGACAGAACCCAGGAGTTTCCCTCATATCCTTCCCTGCACCTCATTAAAAAGAGAGGAAAGGAATTGAAAAGAATAAACCCACAACAATAAGAGATCTGGCATGGGAGGGGAATCAGCATGAAAAACCATATTGTAAATTTCTAGAAGATAAAAAGGAGATGGAGGTGTATTGCTCTATGAAGCAGAGCTGCAGCCAGGAAGGGACCCTAAAAGATGCCTTTCCAAACCCTGGAGGCACAAGAGTTAAGGAAGGCAAATTCCACAGGGCATGATTGTAGTAGATTTGCAAAGGAGAGAATTCATTGGAGGTCTCTTAGACCCACCCCCCCCTTCTCCTTCCATACCCCCTGCAAAGGAGTACGGGCAGCCACGAGGTCGGCAAGCTACATGCAGAGGACTCCCAGGCTGGATGAATGAATGAATGAATAAATAAGGAGAAGCAAATAGAACAACAAAACATACAGGAATTCCCAGATTGAAAGCTGAGCTCCACTGGAAAAACAAAACAGAAATGGAAACACTTGATTTTCCATATTTCCTTCACACTTTCTAAAAGAGCTCTCCACTCCCTGTGATAAGCTTATTAATTCATGCTGACATTTTCTCATTCAGCTTCCCCATGACGACGTGATATCCCAGGAAATTATACCAGGTTCAGGAAAGCAATCCTATGGGCTCTCTCATCTGCTCCAAAAATAAATGTCATCAAGTCAGTATTTAAGAGCATGAAGTGGTCTCTGAATGGCTACATCCTGACATCCAGCTTGTTTCGGAGAACAATCTGTGGTGATGTCTTCCCCAGAAACTACCCATGCAAGGAAATGCCCACTAACTGAAAAGGAAATTGATGAAAGGACCCTTGAGAAAAATAGGTTATAAATAAAAGAGAGAAACCAGCAGTTAAACCACAGACATTCTCTTGCCATTTTTAAAAATCATCTCCTTATTTTTACGAAGATCAGATAGCAAAATAAAGCCCATGGCTCTCAAATATAATTCCATCACTAATACAGCAGTCTATTTGTCATTTCCGGGGGGGAGCCATACTCAGAGCAGAACTGGCTAGGTAAGTCACTGTAATTCCCACAATGAGAACCTAGAAACTATCTCACCACACGTACAGGGTATTATAAATGTCACTGTGAAATCACAGCTCGGTTAAAGCCTGTCATCCATACCTCTTCTGTTACTCACCATCCCACAGAGCTCTAGCAAAAGATCCATTCAAACTGTGCATCTCAGACTTACATTATCAGCAGACACTGCTTTAATTAGCAGTGGTTTTCAAAAGACTGGATGGCTTCAAGAACTTCGTGTGAACCATAAGGTATAAATCTGGATCCTTATCAGTTTCACTTTACTCTTCACCTCCCCACCCTGGTCTCTAACAGGCACAGCCCTCATTTTTTTCTTCAAGGGAAAAGAAAAATCGTAAGGGTGACTAAGATTTTGCCATTCGTGTGCAATCTACTTTTTCCCCAACCTCAGTGATGCAAAAGGGACTAAAATTAGAGTTGCAAAAGAGACTAAAATTAGAGTTGCAAAGGGACCAAGTTATCTGTGTCAGGCACATTGCAGGGAGCAGCAAAAACTACAAAAGGGAATGAATACGCCCTAACCAAACCATCTTAGAAATAACATTTAAAACACAGAGCTCATATTTTCTAAATTGTTATTCCCGATGAAAATAAAGTGTCCACTTTATTTTATGTAATATCATAAGAAAATAGAACGCCTTATTTTGATAATATCTCAATATTACTATTGAGGCATTTACATGCTTCTTTCTCCATCTATTCCATGATTTTCCTCCATGATTCAGTCCTCAAATCTTCTCAAATCTTTGTCATTTCTCATTTCTCAGTGAAAACATCGAAAATATATGCAATTGAATTCGTGAGTATTGAACTGTGAACTTCCTACTGCAAGGAAGGTTTAATCTAATCACAAGGACTTCTATTTTACATTTTACATTCGGTCAGTGATGACATGAAAATATAAACTATTTCAGTGTTAGTATAAAGAGGCATTGTTTGGTACGGCAAGGATTTAATCAGCACACAGCCAAAGGGTATTTTTCTACAGACTCAGAAAGTTTTAGATCGAGTAGCAATCTTGGAAAATCTAACCCAGCCTCTCACCTTGTAAATAAGGACACCAAAGGTTAAGTGATTTGTCAAAAGCCACACAAACAACTTTCCCACCAATACTGGTCCTGGACTCAAATACAACATGCTTTTCACCACACCAACTGGCACTTAGGAAGAGGGAAAAAGGCCTCTTCTTTGCAATAAGAAGTCTTCAGCACCATACAATCACACACACACACACACACACACACACACACACACACACACACACACACACACACACATCCCCAGAGGCATAGGTTCTCTGTTCTGATTTTCATAGATATGGTAGGATGGTCCTCAGACCACCTGCATGCCCTCTCCTACCCTAACTCATCATTTTCCCAGTCTCACTTCATCCTGCAATGATGTCCATTAAGACTCTCTATTCCCACTGCTTAGTGGATTTCCCATTGATTCCTGTGATCCACCACCATCATGGCATCTCATCTCTTCCCTCCTTTTTTTTTATTTCATGCTACATATTCTTCAGGAATTTTTAAACATTTGTTACTAACTCTATGGAGAGGAGGACAGAGTGAGGTTGGAGTGGGATTATTTCTTATGAAAGAGTGCTTTAAGAGCCATTACTTAGTTTTTCACTTTGATCTGCCAAATGATCAGGATTCGTGGTTACTCTTTGCAACTATGCATCTTCAGCCAGGATGAAACCAGACTCTTCTTACTACTCATAATGCTTGAGGGCTGTTTCAGTTCTTTGGAGAGCATGTCTTAATCAATGAACTCCTGAATACCTGGTACAGACTGATCAATCCTATATCCCCTTTACTGAGTTCTCAGAGAGCTCTTATCCCCTAAGTCATGGGAACAACGTAACTGATCTTACTAAAAATTCAGAAGTGACAGTGAGCTCAGAAATTCAGAGAATCCTAGTTCTGAGTTTCCTGTTTGCCTTCCAGTCGAGGGATGCTTTTTGAGACATTTACTATAAAATCGTGTTCATTACTTCCCATCTGTTTTTTGAAAATAATTATTTCCACAGAGTATGCTGGGTGTCAACTTATTACAGAGCTCTGGCCCTCTCTGGAGAAAAGGGAATAGTGAATTCAAAATATACTGATGACAGGGCTTCCCTGGTGGCGCAGTGGTTGAGAATCCGCCTGCCGATGCAGGGGACACGGGTTCGTGCCCCGGTCCGGGAAGATCCCACATGCCGCCGAGCGGCTGGGTCCGTGAGCCATGGCCTCTGAGCCTGCGCGTCCAGAGCCTGTGCTCCGCAACAGGAGAGGCCACAACAGTGAGAGGCCCGCGTATCACAAAAAACAAACAACAACAAAAAAATATATATATATATACTGATGACAAATGGGCCATCTTGGCAGGGGTGCCAAATAGGGGTATAGAATGCATAGTAGGCACCACAGACATGCTCAAGAGACCAGCAGCATTTTTAGAGATGCCCAAATGCCTACCAAGCTCCATGATGGTGCCACCCATAAAAACAAGTGAGCCAGCAGCATGGGGGAGTTAAGGTTTGGGAACAAATTAACTCACATCCTCTACCATCAAAATGATCAGACACAATGGACATCCGAGGCAACTTTCTCAGTAAAATCCAGAACATAGCAAGAGTCATTGATCCACTTTTACAAATGCAAAGAAATGGAAGAAAGTTTTCAAAATAAATAATCAAATGTCAAAGAAAAGGAGATGTCACATTGTTCATTCGTTTTCATTTCCCTTCATTTTGGTCATCACCAAAATTAGTTTATTAAGGATTTAAGGCAATCAATTATGATATAAAGATAGAGAGATTCAGTACCTTACCTCCAGAGAATTACAACCCTAAATTTACCACTTATTGTATTATATGATGCTATCTTATCTGGTAAATTTACCACTTATTGTATTATGTGATGCTATCTTGTCTGGAATTATGTATAGATCAGAAACAACACTCAAACTATACTGAAAATAATCTCTAGATAACTCACCAAAAACATCAGCAGTATACACTTTTTTTTTCAGGTATGTCAGCACCTATTGAGTACCTGTTACAAGGGACCCTAGTTAGATACAATTAGGAAAATAGATATATAGATGTTGGTTTGAAGACTTGGGAGTTTGCTGGGTGAAATTTGAAATTGGTCCCCATGCAGGGAGGGCAAGGAGAGACTGGAGAAGAGGCAGACACTCCAGATTGGTGGGTAGCAAGTTTAATAAGCAGGGAACTTATATACCAGGCTTGTCTCGGGCATCGGCAAGAGGAGTGGATCCCCTGGATCGCTTGCCAGAATCTTAAGAGTTTATAGAGAGGTTGTAACTGGGTTCAGTCAGATGGTACCACTCAGCTGGTCTCAGCATCACGTTCCTCTCAGGGCTGCGTCCATGGAACAGCTCCCATGGTGGGAACTGTGGGCAGAACGCACATTCTAAGGACAGGGGAGGGGTGAGGAGACTTCCACTGCCGGGGTCCTGCTCTTGGGTCAACCAGAGGTCATGTCCTCCCCATGACCTCCTGCAACAGTAGACATTTATAATGAAATGAAATACGTTACTGCATAAAATGCTTTACAATTGTTCCCATTGCTAAGACATTCTGATGGGTAATTATAATCTTGCTGTCCAAGTCTATGTGAGAAAAAATAATTTGGAATGTTTTTGTTTTGTACACTTAGAATACATCTAAGCTACTAAAACTTACCATTATTCTTTTATAATCTACTAAAAAATAATCAAAACAATAATCTCCTTGATGGCCAAGACTTTCTTTATCATGCATGTTCTGCTGCAGCCCTTAATACCTGTCTTGTTCCAACTAGTCATTCAGGAATGTGTATTGATCTGAAAGCCTCTTTTTTGTTTCTTTCTGAGGACAATCCTACCTAATAGACACTAGGTTGCATCTCTGAAGATGCTCCAAACAAAACTCAAACTTGTCATCAGTTAATAACAACAGGAATTATAACCGAAACAGCAGTTCCGTGTTTTATTTGCTAACAGATTTCTTCTTAGAAAATAATTAATTTTATTTGTATTAATGAACCTATGAATTGATAACTAATATAACCTTAAAGTGCTACCCTTCACTGAATTACCACAAAATTTTTAAATGTATACTTTGTGTTTTTATATTTTACTCAGAGTTTTTTCTTCAGTGTCTTTTCTCTTTCATTGTATTTAAAAGTGGCAGGATTCTCTTTTCCTAAAATTGAGAAGAATGCTTCTTGTGAGATCCTAAGGAAATCTGCATGTCATCAAATAAGCCTTTCACCCTCAAATTTTATATAAGTCAAAAATTTTTTAAATATTAAAGGTAGAATTTTATTTAAAATACAAGTTTTTAGCTTATGTTAGATACATCCTGTTTAAAAGAACTGTCAGATGACAAATTTCTTTCTCAATCTCAGAGAGTTACTTTTACTCAAAAACAGCAATATTGATGATATTCAGCAATTGACTACTATGTTAATTTGCTTCTACCGAGCATCAATATAAAATGAGTTGGATGCAATACCCTTCTCATTATCATTATTTTTGTGATACTTACTGAACATTTATTGCTTGGGAGATAGAATTGTCTCTTGAGATGTATTATACTAATGCGATAAAAATTATTAGACTTATGTGTGAGATCTATTTGTTCGTATCATCTTTTAGAGAAAGACACCATTATGATGTCAGAATGCCCTGAAGTGAATGACCATTTTCACTATGTTAATACATGAATTGTTCCTTTTCATTAAGAAATTTCAGTTGAAGATCAATGTAAGTGAAATTCTTTGTTGACGCATTTAATAATCTAAAAGAAAGAGCTCAGAGAGTAGTCAGAATTTCTTGACTGAATTTTACTTATTTATTATTTACTTATTATTTATCTATTTATCTGTACAGGTAACTTCCCCAAGTACTGAACTTTATTTACTGTGTTCCTTCCCTCCCTGAGAACAGTTTCTGCTCAGTACAGATTGGATATTCTGGTGCCTTTTGATTGGCCCCAGAGTTTCCTCCAGTCATCTGGAAATTAATCAGAGACCAGACCTAGGCTTCCCCTCCAGAGTAAAGTCCATGAATTCTGTGGCAGCTACTTCCTCTAAGGAGAGGATTTTGCTCACTTCTAGATTCATAGCTGTGTTCCAGGTAGAGTCCAGTATGCAGAATGTGTGACCTCCCAGGCAGTGAAATTTTTATACACCAAGAGATCATTTTCACTTTGTTTACGTGCCCCATATCCACTATGTTTATTTGCAAAACTTCCTGTAAAAGATTGCCAGGGAGCTCTGGGTCAAATTTCACACTAATTCACAGCAACTCTTATTCATGATTTATTTACCCTCTCTCTGGTTCCATCAAGGTTTTATAACCACTAAGCCATTATGGTTAACATATCTGAGTTTTCCCTTTACTTTGAAACGCATTTCAGCTTTCTCTTTCTATATAAACAAACACTGGGTATGTACTTGCTAAGTAAGTCAGGCCAGAAACAGTTTGAAAACATCAGTCTCAGCCGAGGGACTTCACAGACATTATAGTTTTTAATGCTCATGACAGCCTTCAAATTAGGTATTACTGCTCCCCATCAACAAGTAAGTTGACTGAGACTCAAAAAGCTTAAACAAAATCACATTGTCCTACATTTAGAAGTTATGGAGTGAGAATTCGCACCAGATCTTTCTGACTCAAAACCCCTGGTTAGTTCTACAATAATACATGGCTTTTCAAAACAGTCAAAAAGCAAAGTAGTCTATGGCCATGACATGTTTAAACAACCACCTAGAAGAGAGGTCCACAGTCGATATTCAAAATGACCCGAATCCTTTAAGAAAAGGTTGTATTTTATCCAATGTATTTCTTCAAGACCTTGAAATTCTAATACACCTTCAGAGTTTTCAACCCAGTATGGTTCTTCTTTCTATCTTTCGAGAATATCACTACTAGTGCATACATCTGAACGTCAGAAATCCAGAAAGATGCAGTCTCACGAGTTTAAGAAGCCACGGTCTTAAACCCAATATGGTTTTACTTTTTGCTACTTGCACTGCTTTTAAAATTAGCTGACCCTGTTCTAACATTAACTCTGAAGCCACAGTAACTTTACAGACATAATTATCCTCCTATACTCATCAGGTGGAGCATGAACAATACATTCTACTCTAGGTTACAGTATATTTTATGTCTGAGCAAATAGAAGTGACCACTATGTTCATTGACATTGAATTTCTTAACATCAAGGTAAAGCTCCTTTTACAACTTTTATAGCCAAAAGCTAAAAACTGTTTGAAGAGTAAAATTCATCCTTACACCAGAAGATCATTAACTTATTCCATAAAACATTAAAACAGTCCATAATTCTTATATTTCCCCTGACACATATTCCTGGTATCTCTGAGAGAAACTGGGCTTTGAACATCCGTTAAACCTCATATCAGTAAAGACAATAATCTCCCAGTATTGAGACAATCACCACAAGGGCTCAAAATAAGTGGATTCTGGTTTTAAAAATGGAGATAAACCACATCATTAAGTAAATCAAATTTGCCCACATTCTGGTAATGACAACGCATTAATAATTTTATTACATTGTTTTCAGTAAAGCCCTTGAAACTCATTCATTTCAAGGTTGTTGACCAGAAAAACATGGAAACAGAGGCTGCCTGGTACAACTTTTCCAAACTATGACAGCTGATTTTTACTCTGTCGGCCTCATCATAAAGCTGTGTTTGCGAAATCTCACCAGTCTTACCGTCACTTTCTCCTCTAAATTCTGGTTTAATAAGCTTCCTTTTTCATGCTTTTCAAATTCCATGTTGAAAGAGAATGAGAGAGAGAGACAGAAAAAGTGGGATTCCGATTCTGTCTAAAAAACGATGTGACGTGCTTACGTGTTAGATATTGCAGGACATTCCAACTTGTGAGAGCCCAGAACACTATCAGAAAGCCCTGGCGATAATTTCTGGTTAGCTAGTGTTTCCATTTATAGATGTTCAAATCCCATAAACAGAGCACTGAAGAGAAGTCAGGCAGCTGGCCTTAGATAATGATAAATGTCTCTTGATATAAAAGCAAACTCTCCAACGGGAGAATATCCCAACACGTTAGGTTACCTGAGTCAAGAAAGACGTCTGTGACAAAAAGCCACTATCAAAGAATTCACAAGTAGCCGTTGCAGCACAATAAAATATACTCTAGAATATGGGCCTAATAAGTCAATTTTAAAAGGACAAATGTGATGGTCGTATTGCAAATATGAATCAGCCAGTCCCATTCTTCCAAATTCCAATTTGGGTCCTGGTGGTCTAGACATTTATGCATTATTTTTTAGCTCAAAACTTTAAAAAGTCACTTAAAGGGAAGTGCAAAGGTAACTAATTAAAACTCTTCAGACACACAACACATATATTCAATGGGTGTCAGTTTTATTCCATGAAAAGTGGGCAAATAATATTTAGAAACTTCATGAAAGGAAAGTGTTTTCCTTCACAAAACGGATTTTTTCTTCCTTATCCTGGCTTTTCTACTGGGAACAAAGTTATGACAGAGAAGATGAAATTCATTTTTTCAATAGAACAAATGTTCTCAGAGTTCTTTAGAAATGGTTACATGCTTGAAAGAAAATTAACTGTGTGGCACGATGGTAATTAACTCTCCGGGGTTTTTTTTGTTGTTGTTCTTTTTGCAGCAAACTACATATGAGAACGGCAATAAAAAATAAAAATGGCTTTCAGAGTAAGGTAAGACTGATCTCTACACTGGCCTAGTCTCTCAGCCTTTTCAAACATCGTTTTCACAACTGTTTGTGATCGTAACTCAAATTTCCTATCGGTTTTTCCTCCACTTTTAGGAAACGTTTTAGGAAATGAGTTATGAGGCTCTGTCCTTTAGCGTGATTACAGCTGGTTCTCTATTGCCAGGCAGGGTTGCTCTAGAGCTTATCCTGCATCAGGATGGAAGGGCTGAGGATTCCAGAAGTGAAACATTTAGTAGAAATAAACCTAGCTAGCCCTGCTTCAGGATGAGAATTCAGAAGTGGTCTATCAGACTCATGGGCCAAAGGGGCTTCCCTCTTTGGCTCACCTCTGAGTTCCAGAAAGGGAATCACACATGTTGTCTTAATACGTTTGCAATGAAGTCTTATAGGCTGAATAGCAGGCAAGATTGGTATATGTCAAAATCAAGGCAAGAGTTGAAATTTTATGTGAAGGGAACTTCCAAAATCTCTCTAGGAAAAAAAAAAAAGGCATGCTATGGCTGCAAAAGGAAACAGTTATTGCCACTGTAATGCCGGAAGGTGAAATTCGGGATCCAGTTGGGAGTAGGAGGATGGTAGAATGCAGATCTGGTTGGAGAAGGAGAAGATAACAGGTATAATGACAGGGATGTGCCAGTGCCAGTGGGAGGGATGGAAAGTTTAATTCAGCAAACATGTACTGAATATACATCATGGGTGAAGATTACCCTAGATACAGGAAGATTTTTTTATAATAATGAATAAAAACAATAATAAAGTGAAAAGATACAATCTCTACTTTTCTCCCCCAACAAACTCACAATGTAAACGTGACTGGATATAAATAAGATATAATAACACTCTTACATAGCACAGTCCCATAGCACTCACCATGTGCCAGGAGCAGCTTTAAGACTTTCCATATATTACCTCAATTAATTCTCCAAACCACTTCTAGAAGGTAGATACTATCCCGCCTACTTCTTTCTAGTGTTTGTTAAACACTTCTAGGTAGATACTACAATTTTCTCCGTTGTTATGAGCTGAATTGTGTTCCCCCCAAAATTCATACGTGGAAGTCCTAACCTCCAGTCTCTCAAAATAAGATTACATTTAGAGATAGGGTCTTTACAGAGGTAATTAATTTAAGATGAAGTCATAAGGGTGGGGGCCTAATCCAATATGACTGGTGTCCCTGTAAGAAGAGATTAGGGCAAAGATACACACAGAGGGAAGACCATGTGAGGACACAGGGAGAAGATGGTCATCTCCAAGCCAAGGAGAGAGCCCCAGAAGAAACCAACCCTGCCAACATCTTGATCTTGGACTTCTAGCCTCCAGAACTGTGAGGAAATATATTTTTGTTCTTTAAGTCACCCAGTCTGTGACTTAACAGAGTAGCAGCGCTAGCAAATTAATGCACCCATTTTATAGTTGAAAAAATAAGACACAGTTACACAGCCAATAGCTGGCACTCAAGCCCCCTGGCCCAAGCACCTACCCACTGGGCACTTCAGCACCTCTGAACAAGTAATCTCATCCCAGGCACAACAGGGCAAATGGGTCTGTAGCCCCAGCACTGTATGGTGAGGACCACTTACTCCATCCGTGTACAGAGATATGTTTAAATATATTTTACATATGTTTTAGGGACAGAGGCTTTCTTAGGTAAGATCATGCCCATGCAAAAGCCAGCCCCTGTCCACTTGCTGGCCCAACAGAAGAGATGAGCTACATGGGTCTCCTTCCTGTTCATCAATTACGACAAACACATCTCCTTCCCCTGACCAGAGAGCCCTCTCTCCAGAGTCATGTGGCTCCATTCTCCCTTCATCCAGAGCTTCCCAGTGACCATCTAAAATAGCAAACCCTCTGTCCACTCATTTGCTATTTTCTCCTTCATAGCTCTTATCACCTCTGGCAGTCTATTATTTCACATGATATTTGAAGTTTATACATATCTAATATGTATTTGCAGTTCATCTCTCCTACTACTGTATAAGCACAGAGGGTGCTTTATTCACCATTTTATCCAGGCACTTAGAACATAATAAAGACTAAATAAAGGACTTGTAAAGGAAAGAGGGCAGGAGAGAGAGGAAGGAAAGGAAAAAGCAAAGAAGGAAAGAGGGAGGAAGGGAAGGAGGGGGAGACGAGGGAAATGTATCAAATGGATTTGACGAGGCATTTAATGCACTATTATTTAAAAGACTTTTAGTAGGAAACACAGGAATAAAATGCATGTTTATCCAACGCAAATCGTATTATAGATGAATACAATATGGATTGCTCACTTATCTTACTCAAGACATTAACCATTAGAGTAAAGGAGAAATAAATAGACTCAGGAAGCAGGAAGAATTGAATTTATTTGCAGATTCTGCCACTTTCTAGTTGAGTCATTTTGAGCAAATTAATTTTCAGAGTTTCAGTGCCCTCTCCCTTTAATAAAGGAATGATATCAACCTCTTAATGTTATGACAAAAATTAAAATGTGCTAACAGGTGCAAAGAACTTCACACAGTGTCTGCCATCAAGCAGGTTCTGGGTGAAAGTGCATGCCATTATTTCCCAGGGCTTCGTGAAGTTTATCTAGGAAAAAAAGTTCACTTCAAAGATAGTATCAAAGTCCTAACAAATGTGGCAAAAAAAAAAAAATAACAGAGAGAATGGGAGAAAATATTTGCAAATCATTTATCTGATAAGAGACTTGTATCCAGAATACATAAAGAACTCTTACAACTCAACAATTTAAAAAAAAAGACAAATAAACCCAATTTTTGAAATGGGCAAAGGATTTGAATAGACAGTTCTCCAAAGAAGACAAACAAAAGGCCAACAAGCACATGAAAAGCAGTTCAACAAAATTGTGATTAAGGAACCCAAATAAAGACCACAGTGAGACAGCATCTCGCACCCACTAGGATGGCTAAAATCAAAACAGACAGTAACAAGCATTGGCAAGGATGCGGGTAAACGAAATCCTTGTACATTGCTGGTGGTTATAAAATGGAACAATCACATTAGAAAACAGTGTGGGAGTCCCTCGAAACCTTATACACAGAGTTACGATATTATCCAGAAATTCTACATCTAGGTATATGCCTAGAAGTTTTGTATATGTTCATACAAAAACTTGTAAACAAATGTTCATGACAGCATTATTCATAATAGTCAAAAAGGGAAAACATAAATGTCTATCAACACATGAAAGGGGATATATCATATAGAAGAGTATTACTCAGCAATAAAAAGGAATGAAGTATTGATACATGCAGCAATGTGGATGAACCTTGAAGTGAAAGAAGCTAGTCACAAAAAGTCACTTATTACGATTCATTTATATGAAACGTCCAGAACAGGAAAATCCATAGAAATAGATAATGGTTGCCAGAGGTTGGGGGGGAAAAGCGGACTGTGGAGTGACTGCTGGTGGGTAGGGATAGGTTTTTGGAGGGTGATGAAAATATTCTGAAATTAGATAATGATGATTATGACATGTATACTTTGAAAGAATGAATGTTACGGTACATGACTTATAGTTCAATGAAGGTATTATTAAAAAAAAAAAAAACAGAGGAAGATCTATAATTCCTTTCTAAGATGGGAATTTATGATTTTTCCCCAGGAATATAATATGAGCAACGGGTCACTCCAAACAGGAAATTAAAATCTACTCTACGGTAGGCCAGCAAGAATTTCATTCAAAAGTGAAACAAATGACCCACAGCAAATGATATTTGCTTCAAGACACTGCCACCTCACTCCATTCCTTTGCATCCTCACCATATGCCTTGTTGGGCTGGGGAAATCTCAGCTGCTCAGGTTTTGTGCTCATATTCAAAAACTGGGGGAAAGTAGAGTTTGTAGCCATTAAAATGACTTGTTCATCTACTGGATCCAAGAGTTAAATATAGTTTTGTTGTGTTTTGTTTAATAGTGGTAACTTCCCCACACCTGCCATTTAAAGAATCTTTCATCTCCACAACAAAAGCACAGATAAATGTTCTGCTGCTGAAACATCACAAGGCAAGTAGACACCCACGAGACATGAAAAACAAATGCTGTCTTCTTTCTAAAAGAATGACAAGTCTGCAGAGCATGGTGTAGACAACTGAAGATCTTCCTCATTGTATGCGCCAAGGATAAATATCTTTTTATTAAGATAGGATCCTCTTCTGAGACAAGGAACACCTTTTATATGGGTTTCTTATCATTCTACACAGCATTTCCCAGACATGGGTCCTATGTGCTCTCCAGAGTCAAGTCAGAAGCCCATGTAACCCCACACCCATTTAGTAGTGATCCAGGACACTGCACTCAGCACATGCCTCCAGGTGCCATTGCCTGTCCCAAGAACCACCCGCATCCCACCCTGGGGTTGTGTTTCCTGTGGCACTCAAACACCAAATGCAATTTCAACTAGACCCAGCGCTGAGAACTTATCTCACTCAAACAGCTAACTTTGGACCTGTTGGTGTTGCTTTTGGTTCAAAATGTATGCCTATGTCTCTAGGAGGCTCTGATGGTCCAATGGGATGAGGGGGAGGGGTGACAGTGAAAAACAAAACACAGAGGCTGGCCCCCAGAATTCCCTGGTTTTCCCAGCATCCCTGCCTGAGTCTGTCTATCAGCTTTGGCCACTGTGAACCCTCAGGCAGCAGTTGTGAACTCTTATTCTAGAAAATCCTGACTCTTATCTTCCGGTCTGTCTGTGCATCTGGCAAATAGGCAAAGACCCAAAGACTTTAACCTACCACTGTCACCATTTGTAAGCCCCTTTATGGCTTCTGCAGGCCAGAGGTACATGCCCATAGACTGTGAAAAGATAATGTCTACAGAGGAATTTCTTAAAGTTGAATTTGTCACTATGTAATAAACATTTTTTGTAAGTGGAAGTTGCCAAATGGACACAAAAGCAAACCCTAAAATATCATTATATGATAATTATGATAATGACAGCTTAACAAATTTGTACCTTTGTAATTACCAGTCTTCAGTGAAACACACACCTTTTCTACTGGAATATGATATTTTTGACTTCTGATACTATTTGATCCCTTATTTTGGTTCTGGGGCATATTTTTTAAATGATTCTAGGCAAGACATTTTAGTCAATGGAAGGAAAAGAATATTTTCTTTACAAAATCACCTTTGATGGTAGAGCATTTATTTGGAGCATTAGAAAGTATTTCAATTAAGTGAGAGCTTTGAGAACTTTGAAAAGTGTTACCTTTTTTAATGTGTGCATCTGAAAAATGCAATTCTTTTATCAAAACTTATTGAAAAATAAAATGAGAGGTTTTTAAAACAGACACTAATACCAACCAACATTGACAAGAGCAATGATTCTGATATGAAACGAAATCCTTATCTCCAGAGCCTGTAACACGTAAGCTGAAAAAAATCAGCCCGGGATCCAAGACCAGCAAGTTTCGTTTTCTCAACTGTGCTATACTCAGCACCTACAATATACATTATTTATACAGTATATATATATATATATACACATATATATATATATATACACACACATATATAGTAGATACACTATATTTACATATACACAAATATTTATATATACACAAATATATACACTATACGTGCAGGCCCTCTGAATAGTAGATACACTTCCCAGTAGTCAATTAGTCTCTCTCTCTCTCTCTCTCTCTCTCTCTCTCTCTCTCTCTCTCTCTCTCTCTCTCTCTCTCTCTCTCTCTCTCACACACACACACACACACACACACACACACACACACACACACACGATTGCTGTCTCAGGAGTGACGACAACAGCCAGGTTAAATTAACAAGATTTCAGGAAAAAGGATTCAAAGATGAAAGCCTTTACTTTTTGAATATTAGAATTCCAGTGTGTGTTTCTCACGTCAGAAAGGAGTTCTGGATTTAAGTTTTCCTGTGTCTTTGCAGCTAAGCAAAGCAATGAGATTTTACACCATCACTCACTTCTCCCTTAACCCCAGCAGCTTAGCTGTTGTTGTGTGGACATGACAAATCACTTTGCCCCCAAAGTCACGGCTCTGTGCCCTTTGACAGCGTGCGTATACCCAGGATATACTTTCAGCTTTATCAGTGGAAACTGAAACGCTTTCCAAGGCAGTGTGCCCTTATACAGAAAGAACGCTTACCTTTCAACTGATTTGGAAGCAGCCTGCAGGACGGTCATCCATCAGGGAGGTCACTGGCCACATTCCCCGAGCAGCTGACCCTGTCAGTCTTTGGAAAATACTGTTTACTCTGTAACTAATGCTGGATCCCAGGCACAAGATACAGAAACAAAATTTTAAAAGAGTTAGGCGTAAACCTCATCCCCACTAGGACCTCTTCATGAAAACAGGAGTTACGAAGTTTCCCCATATGATTTCTTGATAAGAATGTCTGAGCAGTTCTGGAGATTTGGATTCGAGCATTGAAAAGTTTTGCAGCACAGCAAACTATCTAATTTTTAGTGTACTGATGAAAATTATTTAAGCTTCCCTACGGACATAAGTGATAGACAAGCAAAAGGTTACTAGAAATGGAATTTTCTCTTGTTTATTTTGATTAGATTTTTAAAAATAAGATTGAAAGTCCTCCTGAAATGAAATGCCAATTGTTCCAGAGAAAATAGGTCAGAATTATACAAGGGGGAGCCTGTAACAGGCTGAACAAACCCTACAGTCAGGCAGGGCACTTGCCCTGAGATCCAGCCACCAGGAAACACCCAGAGGGGCAGACTGCTGGTTCACCAACTGGCCTTGACACTCACGGCGACGAGAAAGAGTCAGACACTCCACACTGGCAGGTGGCAGATTTAAAAAGCAAGGGAACTTCCATGTGAAGCTTGTCTTGGGTGACGACAAGACAAGCAGATCTCCATACCTGCCCACCGGAATTTTATATTATTATTTTATTTTTATTTTTTTAACATCTTTATTAGAGTATAATTTCTTTACAATGGTGTGTCAGTTTCTGCTTTATAACAAAGTGAATCAGTTATACATATACATATGTCCCCATATCTCTACCCCCTTGCATCTCCCTCCCTCTCACACTCCCTATCCCACCCCTCTAGGTGGTCACAAAGCACCGAGCTGATCTCTCTGTGCTATGCTGCTACTTCCTACCAGCTATCTATTTTATGATTGGTAGTGTATATATGTCCATGCCACTGTCGCACTTTCTACCAACTTACCCTTCCCCCTCCCCATATCCTCAAGTCCATTCTCCAGTAGGTCTGCATCTTTATTCCCATCTTGTCCCTAGGTTCTTCTCATCATTTTCTTTTTTTTTCTTTAGATTCCATATATGTATGTTAGCATACAGTATTTGTTTTTCTCTTTCTGACTTACCTCACTCTGTGTGACAGTCTCTAGGTCCATCTACCTCACTACAGATAACTCAGTTTCGTTCCTTTTTATGGCTGAGTAATATTCCATTGTATATATGTGCCACATCTTCTTTATCCATTCACCTGTTGATGGACACTTAAGTTTCTTCCATATCCTCGCTATTGTAAATAGAGCTGCAATGAACATTGTGGTACATGTAGCTTTTTGAATTACGGTTTTCTCAGGGTATATGCCCAGTAGTTGGATTGCTGGGTCGTATGGTAGTTCTATTTTTAGTTTTTTAAGTAACCTCCATACTGTTCTCCATAGTGGCTGTATCAATTTACATTCCCACCTACAATGCAAGAGGGTTCCCTTTTCTCCACACCCTCTACAGCATTTATTGTTTCTAGATTTTTTGATGATGGCCATTTGGACCAGTGTGAAATGATATCTCATTGTAGTTTTGATTTGCATTTCTCTGATGATTAATGATTAATGATGTTGAGCATTCTTTCATGTGTTTGTTTGCAATCTGTATATCTTATTTGGAGAAATGTCTATGTAGGTCTTCTGCCCATTTTTCAATGGGGTTCTTTGTTTTTTTGATATTGAGCTGCATGAGTTGCTTGTATACTTTAGAGATTAATCCTTTGTCATTTGCTTCATTTGCAAATGTTTTCTCCCATTCTGGGGGTTGTCTTTTGGTCTTGTTTATGGTTTCCTTTGCTGTGCAAAAGCTTTTAAGTTTCATTAGGTCCCATTTGTTTATTTCTGTTTTTATTTCCATTTCTCTAGGAGGTGGATCAAAAAGGATCTTGCTGTGATTCACGTCATAGAGTGTTCTGCTTATGTTTTCCTCTAAGAGTTTGATGGTGTCTGGCCTTACATTTAGGTCTTTAACCCATTTTGAGTTTATTTTTGTGTGTGGTGTTAGGGAGTGTTCTAACTTCATTCTTTTACATGTTGCTGCCCAGTTTTCCCAGCAGCACTTATTGAAGACACTGTCTTTTCTCCACTGTATATTCTTGCTTCCTTTATCAAAGATAAGGTGACCATATGTGCGTGGGTTTATCCCTGGGCTTTCTATCCCTTTACATTGATCTGTATTTCTGTTTTTGTGCCAGTACCATACTGTCTTGGTTACTGTAGCTTTGTAGTACAGTCTAAGGAGCCTGATTCCTGCAGCTCCATTTTTCTTTCTCAAGATTGCTTTGGCTATTCGGGGTCTTTTGTGTTTCCATACAAATTGTGAACTTTTTTGTTCTAGTTCTGTGAAAAATGCCAGTGGTAGTTGGATAGGGATTGCATTGAACCTGTAGATTTCTTTGGGTAGTAGAGTCATTTTCACAATGTTGATTCTTCCAGTCCAAGAACATGGTATATCTCTCCATCTATTTGTATCATCTTTAATTTCTTTCATCAGTGTCTTAGGATTTTTTTGCATACAGGTCTTTTGTCTCCTTAGATAGGTTTATTCCTAGATATTTTATTCTTTTTGTTGAAATGGTAAATGAGAGTGTTTTCTTAATTTCACTTTTAGATTTTTCATCATTAGTGTATAGGAATGCAAGAGATTCCTGTACATTAATTTTGTATCCTGCTACTTTATCAAATTCATTGATTAGCTCTACAGTTTTCTGGTAGAATCTTTAGGATTCTCTATATATAGTATCATGACATCTGCAAACAGTGACAGTTTTACTTCTTCTTTTCCAATTTGGATTCCTTTTATTTCTTTATCTTCTCTGATTGCTGTGGCTAAAACTTCCAAAACTATGTTGAATAAGAGTGGTGAGAGTGGGCAACCTTGCCTTGTTCCTGATCTTAGTGGAAATGGCTTCAGTTTTTCACCATTGAGGGTGACGTTGGCTGTGCATTTTTCATATATGGCCTTTATTATATTGAGGAAAGTTCCCTCTATGGCTATTTTCTGGAGGGTGTTTATCATAAATCGGTGTTGAATTTTGTCGAAAGCTTTCTCTGCATCTATTGAGATGATCATATGGTTTTTCTCCTTCAATTTGTTAATATGGTGTATCACATTAATTGATTTGCATATATTGAAGAATCCTTGCATTCCTGGGATAAACCCCTCTTGATCATAGTGTATGATTCTTTTAGTGTGCTGTTGGATTCTGTTTGCTAGTACTTTGCTGAGAATTTTTCCATCTATGTTCATCAGTGATATTGGCCTGTAGTTTTCTTTCTTTGTGACATCTTTGTCTGGTTTTAATAAGAGTGATGGTGGCCTTGTAGAATGAGTTTGGGAGTGTTCCTCCCTCTGCTATATTTTGGAAGAGTTTGAGAAGGATAGGTGTTAGCTCTTCTCTAAACGTTTCATAGAATTCACCTGTGAAGCCTACTGGTCCTGGGATTTTGTTTGTTGGAAGATTTTTAATCACAATTTCAATTTCAGTGTTTGTGATTGGTCTGTTCATATTTTCTATTTCTTTCTGGTTCAGTCTTGGAAGGTTGTGCATTTCTAAGAATTTGTCCATTTCTTCCAGGTTGTCCATTTTATTGGCATATAGTTGCTTGTAGTAATCTCTCATGATCCTTCATATTTCTGCATTGTCAGTTACTTCTCCTTTTTCATTTCTAATTCTGTTGACTTGAGTCTTCTCCCTTTTTTTCTTGATAAGTCTGGCTAATGGTTTATCAATTTTGTTTATCTTCTCAAAGAACCAGCTGTTAGTTTTATTGATCTTTGCTATCATTTCCTTCATTTCATTTTCATTTATTTCTGATCTGATCTTTATGATTTCTTTCCTTTTGCTAACTCTGGGGTTTTTTTTTTCTTCTTTCTCTAATTGCTTTAGATGCAAAGTTAGGTTGTTTATTTGAGATGTTTCTTGTTTTTTAAGGTAGGCTTGTATAGCTATAAACTTCCCTCTTAGAACTGCTTTTGCTGCATGCCATAGGTTTTGGGTCATTGTGTTTTCAATGCCATTTGTTTCTAGGTGTTTTTTTATTTCTTCTTTGATTTCTGCAGTGATCTCTTGGTTATTAAGTAGTGTGTTGTTTAGCCTCTATGTGTTTATATTTCTTACAGATTTTTTCCTGTAATTGATATCTAGTCTCATTGCATTGTGGTCAGAAAAGATACTTGATACGATTTCAATTTTCTTAAATTTACCAAGCCTTAATTTGTGACCCAAGATATGGTCTATCCTGGAGAATGTTCCATGAGCACTTGAGAATAATGTGTATTCTGTTGTTTTTGGATGGAATGTCCTATAAATATCAATTAAGTCCATCTTGTTTAATGTATCATTTAAAGCTGTGTTTCCTTATTTATTTTCATTTTGGATGATCTGTCCATTGGTGAAAGTGGGGTGTTAAAGGCCCCTACTATTATTGTGTTACTGGCGATTTCCCCTTTTATGGCTGTTAGTATTTGCCTTATGTATTGAGGTGCTCCTATGATGGGTGCATAAATATTTACAATTGTTGTATCTTCTTCTTGGATTGATCCTTTGATCATTATGTAGCGTCCTTCTTTGTCTCTTGTAATAGTCTTTGTTTTAAAGTCTATTTTGTCTGATACGAGAATTGCTACTCCAGCTTTCTTTTGATTTCCATTTGCATGGAATATCTTTTTTCATCCCCTCACTTTCAGTCTGTATGTGTCCCTAGGTCTGAAGTGGGTCTCTTGTAGACAGCATATATATGAGTCTTGTTTTTGTATCCATTCAGCCAGTCCATGTCTTTTGGTTGGAGCCTTTAGTCCATTTACATTTAAGGTAATTATCAAGATGTATGTTCCTATTACCATTTTCTTAATTGTTTTGGGTTTATTATTGTAGGTCTTTTCCTTCTCTTGTGTTTCCTGCCTAGAGAAGTTCCTTTAGCATTTGTTGTAAAGCTGGTTTGGTGGTGCTGAATTCTCTTGGCTCTTGCTTGTCTGTAAAGCTTTTAACTTCTCCATCAAATATGAATGAGATCCTTGCTGGGTACAGTAATCTTGGTTGTAGATTTTTCTCCTTCATCACTTTAAATGTGTCCTGCCATTCCCTTCTGGCTTGCAGAGTTTCTGCTGGAAGATCAGCTGTTAACCTTATGGGGATTCCCTTGTGTGTTACTTGTTGTTTTACCCTTGTTGCTTTTTTTTTTTTAAAGAAGATGTTGGGGGTAGGAGTTTATTCATTTATTTTTATTTATTTTTGCTGGTTGGGTCTTCATTTCTGTTCAAGGGCTTTCTCTAGTTGTGGCAAGCAGGGGCCACTCTTCATCACGGTGCATGGGCCTCTCACTATCACGGCCTCTCTTGTTGCAGAGCACAGGCTCAGTAATTGTGGCTCACAGGCCTAGTTGCTCCACGGCATGTGGGATCCTCCCAGACCAGGGCTCAAACCCATTTCCCCTGCATTAACAGGCAGATTCTCAACCACTGCACCACGAGGGAAGCCCTCCCCTGCTGCTTTTAATATGTTTTCTTTGTATCTAATTTTTTATAGTTTGATTAATGTGTCTTAGCATGTTTCTCCTTGGATTTAACCGGTATGGGACTCTCTGTGCTTCCTGGACTTGATTAACTATTTCCTTTCCCATATTAGGGAAGTTTTCAACTATAATCTCTTCAAATATTTTCTCAGTCCCTTTCTTTTTCTCTTCTTCTTCACCGACCCCTATAATTCGAATGTTGGTGCATTTACTGTTGTCCCAGAGGTCTCTGAGATTGTCCTCAACCCTTTTCATTCTTTTTCCTTTATTCTGCTCCACAGTATTTGTTTCCACTATTTTATCTTCCAGGTCACTTATCCATTCTTCTGCCTCAGTTATTCTGCTATTGATCCCTTCTAGAGAATTTTTAATTTCATTTATTGTGTTGTTCATCTCTGTTTGTTTGCTCTTTAGTTCTTCTAGGTCCTTGTTAAATGTTTCTTGTATTTTCTCTATTCTATTTCCAAGATTTTGGATCATCTTTACTGTCATTATGCTGAATTCTTTTTCAGGTAGACTGCCTATTTCCTCTTCATTTGTTTGGTGTGGTGGATTTTTACCTTGCTCCTTAATCTGTTGCTTATTTCTCTGTCTTCTCACTTTGCTTAACTTACTGTGTTTGGGGTCTCCTTTTCGCAGGCTGCAGGTTCGCAGTTACCGATGTTTTTGGTGTCTGTCCCCAGTGTCTAAGGTTGGTTCAGTGGGTTATGTAGGCGTCCTGGTGGAGGGGACTAGTGCCTGTGTTCTGGTGGAAGAGGCTGGATCTTGTCTTTCTGGTGGGCAGGTTCACATCTGGTGGTGTGTTTTAGGGTGTCTGTGGCCTTATTATGATTTTAGGCAGCCTCTCTGCTAATGGATGGTGTTGTGTTCCTGTCTTGCTAGTTGTGTGGCATAGGGTGTCCTGAGCTGCAGCTTGCTGGTCATTGAGTGAAGCTGGGTGTTGGTGTTGAGATGGAGATCTCTGAGAGATTTTCACCACTTGATATTACGTGGAGCTAGTTGGTCTCCTGTGGACCAGTGTCCTGAAGTTGGCTCTCCCACCTCAGAGGCACAGCACTGACTCCTGTCTGGAGCACCAAGAGCCTTTCATCCACACGGCTCAGAATAAAAGGGAGGGAAGGAAGGAGGGAAGGAAGGAGGGAAGGAAGGAAGGAAGGAAGGAAGGAAGGAAGGAAGGAAGGAAGGAAGGAAGGAAGGAAGGAAGGAAGGAGATAAAATAAAATAAAGTAAAATAAAATAAAGTTATTAAAATAACAATTATTATGAAAAAATATTTTTTAAGTAAAAAAACGGACAGAACCCTAGGACAAATGGTGAAAGCAAAGCTATACAGACAATATCACACACAGAAGCATACACATGCACACTCACAAAAAAAGGGAAATATATATATATATATATATATATATATATATATATATATATCGTTGTTCCCGAAGTCCACCTCCTCAATTTGGGATGATTCGTTGTCTATTCAGGTATTGCACAGATGAAGGTTACATCAAGTTGATTGTGGAGATTTAATCCACTGCTTCTGAGGCTGCTGGGAGAGATTTCCCTTTCTCTTCCTTGTTCGCACAGCTCCCGGATCTCAGCCTCTGCGTGTAGGTTGCCTGAGGGCATCTGTTCTCCGCTCAGACAGGACGGGGTTAAATGAGCAGCGGCTTCAGGGGCTCTGGCTTACTCAGTCCGGGGGGAGGGAGGGAGGGGTACGAAATGCAGGGAGAGCCTGCGGCGGCAGAGGCCAGCGTGACGTTGCACCAGCCTGAGGTGCGCCGTGTGTTCTCCCGGGGAAGCTGTCCCTGGATCCCGGGACCCTGGCAGTGGCGGGCTACACAGGCTCCCGGGAGGGAGGGTGTGGACAGTGACCTGTGCTCGCACACAGGCTTCTTGGTGGCTGCAGCAGCAGCCTTAGCGTCTCATGCCCGTCTCTGGGGTCCGTGCTGAAAGCCACGGCTCGCACCCGTCTCTGGAGCTCCTTTATTAAAGCGGCGCACTGAATCCCTTCTCCTCGCACACCAGGAAACAAAGAGGCAAGAAAAAGTCTCTTGCCTCTTCGGCAGGTCCAGACTTTTTCCCGGACTCCCTCCTGGCTAGCTGTGGTGCACTAACCCCTTCAGGCTGTATTCACGCAGCCAACCCCAGTCCTCTCCCGGCTTCCGACCGAAGCCCGAGCCTCAGCTCCCAGCCCCCGCCCGTCCCGGCAGGTCAGCAGACAAGCCTGTCGGGCTGGTGAGTGCTGGTCGGCCTGATTCTCTTCGGCAATCTCTCCGCTTTGCCCTCCGCACCCTGTTACTGCACTCTTCTCCGTGGCTCTGAAGCTTCCCCCTCTGCCACCCGCAGTCTCCACCCGTGAAGGGCCTTCCTAGTGCGTGGAAACCTTTCCTCCTTCACAGCTCCCTCCCACTGGTGCAGGTCCCGTCCCTATTCTTTTGTCTCTGCTTTTCCTTTTTTCTTTTGCCCTTCCCAGATACGTGGGGAGTTTCTTGCCTTTTGGGAGGTCTGAGGTCTTCTGCCAGCGTTCAGTAGGTGTTCTATAGGAGCTGTTGCACATGTAGATGTATTTCTGATGTATTTGTGGAGAGGAAGGTGATCTCCGCGTCTTACTCTTCTGCCATCTTGAAGCTCAGTCCCCACCCGAATTTTAAAAAGTTTACGTACAGGTCTAACTGGGTTCAATCACATGCTCCATTCGGATGGTCCCAACAACACAGAGCTCGCTCAAGGCTGCATTCTTCAAAACGGCTCCCACCATAGGAGCTGTGAGCAGAAGGTACATTTCAAGGACAGGGGAGGGGGAGTGGCCTCTGATGACCCGTGTCCAGCTCATGGGTCAACTGGCCGTGAGGCCCTCTCGAAGATCTCCCCCAACACAGATCCCCACTGTACCTTCCTCATTTCCCACATATTTTTTCCTGATTATTCTCAACAGGAAGCAAGTCCATGTTACCCCAAAGCCCACTAATTTCGCGTCCAGCCTGCACACCGGGTTATTCAACTTTGGCCTCTGGTCCATTTGGAGGCTGCTTTTAAACCAAGGCCCAAGAGACTCACAGTCTGCAAAATAAATTATTACCCATTTATTTGATGTTCTTTGGAAAATACCTCGTTTCAGGTTGGCTTTGTCATCCCAACCAGTATAACATCCCCCCCTGAATTCTATAACATATAACGTATTTTTAAAAGAAAGAAAATATCACAATCATATATTTGTCATTTGGAATTACTCACATCAGTACTTTCTTCCATTATTTCCACTAGTTAAATGGATTTCTGTTGTCAATTTCTAAGTGAATACTCATGTAACAGGCGGTGTTATTTTCAGGTATCATTTCCTTCTTTTTCATCTAGTTAAAGAATTTGACAATCATTGGTGGCACAATAGAACACATCCCTGTGCTGGTGGCGGCAGCTTCCAGGGGTGGTTCACACCATCTACTGTGAGGAGCTTTGAGAGGAGTGAACAGAATCCCATACGGCAATACACCGAAGCAGGCTGAATGTGAGAAGTGCTAAATTAGGAGTGTAAATGATGCACTTTAAGAGCCAAAGAAGGAGAGGACCACTCTGGCTGAGGACACTGGAGGTGATTCCACGCAGATGTTGGATTGGAGCTGGGTCACCCTAGTCCTTGCTACTAAAAGCGGTCTTTGGACAGCAATATGGACCTCACATGGGAGTTTGTTAAAAATTCAAAATCTTGGATGCCAAGCCAGACCTACAGAGTCAGAACTGGTATTTTAACAAGACCTCCAGGTGATTCCTGTGGGCATTAAAGTTTGAGAAGCACTGATTTAACTACTCTTAGAATTGATAGGGATATAGGAAGGACATGTCAGGGGTAAAATAACAGAGGCCACAATGTGGACAGGGTGCTTGAGGAAAGGCAGATAGGAATGGAGGATTTATAGAGTACATAGGAGGATTTATGTCTACTACCTAACAGTAATAATAAAAACATCATGACCACTTACTGTGAGCCAGTGACTCTGCTCAGTGATTGATACAACACTATCTCATTTTACCCTCTCAACAATCCGGTGAGGGTGCTGCATCATTTTACAGATGAGAAAGCTGAGACTTACAGAAGTTAAGTAACTTCTCAAGTCCACACAGATAGAAAGGAGCAAAGCCAGGCTTCCTCTTAAGCCAGAGCTCTCAGCCATTTCCTGCTGTAAGCCTTGGATTCTCTGGACCGGCAACAAATCCCAGTCCTTGTCTTCCTAATAAATGTTCCCCTAAAGAGCAACCAGAGGACCTGCATCCCAGAAGTAGAGCATCCAAGGAAGCCCAAGCTTTATTCCTCCATCCTTCTTTCTTTTTTAAACTCCTGAACCTGATAAAAATCAGGAGAGAAGACAGACGAGATTGTTTTTGTGACTAAGGTAATTATTTTTTCACTAAAAATTGAAGTTTATAAAAAATTTACTAACAAATTATATACACTGTAGAAAGTCTGGAAAATACAAAAGAGTACAAGAAGGAAAATTTTAATTTTCTGTAAAGCTACAACTCAATTACACCACAGTTAATGTTAAAGTACATTTATTTCCAGGTTTTTTAAAAAATATAGTTAGAATTTTTAATGTAATTAGAATGGTGATCTGTATTTTTATTGAAAAATACATTATGAACAATGTCTCCTGTCACTAATGCTTTTATCCATGAGTATTTCAAATGGCCAGGTGGTGGCAAACATAATTTTTGTCCAGCCAAGAGTCAGGGACAGAGGTCAGACAATGACATTGGTGAGAACTGCCAGATATAACCCACCCTAATGGATGGCACTCTCCTTTATCATTTTGAAATTGAAATAGGTCATAGTAAGTTTGCTTGAAAGAATAACTGTATGTTAGATGCAAATGAAATGATCATGCTTCCCCCAAACCAGAAAAACAACCAGAAGAAATATTGTAATTCCATGGCCACAAATGGCTTATGCTTCTTACTTATTGCAAACAGTAGCTCAACAAGAGTTCTTGATAAAATATCTGTTTTTAAAAAATACATCAATTATATGTTTACTATAATAATATTTTAGTAGTAATGTATAATCCCTTTGGATATTTTTTAAATATCCCGAAATAAAGGCATCTTGTTTACTTATACTTGATTTCAGGTAACAGAAACTGATTCAAGAAAAAAAATAATAATATGAATAATATATTTAAGAACACAAGAACATCTCATGGCATGCAGCCAGGGCTCATGAGGGCTAGAACCAGAAACTAGAAAGTCATCAGAAACAAGTTTTTCCTCTGGGGTCCCATGATCTCCTATTTTTTTTCCTCTCTTTGTATACCTGCTTTCTTCCTATTTTTATGAAAATTTGCTTTCTTTGTACAAGTAAAGGAAGATGCCTGCACTCCTAGTCCAAAATTTGCATGTCCTTCAATCCAAGACATGCATAGCAACCGACTTGCTTTCTCTGAATTCCCAATTGTAAATTCCCAGGAGAGAAAATCCAGTTTCCCCACCTTGAGTCACATGACCACCATGATCCAATCTGATTTGGACAATGGACTGTGGAGCGGGAAGGAGACAGGGCAGGGTCACACGTTCTCAGCACCAAAGAGCAGAGGAGACACAATCAAAGGGATGTGCTGAAATTTGGGAAAACAGAAACAAAAAAACACAACCAAGGTTAATATTTTGGTGGATTTTCTTTCAGTCTTTTTTCTATCCTTAGATTTAATACTATTTCCTTCCAGGCCTTTTCTCTATATGGTATATTTTAATTGTGAGAATGATGAATAAATTTTAGACTTAAGCATAAGAATTTTTTTATCTTACTATAAAATCTTGGAAAACATTTTATATCAGCAAGTAAAGCTCCAATTAGCAAATATGCCACATTTTACTCACCATCCCCATATTGTTGGAAGCTTAGGTTATTTCTAGTTTGCCATGATTTTAAACAAATCTGAGATAAGCATCCTGGTATGTCAAAAGCTATTTTGAATTATGTCCTTAAAGTTGACTTCCAGATGTTGAATTTTGCCAGATTAATGAAAACAAACATCATCCAAATTCTTAACAGAGATTGCTAAATTTCTTTCCTGAAGGGTTGCATAGGTGTGCTTTTCACACATCCTCCCAAGCATAAAGTATCATCATATTTTAAAATTTGCCATGGTGGGAACTTAAAAACAACACAACATTCATTAGTGTTCTTCAGGCAATATGAGTGCAAACATGGTTTCTTCTGTATGATTGTTGAGACACCACCACCACACATTGGCCAGTTAGCATCAAGACTCCTTGGGTAGCCAGGATCAAACATTCATCCACTTGTTAGCTTCCGAGCACTGTGCAAAACTTGGAGATAAAACATTGATGTGTAGTCCCTGTGCCTAAGGGGATTATTATAAAAAGAAAGAGAAAGATAATAGTCTTCACAGCAGTAGAAGTACCAGTGCATTCCATTCAGGGCTGCCCTGCAGAGCTCTGGAAACCCTGGGTGATGCTTACCATAGGTCCTCTGGCCAGCCCTGGTCCAGACCAGCACTCCAGGAAAGCCCAAGGAGTGGAGGTGAGTAGCACTCTGAACGCATCCCAGACATAAAGCCCAGACCCACCAAGCACATTCCTGATTAACTGAAAGAAGAATGCTTTCTAAAACTATGAGTTGGTGAGATAGTCCCTTGCGCCTTATTCAGACGTATCAAAATGGTAAGCCCAACTGCAGCATCTGAGGCAGAAAAAACACACTCGGTAGTAGACTGTCATGATAACACTCCCTCTCTCTCTCTCCGACTGATGACAATTTATTAATGTAAATGTTGCTCCCAATTCGAGAAGTTCATTGAGGGATAATTTAGAATTAACAAACTGAGGCTAGGGTATACAGCGAACGTACTTCCCAAGTTAGACGGGGGTTTAATGTCACCACATAAAAACAAGTCTCTGCGATTATCCGAGTACCAGCTTTGCACTGATCAGGAACATAAGAGGAATACTGTTAATTATCATTACCCAGAGAAAAATAATTAGTTGCTTTGTAGGGAGAACAGAAAACAAATGTTGCTATTTCCATTTTAATTTCAACCACTGAGGCTGATAAAACTCAAAATTGGTCTACTTTATGAAAATCATAAACTCATTAACACAGCATTAGCAGATTGCACATTAATCTTTATGTCCATAAATTAACTGGTACACCATTCACTGGATGATTGATGCATTGTTTTCAGGGGACATGAAGTAAGTCAACTAAGAAGTAAAAAGGGTGACTCAAACACCCTTGAAGAGGATAATACAAGCCAGCTTTCTCAAGATTTCAAAACATTGTAAAAGTTTCTTTTACCCCATTTCCTTTTCTTCATGACAAATTGACTTTCCTTCTCCTCCACACCCTACAAGTGAATTTCACAACTATCAGATCAGAGCAACATAGAGTATAGGCAACAGGCACATGAAAAGATGCTCAACATCACTAATCATCAGGGAAATGTAAATCAAAACCACCATGAGATATCATCTCACACTTGTCAGAATGGCTATCATCAAAAAGAACACAAATAGGGGCTTCCCTGTTGGCACAGTGGTTGGGAGTCTGCCTGCCAATGCAGGGGACACGGGTTCGAGCCCTGGTCTGGGAGGATCCCACATGCTGTGGAGCAACTGGGCCCATGCATCATAACTACTGAGCCTGCACTCTAGATCCTGCAATCCACAACTACTGAGCCCATGTGCCACAACTACAGAAGCCCAAGTGCCTAGAGCCCATGCTCCACAACAAGAGAACCCACCGCAATGAGAAGCCCGCGCACTGCAACAAAGAGTGGCCTCCGCTCTCCACAACTAGAGAAAGCCCGTGTACAGCAACGAAGACCCAACACAGCCAAAAATAAATAAATAAATAAAAGAAATTTATTTTTTTAAAAAAACACAAATAACAATTGTCAATGAGGATGTGGAGAAAAGGGAACCCTCGTACACTGTTGGTGGGAATGTAAATTGGTGTAGCCACCATGGAAAACAGTATGAAGGTTTCTCAAAAAACTAAAAATAGAGCTACCATATAACCCAGCAATTCCACTCCTGGGTATATATCCACAAAAATAAAAACACTAATTCAAAAAGATAAATGCACCCCCAATGTTCACAGCAACATTATTTACAATGGCCAAGATATGAAAGCAAGCTAAGTGTCCATCAACTGATGAATGGACAAAGAAGACATGGTATATATATATATACAATGGAATACTACTCAGCTATAAAAAAAGAGTGAAATTTTGCAATTTGCAACAACATGGATGGACTTGGAGGTTATTAGGCTAAGTGAAATAAGTCAGACAGAGAAAGACAAATACTGTATGATATCACTTATGCGTGGAATCTAAAAAATACAACAAACTAGTGAATATAACAAAAAAACGAAATAGACTCACAGACATAGGGAACAAATTAGTGGTTATCTGTGGGGAGGTACAAACTATTATGTATGAAATAAGCTACAAAAATATATTGTACAACACAGAGTATAGAGCTAATATTCTATAATAACTATAAATGGAGTATAACCTTTAAAAATTGTGAATCTATATTGTACATCTATAATATAATATTGTACATCATCTATACTTCAATAAAAAAAAAGAATTCAGATCAATCGTAGCCTCCTCCCCTCAAGAGCCATCAGGCATAAGGACCCACACATCCACCTGGCAGGGAATCACACAGTCGATAGGGGGTGCTATTATCTGTTTGGAACAGACTGTGGTATCTGAAATATTAAAGATGGCACTAGGCCATTCAAGAAGCTCACAGATGCTAGAACATGCTGGGGAGATCAAAGAATTGTTTTTAAAAGTTTGGAGCTTTTAGGAAGCCTACAGAATTCAAAGTGCAGGCAGACACCAACAAACATCAAAAAAACAAAAACATCTAAGAGGGAATTCCCTGGTGGTCCAGTGGTTAGGACTCGGTGCTTTCACTGCCGAGGGCCCAGGTTCAATCCCTGATCAGGGAACTAAGATCCTGCAAGCCACATGGCACAGCAAAAAAACAAAATAAACAAACACAAAAACACCTAAGAAAATTGGACCCCAAGGACAAATAAGCAGTCACACACTTGCCCCTACATCTAGAACTCAGGCCTAGTCCTCCAAATCCCGGTTGATGCCAATCTATCTCTCTTCACATTTGCATGCCATTAATTAAACCATTTATGTGTGTCATTAAATACCTTCCAACGGATCACCTTTGCCACACAGATTTGAATAAGAGCTTAAAACAGAATATTATGAGTCCAGTTTATATCTTTATGGTTTTATGTGTTTATTTACATTCCCTGAGCCTTCATTTCTTATCAGAAAAAAATGGGAATAAGAATAACAACTTTAGGCTTCGCTGGTGGCGCAGTGGTTAAGAATCCGCCTGCCAACGCAGGGGACACTGCTTTCAGCCCTGGTCCAGGAAGCAGCAGAGCAACTAAGCCCATGCACAACAACTACTGAATGTATGCTCTAGAGCCTGCAAACCACAACTACTGAGTCTGCGTGCCACAACTACTGAAGGCCAAGTGCCCAGAGCCTGTGCTCCACAACAAGAGAAGCCACTGCAGTGAGAAGCCCGCGCACCACAACGAAGTGTAGCCCCTGCTCGCCACAACTAGAGAAAGCCCACACACAGCAGAGAAGACCCAAAGCAGCCAAAAATAAAATAAATTTATTAAAAAAAAAAAAAAGAATAGCAACTCTCCCGTAGTACCATTTGAGGGGTAAAATGTACAAAAGAGCACTACATATTAGTACTGTCTTTGTGGGAACTGTTCTTCCTCTCACCTCTCTGGGTTGTCAGCAGACAAGCACGTTACCTGAACAACACGGCCAAGTGTCCATGGAGAGAACTTACGGTTACAACTGAATGAAACAAGTTAGCGGTGTGAACATATTTAAGGATTTGGATCATTGTCATTGTGCTAATTGTTAAGCATAAATAAAAAGCCGTGGATATAAGCATCTATAATTAGTGTTGCTTTTACAGGCAAGTCCCTTTAACAAATTTCTCTCCTCTCGTTTTGTCCATTCTTCAAATCTGTAACCAGCATGGAGGTCAACAAATGTTTTTCAATGTGGCTTCTTCACAATTATCACTCACAAAAACAATCAGCCACGTTAAAAGACAGAAGGTTCCCTTGGCCCTGAACCCTGATGCCCCCTGCCCCAGTGCTCAGGGCTTCCACCCACGGTTCACGCCCTAGCCTCCACCACTGGGGCTGTGAGGGCAGAGGCGGTGGGCTATCCGGACCACGGGGTCACACCTTTCTTCTCCGTGGAGGGCAGCTGAGGACTGGTGGCAGAGTAAAGAAGAGGAAGCCAGTCAGTATTTGTGGACTACTGGGTACTGACATCTCACACCAATTCCATAAGATAGCTGGGACCGTCCTCTCCCTTTTACAAGTGAGAAAGCTGCGCCCAGTAAATGTCGAATAACTTGCCCAAGGCCTCAGCTCAAAAGGGACAAAAGGGGACTCAGAATCGAGATGGGCTCTACCCTCCATCTTAGCCTCTGGTGTTAGAGTGACTGGTCAGAGAGAGTGGTCAGACCAGAAGCCTCACAATCCCAAGGAGGCATGTGGGGGTGGGGGGGCAGGTAGGCCAGGGAGAAGGACTTCGGAATTCTGTACAGCGGGAGTTTTAAGAGAGAGATGCTGATGGTCAAGCATTAATGGGGAAAGGGAGGGTCAGTTCAGATCATTTCCACTCTAAGACTTTTGCTCTGGGAAAAGCAAGGGGTGAGCCTGGGGTGGATCAGTCCAGCAAAGCCACCATGAGTGTTATGGCAATAAGGGGTTTACTATAGGAATTAGAGCTTTCACAATTGTGGGAGGAGCAGAAAGGTCTAGAAGACTTAGAGGACAGAAGAGTCATTAGCCAGCTTCCAGGGTACACTGACCCCACTGGACAAGACAGAGCTTGAAGATCTGAGAAGCCGAGAACAGTTAGCCTCTGAAGTGGGGCTGTAAGAACTGCTCGCGGTGGTTACACGGGGGCTGTGGCCCCTAGCAGTCACTGCCTCTGTGGGTCTGAGGTCAAGCATCTGATGGTGGACCTGGGGCCATAGTTTGTTAGCAGATCCAGTGGTCAGGAAGATGAGAGGGCCACAAAGTGAAGGACAGCAAGACAAGCTGGTACCCGTCAGGCACTTCTATATCTTTTCATCTCTGGATCTGGTGGACTTCCATTTCTATATTTCCACCCAAGTTCCTCTCTTGACCAAAACTAAGGGAAACTCACCAGGAAGGGGATTCAGGAGATGCCGCCAGCCGCGGCGGGTCCTCAAAGTGCAGCAACAATCGACGAGAGGGGGTAGGGAACTGAACGCACCAAAGTATGGGATCAGAAGGGCACAAGCAACTGATGGTTGCAAGGGAAGTTTAATAACAAAGCATAGCCATATATATACCCCTAAAGCAGGGAATTTGCTTAGTCATGCCTTATCAGCATCAGCTGGTTGATTGGCTTCTCGGCTTAGTCACGCCTTATCGGCATCAGCTGGTTGATTGGCTTCTCGGCTTAGTCACGCCTTATCGGCATCAGCTGGTTGATTGGCTTCTCGGCTTCTCCCTCAAAGGCACCAATTTCCCCTCCAGGGTTGCTTTTCCTAGCTTTAGGGAACCAGGAACTCCCAGTAACTGAGCAGGTCCCTGGAGCGATTTGGCCAAAGGCCATCTCCTTTTTTACGTTCATACCATAAAGTCCAGGATGCATACCAAGGAGAGTACAATCGGGCCCTGAGGCTTATGAGGGTCTTAATGGCGCCTTCTTCAGAGGGCAATGCTCGCCACAAGGAGATGTGGTTCCAAGCTTAACCAGGTTATCCATAGGCACAATTCAACAGAAAGAGCTAATGCAGGAAAATCAGTTAGGAAGGTGTGTACAATATAATGTGGCTGGTGGAGAAGGGGAAAAAAAAGTTTGGAAAGACAAAAAACAAAATGAAGAGGACTTGGCAATCTACAAACAAATATAAAGAATTCATCTTTGGGGTTAATATTAGCTAATATTAAAAATATAATCACTTAAAAATATGTTGTAGGGGCTTCCCTGGTGGCGCAGTGGTTGAGAGTCCGCCTGCCAATGCAGGGGACGCGGGTTCGTGCCTCGGTCCGGGAGGATCCCACATGCCGCGGAGCAGCTGGGCCCGTGAGCCATGGCCCCTGAGCCTGAGCGTCCGGAGCCTGTGCTCCGCAACGGGAGAGGCCACAACAGTGAGAGGCCCACGTACCACAAAAAAAAAAAAAAAAAAATGTTGTAGTTTACAACAGTAATCTATAGAAGTATAATAATCCAGATCTAGCATTATCAAAGGCCCTTTGCCTCTTATAGCAAAGCTTATTGTTTCTAATAAGAACGTATTAAACTGGTGATGTCATTTCGAATTAGCATTGTTAAAATTTCAAAAATGAAAATATTCTTCATAGAAAATGCTACCAAAACTTCTCAGAAGGAGAACATTTCTTGGAGGTGATACACAGTTTTACTCACCTCTAGTAGGTTTTCTTGTCAGTGTGAAAAATCATGCCAGATTTTCAGTTGTGAAAATTCTTCTTGTATTTGGAGAATTGAAGACCTATGACTTCAACAGCCAAAAGAGTAAGACATGCTTGGGAGTTCTGCTTCCCAGAATATTTGAGGCTGTAGAGCAATCGTTCTCCTGTTTCCTCTAACCACTGAAAAACCGAATCTCATCAGCATTCCTATTGACCCCCTAACCCGTCCAAGATGATAACTTATTGAGGTTCCCCTATTTGACTCACAAGGTAAATAAGCCTTAAATGACACAGAAGAAAAGAGTCTCTAGCTTCCTTTAAAAATATCAAAATTAACAGATTTCAGGTAAACCCATGTGGGCATCAAATACTGCCTTGTAAGTGATACCACAGGCACTGGATTGAGAGTCTAGGGGGCCAGGGGTCCAATAATTTCATCATTGAAATGAGTGAACTAGACAAGATAATCTCTATCTTTTCTTTTTGTTCTAGAAGTCTAATACTGCCATAGTCATAGGTTCAATAAATTTCATCCACCATCTAAGCAAAACATAATGCAGAAAATCTTCAAACCTTAGTCGATGACCAGGTTTGAAGATTTAGAAGATAACAGAAGACTCTGTCTACTGGCCACAGTCCCCAAAGCCTCCATACATATGGAGTCCAACCCTTTGCCATCCTTTTTTTAATAAGAAGTCACAGAGGTTTAAAGTTGGACAGTTGTATTAGACCAATATCACTTTCTGGTAAAACTTTTTATCAAGACCCCAAGACAAGTAAGAATAATAACAGCCCCTTTCATCTGAAGGGCCTCAGTAGCTACTCACAGTACTGGTGACATACACCATCCCACTTGAATATCAGTGAAAACCTCATCATGTAGACAGAGCTGGGGACATTACAGCTATTTGCCAAAAGAAGATACTGCAGGTCAAGGAAACTAAATGGGTTAACAAAAGCCAAGTAGACATCACGTCTGAAGATTCATGGTCTTATTTTGCTCTTTTTGTCATAACCTGCTGAGGGATTTTTTTAGACTGTAATGTCTACCAGACAGCAATCATTTTGCAAGGCACAAAAATTGTATAGGATAATTAGAAGTAAGATTCATAATAAAGAATAATAATAATAATAAAGAGGTGCCTCATGGTTGTTCACTCAAGCAGGCTGGTAGCCAGTGTAAACTGAATGATATGTGATAAGCTTGTGTCAGTAGAAACAGAATTATGTCACTGAACCTTGACAAGAATTGCTAGTGTGCAAGTTAACCCAGTAATGTTTCCCCAAGAAGATATATATGTATATATATACACACACATATATATACACACATACATATACACACACATAATATATATACACATACATTATATACACATATATAACACATATATGCACACATACATACATACACCCATACATATACATTTACATGCATATATATATACACACACATACATATAGAGAACACAAACCCTCTCTATATAAATAGTACATGTACTGTACTAGAGGTCGCAAATATAAATGCTTTCAGGAACGAGCCAACCTTAAATTAGTCAAGTGGGCACTTGTGAAACAACCAAAAATGAGGACCATGGTGAACTGGGCACTTCCAGTCCTTATTCAGCTCCAGGCTATTGTTCCTATAGGAGAATACAGGCCTGGTATTTCCAGACCTTCTCATTTTTCTAGAGAAACTGGATTCTTCTATGAAATCTCCTGATTTTTAAATGTGGGAAACTAATTTAATTTTTTTTATGCTGTACAAGAAAAGAAAAAAAAATACAAACACAGCACTAATCACATCCATAGGTCCAATTAGGCCAGCAGACCACCAATATACAGCTTCTGTTGAATTCTAGTGTTAATACAAGAAAGTATTTGGCTTGTTAGCCCAGGGGTCCCAGGATAATGGAACCTGGGACTAAGTTCTAAGGAATGAGAACCAGGTGAAACTAAAAGACAATAGTATAATTACCAAGGATAGGAAGAAGACCAAAGTCCTGAAAAAAGTGAAGTGTTTGCCTAAATTTCCATCCCTCATGCCTGTGATCCAGACATGGAGAATTACTTGTGGTTCTTGAGTAAACTGTGCACCCCATCACCTCCGGGCCTTGGCACATGCTGTTCTGATGCCTGGACACCCTCTATTTCCTCCTCTCACTTTTACCAGTCACCCTATCTTCATACTGCAGATTCCGGGCCACATCTCACCTGTTCCAAGTATCACTTAGCAACTCCACACTCTAATCCTGTCCTTGGCAGTGCTACACTGTATGGTTTATCCATCACACAGAACTGTATTTGTCTGTTTTCTTGCACTTCTGGATGACTCCAGAGGGTCCTTGAAGGCAAAATCTCTGCTTTTTTAGAGTTTATAGTCCCAGCTTTTAAAACACTGTCTGGCACATAGTTGGTGCATGGTATTTCTTAAATGAATATATGCTAAATAATAATGTAATAAAAATATTTTATAGCCTTTCAGATAAGTAATTTGAAAAGTAAAATATTACTCCAAGTAGAAACGTTACGACATTTCTATTTTCAGGTTATAAATCCTCCTGTATCTGTTTCTTAAATTATAAGCTAAAGGCAGGTCCTTTCGCTTTCTTCCTGCCTTGATAGTAGATAAGATGGCTAGACTGATGGCAGCCTTCTTGTGACTATAAGGAAAAGGCAAAGAGAATTGCAGAGATGTTAGACTTGATGTCATTTATCGTTGAACCCACTCTGCCATCCAGTACTGTCTGGGCCTTTTATTTGAGGAAAAGGCACTGTTTTTTAAAATATTCTAATTAAAGTACTATAAAGAATAGCAGCATTTACTCAAGGATAGAGCACTATTTTAGGAGGAGAGACTTGTTCTGTTGAAGGTAAATAAAAGGTATGATTCCATGTATGAATTAACCTTAGAGGAAATTAACCTAAAGGAAAATGCCTTAAAAGAAAAAACTACACATAATGGATTAACTTATTATTACTTACTCTCTCCCCCAAATAAATGCATGTTCATCCCAAGTAAATCACTAAATTGAAAAGGTATTTTATTCCAGCAGAAAATGAGCAGTCTTTAGCAAGTAGGTCATTTGTACCTAAAGCAAAGAATTAGTTACACAGGACACCAAAGAATAAAGTAAAAATCTATACAATTACTTTAACCACTTTTTTTCCAGTAAAATATAAGGAATGAAAAATACATTCATGGTTACTTTCGAGTCATTGACTATGGAGTTTTTATAAAATACACTAAAATAAAATACACTTGAAAAGTAGGACATTTTCAATATACCAACAACTTCATGTTATGTAGACAACTTCAAGTTACATGATTTTTAACTCAAATTCTAATATTTGCAAATGAAAGGCAATCTATATGGAGTTGGACTTTCTTTGTCCTGTTTAAAACAATTTCTAACAACTTGTTAAACTATGATTAAGGCAGCATGACTCAAGTACAATATTAGAAAAATATAAGTGGCAAAATATTCAATTGTCTTTCTAGGAGAGGAAGACGAGTAAAAAGCTTTATTCAAACAGTCTGAATAGGGGAAGACATCCCCAGTGGCTCCATCCTCCATCCTGAAGTCACCTGTGTCTTGGGATCCCAGGTCAGGGTCCTCATCTGAAGTAGAAGGACGTGTCAGAATAATCCCAGGTCCCTTGAGATAATCGAGATAATCAGAAGTTGCTGACAAATGAGATGTAGGAATTTCAAAAGGAAGGAGGCTAAACAAAAAAAAAGATGAGCCAGATGCAGGTGAGTAATCAAATAAATGTAATTGCCGACAAAGATGTGACTAAAGCATGAATAAAACAACGAGGCAAATGTTTTAAGCAGTAGAATGGGAAAAAGGAGACAGTGGATCCAATTAGGGATAGAAAAGCAAATAACAGTGTTACACACTTCAAGAATGTCAGTCTGACTTTGCTATTTTATTGGCAATTTTGATGTGTGGGTTATTTCATGTAACATATGGTAGTAAGTGCTGGGATCACAAGGGTTCACCTGTACGTTGAAAGGCCACATTACAATTTGCATAGATTTTGATAAACTGAAGAGAACCTCAAAGTACTCAATGCCAAAACATATTTTTCCTTTCAAAATATACTTTTAACCGCCACCAAAGTGAAATTACTTGCATAATGGTTTAATCAAAATTCAAATGCTAATTGATGAATGTATTATGTACAAGCATCATTTAGTAGGCAGATTTCAACAAAATGAAATCCTTGTTAGTTTTTTGTTATGACAAGAAAAAGCCAGAGGGCAGATATTCAAATCCTTGTCAACAAGCCTCTCCAAGTTCAGCTGTCCTATGGCTGTTATATATGCTATGACCCATCCAGAATGCCAGGTTCACATAAAAGTTTAAAACTTCAAAGAGTGGGAACCATAAAGTCACACTGGGATGAGGTCCCCCTACACTGAGATTTTACTATCTCGTAGTAAAATGTGTACATATACGCCTGTGTGCCTGGAATTTTATTCATAAAGAACATGCATAACAGAGATTAGAATCACAGTAGACTCTATTCTGTGAAACAAAAGAACAGACAGATGGAAACTAATCTGGATGAGAAGGTTCAGTTAATCAGTCCCAGAAAATGGAAGCAAGTGTTTCTTATATTCTGTGCACACTACAGACAAATACAGAGGCAAAGCTTGGTAGAGAGATGCACCAATTATTGTTTCCACACTCAGCCATTTAGACCCCTGGTTTTGAAAGAACATTTCAGAATTACTAATTTGCAGATGATAGGAGGCCATGTATGAAGCAATGTTAATATGTCCGACGTAAAATATGTAATATTAAATTAAACAAGTGTACTTACTTATTTAATCTCATTTCTAACCTCAGAAACTCAGAGCATCCTTCCTATCATTGTGGCCTAAATGAGGCTTTATCACAAAAACAAGTCGTTCAGAGTCCTCTCTTCCTGATCAATAATAAGACTATAAGGTCTGAGAATCTCATGTCCAAACAACTGTGAATAGCATCCAAAGGATAGAAAGATTACAAAAAGTGGATTTGCTTCCAACGACCTTGGTGGTAAACTTCCAGCTCTTTGAGTGACTCTCATATTTTGTATGTAGTGGAAAGCCTGCGTTTCCTTTTGTCCTCATCAAAATAATGTAACTATCACCTTGCACACGTCTCTGCCTCGGATACACATCCCATGTAGGCGTCCCATTCCTCTAAGCCTATGCTTTTCAAAAAGTGATCCCATGACCCCCTCCCCCATCCACTCCATCAAACCCTCTTTCGTATGTTATTCTTGGGAATGCAATATGATACAAACCCCATGGAAGAGAATTTGGCCATAGCTAACAAAATTACATATTCACCTACCCTTGAACCCAACACTCCCACCTCTAGGAATTTCTCTTGAAGCTAATCCTCCAACAATATAAAAATACATATGCACACGTTTATTCATTGCAGCATTATTTGTAACTGCAAAATATTGGAAACTGCTTAAATGTCCAAGCACAGGAAATGGTTGAATAAACTCTGGCACAGATACACAACAAATACTATCCCCTCCTAGAAACGAAAGAGGAAACTCTCTAGGAAGTGATGCGGAATGAGGTCCAAAAGCTATCGTAAGTGAAAAATCGAAGCATAAAACATCATATCCTGTACCTTTGTTTAAGAAAGAAGAGGAACTAAGAAAACATACATATATCTATTTCTCTTTACAAAAAAATTACAGGGGAAAAATAAAACAGAAATAATTAAGTTGGTTACCTAATATATTAATTAGAATTGATAATATTTATAATTAATAATTATAAATAATTATAACCACAATGTAGGGGGAAACCTAATTTGAATAATTTATAACAGTTTTGACACATGCCCTGCTTGTCCTCCATCTCGGGCAGGGCAGGGAGATGGGAGAAACTGGAAAGATCCTGAACTCTTTTTAGCAGATTTGTTTTTGTAGTAGATGTGGGTGAAGGTATTCTGATACTATTTCAGATGTAATACAGGATTGAGCAGATGAGTCAGTGTGCTGATGTTTCTGGAAGCCAGGATCCTCACTGGGAAAAGGAGTGATAAATGTGGGATGGGAGAAGGCAAGAAAGGTAAACTGGAATTGGAGATACTGGCATAGACCCATGATACCTAAAATATGTGTGTGTGTGTGTGTATACACATGTACATGTGCACGTGTGTAGAACATATGTGTGTGCACGCATAATTATGTGTGGGGGTGCATGTGTATACGTATGTGTATGTGCAGGTACACATGCCCATGTATATGTGTAGACCACGTGCTTGTGTGCATGTGTACTTATACGTGTGGGTGCACTTGTATATTTCTTGGCTCTTTCCAGGAACAGTGAGCACAGGTGAGATGAAGAACTTGATCTCTAATACCACTCCCCACAACAAGGAACCAGGGTCCTTGGAGAAGTGGCTGAAAGCCGGGCTGGGGAAGGGTGATCCCGGAGCTACAAGATGAGCCTGGAACATTCTGTTACACCAGAAGGTAAAAATGTGCTCCAAAGAATCATGGAAATATGACCCAGGCACAAGGAGCTATTTTGAAGGGACTCTACTGGCCAAATCTGGAATAATATGAGCTTAAAACTATATGAAGGGACTTCCCTGGTGGTCCAGTGGTAATGAATCCTCCTTGCAATGCAGGGGACACGGGTTTGATCCCTGGTCAGGGAAATAAGATCCCACATGCTGCGGGCAAATAGGCCCACATGCCATAACTACTGAGCTCGTGAGCCTCAACTAGAGAGCCTGCATGCTGCAAACTACAGAGCCCATGCACCACAACTAGAGAAGAGAAAAACACTCATGCTACTACTAGACAGAAGCCCATGTGCTACAATGAAGAGCCCGCATGCCTCAATGAAAGATCCTGTGTGTTGCAACTAAGACCCGACGCAGCCAAAAATAAATAAAATAAATCTTAAAAAAAAAAAAAACTAAATGAGGATAATAATTAGAGGCCACTTGTGGTGGGGTGGGGAGGGAACACATGAAGCCATGTGTCCATACAGATAACACACATATGCATGCATGCATACATATATGGCAGGGAAGGGAGAGTTCTTGGTTCCAGGGCAATGTCACGCTCTGACAGGTACCCGTGGAGGGGGTGCTGAAGTGGGTCATGATGACCTTTTCAGGTGTTATATTCATACCCTGAGTTTTGTTCTTACAGTTCAAATAGTTGACAATTAAGCTCAAGAGAATGTTGCTTCTTTGGGCTCTCAGGTGATATTCTCTTGCTTAAAATCAATGTTTTACTGCTAGTAAGAGAGTCACAATGTCTGATGAACTCTATCAAGGAGATGGCAAATACAGAGGACTGAGGTCTCTTTACAGTTCCTTTATGACTCCTCTGAACATTAGGGTGATATATCTAGAAAAATCAATTAAGAGATTTAATTGAAGTTTTATGTCAAAATGAGGACATTTTTTTAATGGGAATTTAAAAGTTCTGAGCACTGCTACTCAAAGCATTAAAAAAATGAAAAGCAATGAGAAGAAAAACTCCAAATTGGCCTAGACATCCCCAGGTGACCCAGCAAGAACATTTTCCTGTGATGTGGTAATTGCGCAAACTTTTGTCATTTTTCTCTCTGCCCTACTATCTTTCAGAGAGCATAAAGCCGATCAATAACATTCATTTTAAGTCTAAAATACTGGCAGTTGAAATGTGGATTAAGTCCAATCAAGACCTCTGAAAAGTGCCACCAGCGCTTTTAAGTGACCATGATAAGAAGGCTTTCCAGTAGATTAAAAAAACAAAAGTAACATTCATACAGAAAGGCAAATAAAACCCCAGAAATGATGGAATGGAAGAACGCAAAGACCAGCAGAGAGGAACAGTAATGGCAGAGTAAAGAAGCCAGAAGGGGGCTTCCCTGGTGGCGCAGTGGTTGAGAATCCGCCTCCCGATGCAGGGGACGCGGGTTCGTGCCCCGGTCCGGGAAGATCCCACATGCCGCGGAGCGGCTGGGCCCGTGAGCCATGGCCGCTAGGCCTGTGCGTCCGGAGCCTGTGCTCTGCAACGGGAGAGGCCACAACAATGAGAGGCCCGCATACCGAAAAAAAAAAAAAAAAAGAAGCCAGAAGGGTGCACCTCTGAAACATTCTAAAGGTCAGAGAGTGAAATGAGAAAGCAGGGGAAAGTATTTGTTCTAGACAGGACAGCTGGGAGGAAATGTTTTCTGATTTCTATAGTATGGACCCAGCAAAGAAGCCAGCCAACACATGGTGGGAGCCACTCATTTTGAAGCCAGTCTATTTTGTTTAAGAGATGCTTTAATAACCTAATGTCCAACTAAGGAAATGTTGGCACTGCCAAGTTGAATAAACATGAAACAGCACCGCTTGGGCTAAACATACCACCCCATTTGGGGTTAAACACACCAGAAATGTATCAGAATTTAAAATGTATATTTCTGAGACAAGTCCATCAGTGGCTTTGTGAGAAAATATTTTTGAATGTTTTAAACCATCACTGAGAAAAAGGACATTTCCATTTTGTAGGAAGTCTGTCACTTTTTCTTTTTATTTCATTGAAATTTTTATGAGAAGCAGGTCAGAGCAAGCAAAATAGCTTTAACAACTTACTGAGAGAACCGTAAATCACATCTTCATGACAGAAATATATACATATACTATTAGAAAAAAGTGCTTATTTCCAGAAATAAAAACTAACTCTTCCTGGGCATCTGTTTTCTTTTCTTTTTTTCTTAACTATCTACTCTCACTAAATTTTCCAAGATACATATTTTTGGGTTTCTTTATTCTTCAGTACTGAAAATGGACTCATGTTTCAATCTTTTTTAATATAACTTGCTTTCTTCTAGGAGATGGTTCTAATAAGAATGCTTCCTGAAATATAGATAAGAACACGATGGTATCTAAGTCCTAACACACAGGCACAATCCCGTCCCCGTGTGAACAAGGATATCACCCCACGGTATCATATTAAAACCAGTTCCTAATATGACTTGGGCTGAATTGTTGCTTTATAGCTCTGTACCTTTTAAATTAGAAATTTTTCAGATTTCACGTAACCCAATTTGTGGCATATGCATATTACTTTTTAGATTATATCTAGCACATGGTCAACTCAAAAATAAATTTCCCCATGCCATGAACATGGCTCATTACCTCTGCTTATAACCTGTGCAGCACCTTCAAGGTGAGGGAACTTACTCCTTCAGATTTTTTCTTCTCCTGACTGAAGCTTTAGATTCCACACCACCCAATTAGGTAATTAAAGGATCAAGTACAGATCCAGCAAACTCTGGAAACAAAGTTGCAAGGGCTGTAGAGTGGAACCTGCTGCCTTAGAGACACCCTCCCAATCCAATTCATCCCTCCCCTCCTGCCCCCTCCCCCATCTGCTTGACCCCACCCACAGCAAGATTGAGGCAACGTTGTGGTATTTTGAGACTAGCTCTGAAGGTGGATGGAGCCACAAAGCACAACTAGAAATATGTGAAGACATTTAGGGCAACTCATCCAAAAAAAAAAAAAAAAAACTGGGTGTGCAAACCTTCAGAGTATGTGGCATCTTGTACATCAAGAATTCAGAAAAATTAAAAAAAAAATAAAAAAAAAAAAAAGAATTCAGGAACCTTCTGCTCCCATGGTAAAAAGTGTTTAAGTGGGCTGTGTTGAGAGTCAATTTATAATAAATGACTATTTTTATGGTATTAGTACACAATAACTATGTTTTTTTTTCCTTTCTGAGGTTTTGTGCAAATAATCCTTTCCTTTCTTATGTAAATAGTATTAAAAATTAAATGATCACAAAAGACTTTTAGGCATTTATTTCATGGGGCCATAATGTTTTCCAAGTCAAAGAGATAGGCTAACTGTTGAAGGCTGGGTTTCCCAGAAAACAGACACAAGATGGATTGGGGATCAACAGCTGTGAAGGATAAGGGACAAAGCTGGATTGGGCGAAGGGAAAAGGGAACTTCACTCCTAGCTAGGAGCTCCAGCGAGTGGGGCCCATTAGAGCTGCTTGGGAGGAGATGGCCAGCGAGGCTTTCATCCCTTTCGCCATGTCAGTCACTGGAAGGGGGCTGCTTGCACAGAGGGAGACAGGGCAAAGCATCTCTGCCGCTGAGTCAGACACACGAGGACACGTGACAAGTGCGGACTGTCTGCTCACTGCACTCCCCACGGCTGGCCGGCAAGCTCTTCCCTGAAGAAAGATCCGGGCAGCACACTCCGTGTCCACCAAGCTGGTACTAACTGGCTAGACTAGGGCCCTACCTAGCAGCCTCTTTCAAAGTTATCTGTATCCTCTGCTCTGTAGAGCAGTTCCATTTAACAAACAAACATTTAAACAAAAAATATTTAACATTCATACGTGACTTTGGAAAACACAGGGAGAGTCGCTCTTAGGGAGGCTGCCTTGAGCTGCTTCCCATGTCTGTTGAGCCAGTTACATCAGCAAGGCTGGCAAGCACTCTCCTTTGTAAAAGCCACCATGTCCTTCACTTCAGACATCTTCAGGAACTAGAAGAAGTGAACCACGGCGATTTCTGGCTTGCTAGTCAGTTAAAACCACAGACCAACAAGAAGAAGTGCTTTCCAGGGGATGATGTAAACAGCAACCTCCCCAGGCCTCTCTCAAACAGCTGGGGTGCCTGAGGAGAAGTAACACCGGGGGCTGACTGCCTAACAGCCCCCCTCAAACAGGCCATCCCTAGACTTGCTTTCCTCCTCCAGCATAATCAAGTTCATCCTCGTTGCTATAGGGATTACCCTGAGGATAATCACTTGTGAACAAGCACAGGTTTGGGCAGCCCTCTCCAGTCTGTTTCTCTTGCCCCCTTGATCTGAACATGGCGACACTGAGAACAGATCCTGGAGTCCAGAGAACCCCCAAGGTCAATATCATGGTCCCGAGCTCTGGACTCCAATAATGCCTTATCATCATTCAAGCTTGTTGAAGACTCGGCTACTCTGGCTCTTGATTTTCATCCTGACTGGTCCTCTTCCTGTGAGTCTTTAAACAAATCTTTTCTAGATCTCTCTCTCTCCTCATCTGAAACTAGGGTGGGTGTGTGTGTGGTTGGTATAGATGATGACTAACTCCAAAACTCCAGGGGCTAGGACACTGCTGTATGGATCCAAAGGGACAGCTATGGGACCTCTCTTCTCTATCAAGAATCAATCACGTGGCAAGTGAAAATAAAATGAATCACCTATTAAATGATAATCAGCATACCACTTTGGATATGTGGTGATACAGGCTTGAAATGATCTCCTTTCTCTTTCAACCAACCCAGAGTTTGCTTTAAGACCAACAAGAGCCTAACTTTGGTCCTTCAAAAGTTCTTTCAAAAAAAGCAAACTACTTTAACCGCCCCCCCCCCCCCCAACGAAACCATTCTCAGATCCTCTACTGGGTGAGCCTGACACCTGCTGGCCTCTGTCTCCCCTGCAGTCACATTTCAGAAGGAGCATGTTTTTGCAAGATTCTAATACTACCTATGCAAATGTATCTGATCTAGAATGGCAGAGTTTTCTGGAAAGGATCCCATCGTGGCATTTATGCAAGAGAGTGGCTGTGAGCAAGACTCCAGTGTATTTCAGTGATCCATTTAGGGATTAGGATTAAGAAAATAGCATGTCAATAAATAAACTAAATTTCAGTCACACATACACACACACACACACACACACACAGAATTATCTAAATTTCCCCTCATCATTTATAGGAATCTGTCATCTGTTAGTGATACTTATGTGTTTATAGAAAATCAAAGTGACAGATAATATAAGAGAAAGTGAGAAAGAAGCAAAGGGAAATATAAGGAGAGAGAAAGATAGTAAGACAGAAAGCTGGGAGTAGATGGAGAAATAGAGGCAAAATGTAAAGAGGCAGCTCCAGGTACAAAGAGGCAAACACCAAAGTAGCCAGAGCTGGAGGAATCTTGAGTTAGGAAGCAAGAGGGTAGACCGTTCACTTTCCCCAAACAAAAACTGAACAATAAAGTAGAAAAAAGTGATCCAAGAGCTTTTAAGCTGTTTGGTGACTAACACACCTCACTTAGCTGGCTGCTCTCCTAAGCTGCCAGCTTTATCTCTGTGACAGCCCATGGTGAGAATGTAAATTCTGGTCCCTCTACAAGGCAGCTAAAGGTCGCCGGAAGTGAAGAACACATTTCCAAGGCAACACTGAATTCAAGAGTTTCATTTAAAAGGGGGCTTCTTATGCAAATCAAAACTGCAATGAGGTATCACCTCACACCAGTCAGAATGGCCATCATCAAAAAGTCTACAAAATATATTCAGTATCTTGTAATAAACTATAATGCAAAAGAATCTAAAAAAGAAAATATATATGTATAACTTAATCACTTCTCTGTATACCAAAAACTAACACAACATTGTAAATTAACTATACTTCAATTAAAAAAAGAACCATAAAATATTATTTTTTTTTAAGTCTACAAATAATAAATGCTGGAGAGGGTATGGAGAAAAGGAAACCCTCCGACACTGCTGGTAGGAATGTAAATTGATGCAGCCATTACAGAGAACAGTATGGAGGTTCCTTAAAAAACTAAAAACAGAGTTACCATATGATCCAGCAATTCCACTCCTGAGCATATATCTGGAGAAAACTCTAATTCAAAAAGATACATGATAAAGAAGATGTTGGTATAGAAATGAACTTATTTACAAAACAGAAACAGACTCACAGACATAGAAAACAAACGTATGGTTACCAAAAGGGAAAAGCGGGGAGGGAAAAACTAGGAGTTTGGGATTAACATATACACTCTACTTTATATAAAATAAACAGCAATGTCCTACTGTATAGCACAGGAAACTATACTCAATATCTTGTAATAACCTATAATGGAAATGAATCAGAAAAAGAATATATATATTTACATATATATATATATATATATATATAAAACTGTACACTTGAAATCAACTATACTTCAATCAATCAATCAATCAATGGGGGCTTCTTAAGATGTCACTGAACACTTTGTTTCCTTACAATCAATTTCTAGCACTAAGATAATTAGTTCTGCTGGGAGGAGGGGATACAGATGCAGCCAAGGTATTTATATTGGGATATAATAAAATATACACTAGAATTCATTGGGATATGCTTAACGCTATAATAAAATACACTTCCTATGCTATAATTTTTCTTATCTTTTGTTTGGGGTAGAAGTCAGAAGACCAGCGTTTTCCTCCTAGCTTTGCCACTCACTAAAGGTCATTTAACCTCCCTGAGACTGTTTCTTTATCCACAAAATGGGGACACAAAGAACCTAGTCTACCCACCTTGGAGGATTATGAAGATCAAATGAAATGACATCTTTGAAAACTCTGTGAAATTTTCTGAGCTAGACTTTAAAAATGTGGAATCAAGAAACATTCTCCCTGGATAAGTGAGACGTGAACAGACTTGGAGAAGAGAAAGATGCCGAAGGAGGGCCATCCCAGCAGAGATGGCGTTCCAGAGAAACCCAACCCCAACCAAGTCTGGGTGAAAGCTCTCAGAAGCTATAGTAACGAGGCTTAGACACATCACTAGCAAATGGAAATATTAGACGCAGATGAGTTTCTTCTCTGGCTCTCAATATTGATTTAAATAAATGCTCTATCCGTTTCTCATTTGAACAAGCTATTCTCTTGTTGGTTGCAAACTACCATGGAAGAAAAATTGAATGTACCCTTCCATTCTGTCAATTAGAAGTGGCTTCATAGGGGCTTCCAGAGATGAACCAAATTAAGACACTACTGTGAGTAGGTTCCAACCTCGTTATCACATGGGTCCTTAACCACCCCGTGGTTTTGTGTGCCTGTGACTCAGGCCACAGAACAGGGATTCTGGATGGAGATGTATTTTTCCCAGGTCCTGGGCACCACTATCTCTCAAGTGAATTTTGATTCCACGGAGATCGAAGGACACACAGAGGAGGCATGAATCAGAGGGTGATGTCACCCACTGAGGTTTTTCCACTTATTTGGGATAAGTCGACTCCTACACGACTGAGCTAGTCCCTTGAAAATTTAGAACTTTTGAGAACTATCGAATTAGTTTTCACCTTAGAAATAACCTCATAATTGTGCCTAAAAAACAAGCTGGACAAGCCGACTCTGAGAAATTCCTTCCAGAATGATGATATCAGTTTTTTGTTTCTATTTACATAGCTATGCAAAAGGTGGATCTACTTGTAAGTCTGTGAACCTCTGCAAAGGAGTCCAAGTAGAGAGCACGTACCCCAGTATAGGCAACAAGAAAAGATCAGAGCTTCAATTTATATTTGTTTACCTCATCCTTTTTTAAAAATCATAAGTTTGTATATGTTTTATGATGCACATTATCAAATAATATCACAGTGCATTTAAATAATTTACCGATACACACAATATATAAATAAAATTGTTCATTAATATCAGTGCCTTATCCCCAAAAATCCTGCAGAGCACAGAAATACAATAAAGAATATACAAAGAATATATTCTGTTTAATTTTGTCATGTAGAAGATTACATGCTGCCTAGTAGGTTGGTTGATCCTTAAAGCTCAGTTCTGTCCCCAGTTTACAAGTGTCATAGACTAACACTAAAATTCTAGAACTTTGATCCTAAATGAGTCCAGTAAGACACGGAAAATGCATTAATATCAATGGATCATGACTAGAAGCGGAGCTGGGTCTAGTGTCATTACAGACATCAACATGTAACACACATGTAACCTACAAACGAAGCCATGAAAATACTAACGTCACACATATGGTGTGATGTTTATATTTTTCAATAGAAGTCGTATCACGGCATTGGAACCCCCAAGCCTAACCTGAAATTGAATGTTTCTTTAATTCAAAGTCTGGGAAGTTCAAGAACTTGATCTTCAAAATGGCACAATCAAGGCAAAATAAGTTAACCTGATGATCACATCCTCATCAGAAAAACGCATTTCCCTACACGGACCTAACTGTCATATCTGAGGAATCACAGACAGAAGGGGTGACAAAACATTGTCTTAAATACAGCACCAGGGAGCCCTCTCTCTCTGTTACATGTATAACTTACCGTCATTACTTGATTCACTTTCCGGAATGAGGTGCCCTTCGGAGCTGAGTCATCAGCAGAATCAAGTCAGCCAGGATCTGAGACAGTTCCTTCCTGTGGGGCAAAAAGTAACTCATCACATCCCTTTTATTACTTCTTGTTCTGAATTTTAAATTTTATCCACAGGATCCTCCATTCACCTCACTATGGCAGAATCTAATCCCCAGAGCCATGGAGATGGTGACTTTCTCCAGATTTAATTAAGACAACTGGTATGACCAACCCCCCCAAACTCCCCCCTGCCCCACCGGGAATGACTCATTCGGTAAAGCACAGTGAGGAAGGTCATAAATTCAAGTCCTCTGCTACTTCCAAGGACCAAAGCAGACAGAAAATGCATTCCAAAGGTGAATTGCCAAAGTTTGTCAAAAGTGTGCTTCAGTTACTAGACAAGTAATTAATACAAGGACTTTGAAAGAAGAAATTATTGTTACTTATCAACCTAACACTTTATTATTTACCCAGGTTTGTGGTTGAGAGAAAATATAGACTTTGTCAGCCTTAGTAAGTCCTCAGGTTACTTTCTTCCCTAAATTCTGCTTCTTACTTTGATAAACTATGGCCACTCAAAATACCCCCACCATGACACTAGCAACTTACCCAGCAATCTCACTCCTGACCATACATCCAGAAAAGAAGAAAACTCTAATTTGAAAAGATATATGCACCCCAATGTTCATAGCAGCACTATTCACAATAGCCAAGACATGGAAGCAACCTAAATGGCCATCAGCAGAGGAATGGATAAAGAAGATGTGGTACAAACATACAATGGAATACTACTCAGACATAAACGAGAAGGAAATAATGCCATTTGCAGCAACATAGATGGACCTAGAGATTATTATACTAGGTGAAGTAAGTCAGACAGAGAAAGACAAATATCATATGATATCACTTATATGTGGAATCTTAAAAAATGATACAAATGAACTTATTTACAAAACAGAAACAGACACACAGACAGAGAAAACAAACTTACAGTTACCAAAGGGGAAAGAGGGTGGGAGGGATAAATTTGGAATTGGGGTTTCACAAATACACACTACTATATATAAAGTAGATAACCAACAAGAACCTACTGTATAGCACAGGGAATTATATTCAATACTTTATAAGAACCTATAATGGAAAAGAGTCTGAAAAAATATATATATACATATATATATCTAAATCACTTTGTGGTACACCTGAAATTAACACAATACTATAAATCAACTATACTTCAATTTTTAAAAAATAATAATAAAATAAAAGGAAAAATACTATCAACTTAATCAATCCATCCATCAAAACTCTAGTGGCAGCATGGACGCTGAGGAAAGACAGGTGTCCCATGTGCTCAAGCATTCTTTTAAATTAGGGCTCCTTATATAATGTAGTCGTGGCTGACCTGCTTTAAAATATTACCACATGAAGAATTTTTTTAAAGACTCAAGGCAAGAAGTTCCTTTAGGGATCCTATAGGCATCATCTTCCTCTTATCTTGGAAGTAGAAAGTATTCAAAGCTGAGTAGACTTCTCAGGAAAGCCACAAACACCCAGGGTACTGACACTTCCTAGGACTTAGTAAGAGACAGTCACCTAGCTCTGTTACCTCCAGCCCAGGTCCAGCACCATTTACACACCTTGGCCCTTACCCCTGCCACACACTTCTCAGAAAGCTTCCTGCCCAAGATCCTGGGCTTCAAATCCAGACTGTCTAGTTCCAAATCCTAGTCTTCACACCTACTAGCTGTGTGACCTTGACAAGGTCTTTAACCTCTTGGTGTCTCAGTTTGCTCATTTCCTAAGAAGTATCTTATTGTGTTGGTTTAAAGATTGAGTTAGTAAGTATAAAGGATGCTCTGTACTCACTGATAATGCCTGGGGGCTGGAGGGCGGCAGGGGGGTGGGGGGATGGAACTGCCCAGGGTGGAAGGCCCTGGTTCAGCATGTTAGGAAGAGGAGGAAGAAGGTGGTTTCTTCTCCTGAATGAAAGCAAGCCAAGAAGGCTTCAAGAGAATCCTTGGATAGAAACTTGGGGCCTCAGGAAGGAGAGCTGGTGCCTCTCCCAGTTGGCTGTCTGCTTAGCTACCCTACTGCCCTAGACAGGAAAGAAGAGTAACTTGGACAGAGGAGGTAGCTGAACTTGAGCATCCTTGCCGTTTGGAGGGAGGATGCTTAGAAGGCAACCTCCCTCTGTCCCTGTCCCTCTCTTTCTCTCTCTCTGTCTCTCTCTCGCTCGCGCTCTCTCTCTCTCTCTGTCTCTCTCTCTCTCTCTCTCTCACACACACACACACACACACACACACACACACACACACACTGCTCCCAGACCCCAGAACGCCAGCCTGGCCAGTGGGTGGAGGGAGGGGGAACTTTAGAATGGAAATGAGAATTTAAATTCTACTGAACTGAGGCTTTTAAATGCCCTAAAATTATCTGCAGAGTTAGTACAAGTGTCCGGAGAGTCATTACAAGGCAGCATATGAGGTTTGAGAGACTGTGGTTGGAGTCCACACCAAGAGGAAAAGAACCCTGTTTCCTGTTTGAATTGCAGTGAGTTCAGACTGATGAACAAACAGGTGTCAGCTACAAATGGGCACTTGCCATCTACCTCTACAAGGATTAAATCATGTGCTGCTGCAGCTGGTGACTCTCAACACCCCCTGAAAGGAGTTCAGGGTAGAGAGTAGAAAGGAGGCACTCCGTGCTCTGGGAGAAACTGGCACAACAGGTCTTCAGATAGTTAGATATTTTCAGGAGCTGATTTTATGAGCCCAATTCTTGTGTCTCCTCATATCTAGAAAAGCACTAAAATCCTTCATGGTGACAATGAGCAGCAACCTTCACGAGACTAGCAGGAAACTTCTGTAAAAAAAATATGTGCTTGGGCTTCCCTGGTGGCGCAGTGGTTGAGAATCCGCCTGCCGATGCAGGAGACACGGGTTCGTGCCCTGGTCCGGGAAGATCCCACATGCCGCGGAGCAACTAAGCCCGTGAGCCATGGCTGCTAGGCCTGCGCGTCCGGAGCCTGTGCTCCGCAACGGGAGAGGCCACAACAGTGAGAGGCCCGCATACCGCAAAAAAAAAAAAAAAAAATGTGCTTGATTACATGTACTCCTCCTTCACTAAAATCCCATATATACTGACCTTCCCCCCACCTCTTTTGGAGCATTCCTCAGAGCTATCTGAAATGCTGTCTCCCAGGCATGCAGTGCTCATTTTGCCCCAAATAAAACTTAACTTGCAACTCTCACATTGTGCCTTTTTTTAAAGTCAACACTGGTTAGAAGAGCATCATGGTCATCATGGAGGTTACTAACTCCTAAATCCAGTTTTCACATCGATACCACACTGCACATGTCTTACCAAAAGAAAAAAATCCATCTTGTACAAATGTAATTACCTGGAATTATCCTTCTCTAAATAATACATATGGGGTTTTGCCTACTTCATAATCCTCATTCTCTGAAATCTGATGCCACCTCCAAATCACAAGAGTGGGTCTCAAGTTGATCTCTCTGCAATTCAGCCCCTGCCTCTGGCACAGCTGATTGGACCAGCAGGTTCACATGACCAGCGGGGTCACCTGACCAGTGAGGATCACATGTTCTCTGAAATCCAAAAGTCCATCATATTTTACAAAACAACGAAAACCTCCTTCTACAGAGTCAATTCTATGAAATCAGGGCAAGAATGAAATAGTATTGGTCTAAAAATTCAGGAAAGTGTTCTCCTAAAAATTCCATAGTACTTGGTCTGCTGTTTTAACTCATTCATGATTGATATGTTAGATCAAATCTGGCTTAAAAAATGGAAAACTATAAAGATCTCCAGGCAACCAACTGTTGACCTTTTTCTCATTTTAGTCTTTTTTTTTTTTAGTGGTACGCGGGCCTCTCACTGTTGCAGCCTCTCCCATTGCGGAGCACAGGATCCAGACGCGCAGGCCCAGCCGCTCCGCACGCGCAGGCCCAGCCGCTCCGCGGCATGTGGGATCTTCCCGGACCGGGGCACGAACCCGCGTCCCGTGCATCGGCAGGCAGACTCTCAACAACTGCGCCACCAGGGAAGCCCTAATTTTAGTCTTTTAATTTTAGTACTTTAAGTGGATTGACATGTAACTACAGTGCCTATTTGAATACCCGTGTGTAGTAAAATGTTTTTTGTTTTCGATTTTTTTTTTTTGGTGTTACTTTCATCTTCATAAAGATAAAAATCATGAAATAGACCCGTGTTCTTCAAAGTGGGGTGCACACACCCTGGGGAGATGCATGCAACCCAAAAACAATCCACCAGAGTGCAGGAAAGATATGTATGTCTAATGATGGACATAGTGTATTAGTGCAGTATTAGGTATATATATATGTCTAAATAAATAGACATATATGTATCGGGTTTGCATGCTCAAAAATGATAGAAGTACTCTTGAAAAATTTAGGCCACTGAGACAGCCAAGAAATCTCCACTTTTCCTGACCTGCTGGCTTTTCAGTCCGAGAGCACAGTGCCATCTAGGGGTGCCTGAGGTAATACAGTCATGCTATTTGAGTAATTTTTCTAAGAAAAACAGTCTTGTCACTCAGATGGGAAGACAAACAAATAATAATGTTCTAAATAAGAGACACACAATTTTAACTATATTATGGGGAGCTTTGAAAACAGTATTTCTATAGTTTCCTGCTGCTGCCCCGAGGCTTTTTCCTCTGTCCCCCTAAAGGTAGATGCTTTCCTAAAGCTGCCACGCTTTCTTCCCTGTCGTATGCATTCTTCTCTCTCTCCCTGGCCTACCCTCCTCCCCGCCTTGAATCTGTTTCTGATCACACCAGCGAAAGGGCTGCACCCTCCTCTACGCTTCATACCTCCTTCCTTTAGAGCACTTGTCCTGGTGACTTCTAATGATTGTTTCCTTGCCTGTCTCCCTGGGCTGTTATCTTCTAAAGCAGTACTGTCCAGCAGAAAGATAATAAGAAGACACAAACGTAAGTCACACTTAATAACTGTAAATGTTCTAGTAACCACATTTTAAAAAGTAAAATGAAACAGGTAAAGTTTATCTTAATAGATTATATTTAATGTATTCAAAATATTATCATTTCAATATGTAATCAATTATAAAAAATTACTAATGAGATATTTTCCACATATTAAGTCTTCAAAATCCAGGGTCTGTTTTACATTTATAGCACATCTCGATTTGAACTAGCTACATTTCAAGGACATAGTAGCTACATGTGTCTAGTGGACTGTATTGAGCAGTGATTTCTAAGGCAGGGTCTGGTATCTCCTTACATTTAGTAAGTGTTCAATAAATGCTTCAAAGATAAATAACTTTAAGCTGATAATGCTGCTAGATGTTCTCTGGGAAAATCTGTCCTTTTTGTATCATGCATTGGGTCTCTGTAAATAGACACCACAAAAAATCTACAAACAAGCCTCTCTTACAGGAGAAAAGGCGTCTAGCAAATCTTATCAATCGCTCATTTTGTTCTAAAAACTCCTTTTAGAGGTAAGTTATGCACATGGATTTCAATGTGTTTAATAATCGTAAAATCAGCAATTGTCGGACTCCTAATGATGCGCCTAGATTTCTCCTTATAATATGCAATATATTGTTAATCACTTTTTACAAGTCTTCTCACCCTGCCAGCACAGCACACCTTTTAAAGGCAAAGACTGCCCTGTTTTGTGCGTTGCTACACACTCAGGGCCTATTTATGGCTGGCGCACAGTAAGCATTCTAAGAAGATATTTGTTGATTTGGAAAATTTGAGAGCTTGGATCCATGTGTGTTCCACTTTTCTCTGGATTTGTGAGTTTCATCTATTTTTTCCATGCATCTCGAAAACAAGGAGTTCCTCACTCTGTGCTAAGTGTTGGAGGCAGGGAGGGTTAGGAACACTGCTCGTTCCTTCAGTCTGAATACAACCAATGCAAAATGTAATCCCTTCTCAGGACTCACCTTCGCAGACCGCTCCCACATCCCTACTCACAGCAAGGACTGGGCCTTACCCATGCCCATAGCGTTTCTGTCTGCCACTGTCTCCGGCAGCTCTTGTGAGCTTCCTACAGCCCAGGGAAGCAGGTAGGCCCTTCTTAGAGGCTCCAAGAAGTTAAATAACGCCCCCCACCAAGGGTCAACATGTTAATAAATTGAACCCGTAGTTAGAAGCCAAATATTCTGACACTTAAACCATGTTTCCACTATAATGGCTCCACCTCTGAAGTTTGAGAATGCATCTTCCAAGTCATCTAATCTGTAGTTTATTGTTGTCTTGTATTTAAAATGAACTTCTACTTTTTCTTTTCTGTCATTTGTGTCTTATGTCGTTAGTCCATGGGGATAAAAGTTACGGCAACCTCCTGCAGAACTCTGAGTATGAAACCAGTGATAACAATACAAAATAAATAAGATTGGCAATCTGCAAAAATCATCTAGACACAGTGTTCAGGGCCGTCATGTGCTGATGTGCAGGCTGGGCACTGCACAACCGTGCAAAGTGCCAGTCGGATGCACGGCTTGCAAACCACAACCAGCAGCCTTGCAGGTGGTTACCTCCCAGGTCCACAGGGAAAACAACCCCAGAAATCAAATCTAGGTCCGGCAGAGTGTAAACAAAGGTTGAATATTATCAAGGGTACTGAGACATCTGAGGAAAAATGTGTGGCTGACAGGTGGGCCTCAGGCCTAGTCTGGCCTTCACACCAAGAGGGCAAATGCCTCCAGGGCAGGTACCAGGCCCAGGTTTGTTTAGACCCAACTCTGTGCCCAATAGCTCTAGTTCATGACCCAAAATAACCAATCATTTATTTCTTTCAAAGTGTACATGTGTCTCTAAGGGCTTTGCAAAAGGCAAATTTTATGCAGGTTAATAATATTCACAAAGTAACTACAGGTCATTCTTTTCACTTATAAAGTCCTTGAAGAATAACAGAAAATGCTATTCAACACTAAGTTGGCACATAACTTGAGATCCATGTCCACTTTTTTAAAGTGAATGGCTCCTCCTGTACAGCAGAGGGAACTATATTCAATATCCTGTGACAAGCCAGAATGGAAAAGAATATGAAAAAGAATACATATATGTATAACTGAGTCACTTTGCTGTACAGAAGAAATTAACATAACATTGTAAATCAACTATACTTCAATAAAATGTTTTTAAAATTTAAAAAATTGTTTTTAAGTGAATGGCTCTTAAGAAAGATGGTTTTGCCGGGCTTCCCTGGTGGCGCAGTGGTTGAGAATCCGCCTGCCGATGCAGGAGACACGGGTTCGTGCCCTGGTCCGGGAAGATCCCACATGCCGCGGAGCAACTGAGCCCGTGAGCCATGGCCGCTGAGCCTGTGCGTCCGGAGCCTGCGCTCCGCAACGGGAGAGGCCACAACAGTGAGAGGCCCGCATACCGGAAAAAAAAAAAAAAAAAAAAAAGAAAGATGGTTTTGCCTAAACTTATAAATAATTTAAAGCAATCTGAAAAGGCTTCTGAAGACGTTTCATTCTAGAAGGAGGAAACAATCAAAAAACACAATTTGTGATGCAGCTTTAAGTAAGCCTGTGACACAATTCAGTGGGTTAAGTCATATCTTCTCTATCATCCCTCCAGCTGTTTGCCTCTTCCTGATACACCAGGCATTTTGGTGGAATTTTTCTTGAGCAGTCCGTCAGCCAGGGCCCCCCTGAGGACACAGAAAAAATTGTATCAAACCTTTCCGCCCACAGCTCACACTTGGCTTCAAAAGAAGTAGAAGAAGAAAAAAAAAAAAAAAAAAAAAAAAACAGTGGAAAAGAGTAATTGCATTTTCAATGATGGACATGCAGCTGCAACTTCTAGAGTCAAGGTGAATTATTTGCTGACATGCAAGCCTTAGCCAAGTTCACTTTCCAGCCACTGCAAAGCACAAGGAGAGGTGTGCAGGCTCGTTAAGCCCTCATTACTCTTCAGACTTCAGGCGTCATTTGTGAAATGATCAGACTCCACTGAACCCAAGCCCCGAGGCCAGGACACTCACTGGCTTACTCCTTGATTTTTTTATCTTTCCTTTGGTCATGACTTAGTCAGATCTGATTTTGAGACTATCTTTTCAATTCATGAATACGAGCTAGATCATCTCAGGAATAAAAAAAAAAAGTCTCCATAAACCATTCAACAGAAACATTTAATGTTTATGGAAGCACACAGCTTTCTGCTGGGCCTTCCGGAACATGCATGTGAGTTGTGGCCCCTGCCTTCAAGGGGCATACAATTTCAATGGGAAGGCAACACACATACAAATGTGCACACACAAGCAGTGCATAACAGCAGTGGAAGGCAGTGCATACAGGGAGGCAGTGATGGGTAGATAAGAGGGCAGATTCTAAGCCACCGTTTGGATTCAAATCCTGGTTCTACCATCCTGTGACGTTGGGTAAGTTACTTCACCTGTCCATGTCTGTTTCCTCACCTGTTAAATGGAGGTGATAACTGGACTTACTCCACTCATTGTGTGATGAATAAATGAATTAACAACAGCTTAGAACAGTGCTGGGTGTATAGCAGGGACTCAGCTCCATAGAAAGAAGCTATAATTTTATAATTAGGAACCAAATACATGGGATAGGAAGGGCTTTCAAAGTTAAAACAAGGGGAAAATTGCTGTGGGTTGGTTGGTTGATTAGAAAAGATTTTACAAAGAAAATATTGCATCTGAAGTAAAACTGGAAGGGAAAATGTGAGCCAGAGGAAGATGGGGATTCAGAGGAGTGGATATAGGACATCCTAGTTAGAGGGATGTTTTTTCATTGGAAAATAGGGGAAGATGAGGTTGAAGCATGGCTGGCCCATTGTGGGAGGGCCAGGCACCAGGACGAGCATGGTGGATTTTATCCTTTGGACAATAGGAAGCTCCTGAAGTTTCCTGAACAAGAGAATGATGGATAAGAGTAATGTCTTTATGAAGGTTAATTCTGCAGCGCTTGGAAGTGAGGCTTGGAGGGGAAGCCATCCATGAGACAACTGCAATAATTTAAGTGCAAAAGGGTAAGAAACAAAGAATTAAGAGTCAGCACAGGGGACTTCCCTGGCGGTTCAGTGGTTAAGACTCAGCACTTCCACTGCAGGGGGGCTGGGTTTGATCCATGGTCAGGGAACTAAGATCCTGTAAGCTGTGCAGCCCGGCCAAAAAAAAAAGAGTCAGCACAGATGCTTTCATGCATGAACTACCAACTGATGGAGGTTCCAGAACAGAGATGAGAGAAGTAGTTGGTTGACAGCATTAGTGACAAAAAGAACAATGATGCCAGTGACATAAACAGATAAATCCAGAGTTGACCTTATTTTTCTTTTTCTTTTTTTTTTGAGTTCAGAGGAGGAAACCAGAATTCCCTTCTAGACATAATGACTTGGAGGAGACAGAGCGCAAAGAAATCTCATAAAGGCAGATGGAGATGTGAAAATATTACAGAAAAGAGAGCTGAGATCAAAAAATCGATAGGGGAGCCTCAGATCATGGGAGCCTGAAGAATGGATGGATTCACAGAGCAGGATTCATGGATACTAAGAATTAATGGATAGTAAAGAAAAAGACACACTTGGAAGAAAGAGCACAGCTTCTTCAAAGAAGGAGTTTTGACCTTTTTTTTCATCCACAATGGCCATTATGGAGAAGTACTCAAAATGGTAAAGGATGACAAATGATGCTGAAGCTTTGGTCTAAATCAATAAACAAGAGTGTGCAGGGCAAGACTCTGAGCTGGCAGTCAGGAGAGCAGGGGGTTCAGGGAAGTGCGGGGGTGGGGCCTACCACGGGGACTCCCGGCCCTAAAACTCCACAGGCTTCCGTTCACCTCAAGGTGTAGTGCTGTGGATAACTTCAGTCGTTCTTCTTTGCATTATTTTTATTTTCCAGTATTCCCTAATTAGAATGTTTAACTTTGTTAAAGTATGGGGGAAACTATTCTAGAAGCTTATAAGACATCTGTCTACAGGGTAGGCTTCATTTTAACAATTTTCAAGGAAAATGTAGATGCTTTGGACTACTTCTATAGGTATTTATAGACATAGGTATATTCTATTTAAGAGGAATTTACATATCACCTTTATGGAGGAAAATCAAATCCATGCCAATTATCTTTTATTTCTATTTTTAATATAGAAGATGCCTACAGCAGCAAATTACTTTAAATTTTTTTCTATCTATCCATCTACATATATATGCCTAGGTCCTTGCCATAAATTCTAAAAATACTCAGACACCTCATTTATTTAGTCAGTGGATACTGAATGCATTGGGGAACACATTGGTAAGGAAAAATTAAAAATATATACCCTCTCTGTGGAGAAAAGGGAACCCTCCTACACTGTTGGTGGGAATGTAAATTGGTGCAGCCACTATGGAAAGCAGTATGGAGGTTCCTCAAAAAACTAAAAATAGACTTGCCATAAAATCCTGCAATCCCACTCCTGTGCGTATATCCAGAAAAAACTATAATTCAAAAAGATACATGCACTCCTACATTCATAGCAGCACTATTCACAGTAGCCAAGACATGGAAACAATCTAAATGCCCATCAACAGATGAATGGATAAAGAAGATGTGGTACATATATACAATGGAATACTACTCTGCCATAAAAAAGAATGAAATAATGCCATTTGCAGCACCATGGATGGACTTAGAGATGATCATACTAAGTGAAGTGAGTCAGAAAGAGAAAAACAAACACCATATGATATCACTTATATGTGGAATCTAAAATATGACACAAATGAACTTATTTACAAAACAGAAACAGACTCACAGACATAAAGAACAGACTTGTGGTTGCCAGGGGGTGGTGGAGGTGGGGGAGGGTTGGATTGGGAGTTTGGGGTTAGGAGATGCCAACTATTATATAGAGAATGAATAAACAAAAAGGTTCTACTGTATAGCACAGGGAACTATATTCAATATCCTGTACTAAACCATAATGGAAAAGAATACAAAAAAAGAATGACTATATTATGTATAACTGAGTCACTTTGCTGTACACCTGAAACTAACACAACATTGTAAATCAGCTATACTTCAAGAAAATAATTTTTTAATTACTCTCTTTACACAGAGTATGATGGATTTTCTTTCCCTTTGGCGTCTTCCCCTTCCTTCCCCATTGCACCACACAAGTTGGTCATGTAAAACTGACATCAGCTTACAGCAGAGCATCACATATCACCACTCTGAAGAGTTCTTTGGTCATCCCTACCTGTTGGAAATTCTTACCAACTCTCTTCCCCCTCAGACCCTCCCCTTTGCCACATGGCTGGGCTCCTCTCCCCTCTGCAATCACTTCCCCTCTGCCTGCCCTTCTCAGGGACCTATTTTTTTCCACCTTCCAGTGGAAAATTTTAAAGTCCTATCTCTTCATGATGCTGTGCCATTTAGTTCTCCGCCTGCTTCCCGGACTTGTCTTCACTTGTAAACTCTCCATCTGTGTTTCTCAGTTGGAGCGTGTGTTGGCCTCACCTGGAGGGCTTGTTAAAACAGAGGGTGCAGGCCTCACCCACAGAGCTTCAGAGTCAGTAGTTCGGGGTGGTGCCTGGGAATTTGCATTTGTTAACAGGAGCTGCTGCTGTTGCTGGTGACTGGCCACATTCTGCAAACCACTACTTTGAAGGCTTCTGAACAAGTTTTCCTAAAAACAGAATCACCTCTGAGCTCCTGGCTTCCGTATCAGCCCCACAAAGGGAGAACTGGACTTTTAAATAAGTTGTTCTCTCTCTTGGGCCTGGGCAGGACCATCTCCCCTAGGAACATTTTCTGTATCATCCTTAAAACATTTGTTCTGCCCTCTGTTCAGAGCTGTAAGGAGGATTCTGACTCCATCACTGGACGTTAGACTGCTGGCAGCTCTCTGATGATGAAAATAATCAATAAATAATCAATAATAAGAATAGAAAATATATATATATGTATAACTGAATCACTTTGCTGTAATCTGAAACTGACTCAACATTGTAAAGCAAACATACTTCAATAGAAAAAATTTTTTTAAGAAAAAGGATATATCCAAAGCAATTGATAGCATATCTAAAGTATCCCATCAATGCAGAATCATGTTTTAATGAATGAACTTAACCTTTATTTATCAGCATATTTGAATCTTGAAAATATATTAATTGAGAAAAAACAAGTTGCAGTGAACAAGCACAATATGATGCCATTAGTATACATTTTATTTTTTATTTTTTAGTATAAATTTTAAACCACAGATCAATACTATATACTAATGCATATTCGTTTTTGATGTCTATCAATATCAACAACATCTCCTTTTCCTAGTAGAACTCTCTGCACCTGCAAACATGTAAAACATGCTATGAAAAAGTGGAGGTTGCTTTTTCCTGTGTTTATTTCAATAAAAGTTAATGAACTCTGAAAAAAAAAAAAAAAGAATAGAAAAGAGTTTTATTTGACTGTAGCCCAGAAGTCCGCTTCCCAGATTACTCTGAGAAACTGCTCCCGAGTAGCAAGGTTTTCAGCACAGTTTTATATCTTGTCAGAACAAAGAACATTAAACAAGTCAGGGAAACATTTCTCCAGGTTTCAAAAAGAAAAAAAAAAAAAAACAGACCAGCACGTGCACATACAGCATGTCCATCAGGGCCTTGGTACCTGGGAAGGGAGTCTTATCATCCAAGAAGGACCAGCATTGGCGTCCCAGGAAGAGGGGCATTTAATCATTATTTTTAACATGGACTTTCTTAAATAATTAAGGCAGACGTACAATGTATGTTTGATAGGCCACAAACAGGCAATTTTAGTTGGCATCAAATTCCAGTTAACTCATGTATAAGCCAGAATGACTTCCCTATAATCTCAATATGTGAACATTTCTTTCATCATCTCAAACCTCACCCTTCCCTCTTCCGCTTGTGCCAGCATCTGAGGAAGCGGGTAAGAAAGCCAGGGTGCTCCCTGCTTTGGTGTGGGGGGAGGATTCAAACCACAGCATCCTCTCTGCACGTGAGTCCTCACCACAGCCCACCCCCCTGACCACAAAAGAAAAGGCCAGGCTCCTTCCCTTGCTAGCTCAAGCCATTCTGGACCTGCATGAGAGGTCTGCCCGCTCACCCTCAGAAATCCCCATTATGTAACTAACAAACCATTTCACACCCCTTTGGTGTGTTTATGATGTCATCAGCCTCAACACCTGAACCAAACTCTGAGTGAGGGTCCCTCCTGCTTTTGTAGGATGACCATAAAAATTCCCCCAGGGCTTAGAGGCTTTTTCCTTTACTCTTTACATCTAAAGAACCCACAAAAAAATCATTCTGTGCAACCGTATAGGTAGAATTAAGCAAAAGTTAAGATGGAATTTGAGATACCTTCCTCCGCCTTCCCGACCAGCTACTGGAAACTGGGTACAGACATTTCAGGAAAAAAATTAGAGGAAACTACTCTTGGTAATTCACACCAGCCCAGTAGAAAAGTTCTAAAGATAGTAACATGACCAGACTGCTTTACAGGACAGACCATGGCGACCAGCCCCATTCACAGACACAGAGCTTCCAGCCAGCTTAATGCCCCACTTAAAAATGAGCAGACCGAGGTTCAGTCCCTGATCAGGGAACTAAGATCCCCCAAGCCATGCGGCACAGCCAAAAAAAAAAAAAAGAAAAGAAAAGATGCACCCAAATAAGGATCACCAGATATTTGAGGATAGTGTCTCATATGAAAGACAGAGACCAGAGCAAATAACAGGAAAAAAGTAACTTATAGGAGACAGATACAATGCAGGAAGAAAAAAAATTCTTCACAAAATATCATTAATATCCTCAAAAAGATAAGAGAACATATTGCAACCACAAAGAACAGAACACTTTTTTTAAGTGAGCAAAAAATTACTTCAAAAAAAATGAGCTCTGAGAAATCAAAAATATAAAGCAGAAATAAAAAACTTAGAAGGAAGAAGAAATCTTCCAGAAAGTAAAACAAAAATATGGAAAATAGAAATTAAAAGATAGAGAATTAGAAAGTCCAGTAGCTCAAAGATCCAAATAATAGAAAATCCAGAGGGACTTCCCTGGTGGTCCAGTGATTAAGAATCTGCCTTCCAACGCAGGGGATACAGATTTGATCCCTGGTCGAGGAACTAAGATCCCACATGCTGCAGGGCAACTAAGCCCACCCCCTGCAACTACTGAGCCCTTGCGCCACAGCTAGAAAGAAGCCCACACACAGCAGCAGAGGATCCCGCATGCCACAACGAAGATCCCTCATGCCGCAACTAAGACCTGACGCAGCCAAAAATAAAATAAATAAATAAATAAATAAGAAAAAAGAAAATCCAGAAAGAGAGAAGAGAAAAAAAGAGAGTTAATAGTCAAGATAATTTTTTTCAATTCCCCATATTTGAAGAAAATTAATTTTCACCTTGAAAGGTACACAAAATTCTAATATAATAGATGAATATAGATCTACATGAAGCAATAGCATTGTGAAATTTGAGATCAACAGGAAGGTAGGGAAGATCCTGAAAGCTTCAATTTTTGTTTTTTCCTTGCAAAAGATCAAGAATCAGAACGGCACTGGAAAACCCAACAGAAACTGTGGAAACTAGAAGTCAAAATTACAAGGGAAAATGATTTCCAACCTAGAATTATATACCCAAACTATTGATTAAAAGTTACAGTGAAATAAAAAATATTTTCTGATAAGGTAAGTCTGAAAAACCTTTTCTCAGATATACTTTTCTCAGAAAACTACCAAAGATTATGTCGCACCAAAACAAGAAAGTAAACCAAGAAACAGGAAGGCAAAGAAAGCAAAAAACTGGTAATCCAACATAAAAGCAAAAAAAATCACCAGGAAGATGTGCAGGAAGCTCCCAAGTAGATGATTCTGAAGCAGGTCTTGAGAGAAACTAGGAGAGTTTAGAGCAAGTTAGGAAACTCCATGGGGGATTTCCTCAAGAAGATGAATAGACAGGATTTAATGCAGCTGATTAAATCTGGACAACTGACAGAGTATGGGATTGAATTGGTGACAAGCATGTAAAATAATGAAGCCAACAATTATTAACTCCAAGGAAAATAAAGCATTTTACAAAAGAGAAAAAGTAACCATTGTTAAGTCACTTGCCTTATCTGTAAAATAGCATTTTTAATTTTTTTAATTTATTGTATTGAAGTACTGTTGATTTACAATGTTAATTTCTGCTGTACAGCAAAGTGATTCAGTTATACATATGTATACATTCTTTTTCATATTCTTTTTTATTATTGTTTATCACAGGATATTAAATAAAATTTCCTGTGCTATACAGTAGGACCTTGCTGTTTATCCATTCTATATATAATAGTTTGCATCTGCTAATCCCAAGCTCCCAGTACATCCCTCCCCTACTCCCAAATAGCATTTTTATAGCAAAAATAATAGCATTGAATATTCCTCTAACCAAAATTCTTGTATATCTGTATTAGGAGGGAGGGGAGAAGGCAGAAAGTCGAATGTATGGTAGGTCAAAAGAGAAAGTATTAGGCAAGACTATCAATCAATATATAATGACTAAAACTGCAAAACTTTAGTAATAATAAAGTTGTAGTAAAGAAGTAACAACAGAAATCTGCCATATAGGGATATGGAAATAAATCTCAATGAAACAGCTCGCTTGGTTGGAAGCGGTTGTTGCCAAGGAGTGGAAATGTGGAAGATGTCCAGTGGAATGCTGCGTTTTTTTATTGGAAGTCCTGTATACTTGTCTGACTTCTTAAGCTCTGTGCATGTGCAGTTTTAAATAGTTTAAATGTAAACTACTCCTAAGTTTACAAAATAACTTACCCTATAAAAATTCCTAAATTAATTTTCTTTTTTAATACATATAATCTTCCCACAAAGAATCTGAGGTGGCATATCAAAATACATATGTAACTAAAAAGTCAATACAAATACAGAAGAAAATCAAGGGACAGGAGAAAAAGGAATACAAGTTTCTTGAAGAATTACCAAATTCATAGTAACTTTTTTATTGCTTTATTTACTCAGCTGAAAGAAATGAAAATATAATGGCTACCAGCATTTTGTGTGGGGTTTCTTGTTTTATTTTGCTTTGTTTTGTGGGAAGGAGATGTCTGTCACTCTTTTTAGATGTGAAAAATGTGTTCCCAACCCATGGTAAAGCTGAGAGCCACTCAGCTAGAAAATTGTTTCTGACTCACAATTTGGAGCTGAGCTACTTTTCAAAAGTGAATCTATGCCATTAATGTTCACATATCAGCTCTGCTTCTCCCCCAAGGACAAGCACACAAAATAGGGGCAGTTATTTTTCCTGTAGGCCCCGGGGTGTTTTTAAAATATTTATATGTAAATGGAATGTCTGAGCCAATACTTCTGATCCCAGGCAAATTTCTGCAAGTGGGAATATCTGTGAATGCATTCCTCTGCAAAATAAGTGTGTTCACATCTGGGCTGCTTTCTGTTTGTCTACATTGGAGATGCAAAAGCCTAGGAAACTGTCCAGGAGTTGCTTTTGTTTCTTAAAAATAATATTCAAATTACCATTAGGGACACGATTAGCTCTTAATCAATAGTCTTCCGTGTTTTGTAGTTTCTAACATTTGCATTTTAATAACTTCTAGTTTAATAACTAGAAGGTTAATAAACTCTGCAAACCACCCAGATCATGAGTTTAGATATAAGAAAGTTCTCGAGTTTTTTTGGTTCTAAGTTGTTATGTTTTATTTTCTAACACTTGTATTTTTCTTCACAAATAGTTACAATTTACCTAGAAGGAAATTCACCAAAATATTAAGAAAGTGTTCATTTTCTTTGTGTGTATCAGCATTTTCTAAAAGAAGAGAGGAAGGGAAGGGGGTGCCAAGAGAGGAGAAAACACCCCTGATAGAAATGAAGCAACCGTGTGCATCAGTCCAGGCATGACTTTCTGAAAAGTTTTTATAAAACTCATTAAGATAGTGGCATTCTCTATGTCTCTATGCTACTCCCCTAAATGCCTGGCTGCTCAAGAGCTTGAAAAACCTAAGAGAAAGATCTTTGTTTCCCACAGATTCTGTATGGGGGACTTGGATACCATATCGATCTAAATCTCTTAAAGATTTAGAGACTGCTGTCCAGAGCAGGTAAGCTATCTACTTCGGGACACACAGCCAGTCAGTAATGATCTCAGACCAAGACACAGCCACCATCTCCTGAGCCAGTTCTGCCCTTGTAACCCCACTTCAGATGTCAGAGTGCAAGGTAAACTTTTTTATATTATACTATCAAACTAAAAAAATTTTATTTTATTTTTCAAGCCTAAAAATAACTTGTGGTTTCTAAATTTGTGGGTCCAGAGAAATTGACCGCAATGGATAAATACACTGTGTATTTCAACTCACACACCACAGCACATGCATATGTGTGCATACACACACGTGTACACGCACACGCATACACCAACACCCAATGAGGCCATTTGCCATCTAGCAGAATGCTTCCAAGTGGCAAGATGTCAACATATTCCTGCATGGATAGCTTTACCTTGAAGGATCACTATATCTGCGAGTCATTCTTAGAATGTGAGTTACCTTGAGCGTCTCCAGAGACGTGGCTGGAAACTTGATGCAAACTGCTGAAAGCAGAATCAAAGAAATCAACCTCTTCTTCTTGGTCACAACCAAATTCTCACTGTACATGTAGCTTCTTCGATTTCTCATGAAAACTTTCCAGGGATTTCCCTGGTCACTGCTGTTGCGTCTAATGGTCAAGAGGTTGCCAAAGGACTGGCTCCTGCTTCGGATTTCAAGAAGAAAAATAAATGTTTTGCAGCCTCTAAAAAGGTGATAAAGTAGAGTGATAACAACTCACTCTGTTGGTGAACAATATTCTAAGGCATAGAGAACATCTTTAACAGATTATTTTCACTCTTTGCCATATTTTATTCCTGCACTTTCTTCAGACATTCTAAAGCTACCAGCACTTTAACCCTCCAAAATGGTCCTCCTTTCCACGTCTTCACCTTGTCTTAAGAGAGATGCCTGGGCAAAGCCACATCTTTAGTACATTCAAGTTTAAATGCTTAACATTTTTTAATATAAATACAGAGCAGGGAAAAGTAAAGTGCTTAAAAATAGAATTAATTATTTCATTAAGCCATTCAAAGAGACAGTGATTTGGAGGGATTTTGCTGACTCTGTCTGTAAAATTTTTAAACCTGGAGTTACCGAAATGAGAGACAACCGACTAAAAGAATCAGTAAACAGCCTTAAAAGCTAGGCAATGCTGCCAATAATGAATAATTATAGCAAAAAAAACTCTTTTAGGATACACAGAAAAAATCTTAAATCACTATAGAGGAAGCACCTTCATTTGCAAAAGTGATGTCCTATAAGAAACAATACAATGTCAAGTGACTGTTAAGATCTAATAAGAAGATAATCTTCTGACTAAGTCCTCTGAGGCAAACTCCAGTATTGGGTCAAGCATTGGAAAGTTCAAAGCAAACTTAAAAAAATAAAAAGATAATTTTTAAATGCACAATTGGAGCACACTGTGCATGAACAGTATTTTGCTGAGGGATTATTTTTAACTCTTCTGCATACAGATACGTTCCCCATTATTTCACTGACATTCATGAGACTTATTCAATTAATTCGAGTCATTAAGTGATATTCTTCTCCCTCCCCACTCCCTTCGTGATCCTGAGAATAGAAAAGTCCATTAACAGGTCATGGCAGGAAAGTGCTTCTTGATGGTACCATGGCAACATGCCACCAAACACAAAGGGGACCAGTGCTGAGAGGATGGGGAGAATTGAGGCAACCCACACTAGCCAGGGGGAAAGAATCACCCAAGATGGCAATATTCTCATCTCCATTCAGAGCACACTTTTGGGGGACTATAAGTAAAAGCATATTTCTTTAGTTAATATGTCATTTTATAGCTGCAAAGAGAAAGGCCTAAAACTAATTTTTTAAAAACCTAGTATATTCTATTTCCAAGGACCTATTCTCTCACGTTCGCAGGTGGAAGCTCTATCTCCTCAGCTTCTTTCACTGGACTGACTCTTCCTTCCATTTTTCATTAGCTGAGCTGAGCATGTCCAAAAAACCACCTTTCCCTGTAATGAGCCCCAGTGAGAACCTGGCAAAGGAGCTCTTAGGAGGTTTCAGGAGCCTCTTACCCACATCCTGGGAGGCAAGACGGGACTAGGTGATTGACTTCCCCACTAATTTTATCCTACATGGCGAGCATTGGCACCAGTCCAGCTAGGCTGGGGCTGGAAAGGTTTAGGATGCTTACCAAGAAGTGCCTATTAAAACAGAAATGCAGGTATCCATGCCCCTTACTCTGAGAAGGGGATAAAGGAAAAGATCTCACTGATTACACACACACACACACACACACACACACACGCACGCACACATCATCCTGCCATTTTTCAGAAGCCACCTTTTAGAAAGCTTCCTTAGCGCATTGCTTTGCCTCTTGATTTTCTTTCCTTTAATTATGGCAGGAATCACGAGGAATAACAAACATTTCCCATACTTTACAAGTTAAAAACTAGGCAGGAAAATGTGAATTATTAAACAAGTCTGACATGGGGAAATAGAAGCAGAAAATCATTTTCGTCCCCCAGCTTCTCCAGGCCCTTTGAAAATCCGGGCTGTCCCTCTGATTTTTCTAGTCTCTTATAACTAAGGCAGACATCCTTGATCCAGAAGTGTGAAACCCAGGCCCCTGTCCGATGGGCGTGAGATGGGAACCTTCCTTGAGGGAGGCCATGCTCCGGGCAGGATGCCAGCCCCGCAGAACTGCCCCCTGTAGTGGTGAAGAAAGATCTGTGAGAAGAAGAGGATGAGGTCAGGAGGAAGGAAAGTACTCCCCTGACTGGCACTGATGTCTGGCTTCATGTCCTCTGGGCCGGGCCATGGGGAAAGCTGACTCTCCCCCTCCCTGGTGCTTGTGTATGTGTTTTGGGAACCCCCATCATCAGTGTGGACCTTCCCCTGTAGTTCTCTCCACCCCAACACAAGCGTCTCCATCCTCAAGCTCCTAGGATCCCCTCCCATCCTTAGCTTCTCTCTGCTGAGCCATGTCAGCCCCTCCAGGTGGCCCATTGGGTCCCTTCAGGGGACCTCAGGCTGTGTCTCACACTTGCACCCCCACCTCAGCAGTAGAAAACTAATGACAAGCTCTGGGAAGTCGGGTCCATCCCTACCCCAAAGCAGCTCTCCTTAACTCAGCTGTCCAGCTGGTTTCTGGGCTGAGCTTTCTCAGGTGGGTCCCTCTTCCACCTACTTAGACTTTGAGACTGAGAGGCCCAGACCTAGATGTCTGCCGTGGGTCCCTTTGAAGACCCTCCTGCAGGCCTTGAGGAGGGGGCAGACACCTGGGTGGGGGCTACTGGGAAAGGGGAGAGTCCCAGCAAATTCCAACTCTTTCTAAGGATAACTGGGGCTCCCTGAGTCAGGGCTGTGTATCCCCTCAGACTGGGGCTCCCTGAGGCAATTTTTGTGTGTTTGCATAAAATGAGACAATTTTATATAGTATTTTTTGAAATGCACATAAAATATAACTGTATATTGGGTAAAAATCAAAGTGGCCATTGGCCCTTTTGAACCTCTTTAGTGGAGTAACAAGGAGCCTTTGTTTCTCCTGGTCAATCTCTCACTGGATGCCGAGCATCCACATTGACTTTGGATTTTTCCAGTTGATGATGGAGAAACGGAGACTTCGGCAAATCAAGGAAACAGGAGATCGTGGACTATTTGCCATTTTGTTCAACTACTTTTTAAATATTCCCTAAGAAAAAAGTAAAAGAATCCAACCTCTCCAGCCCTTTGATTAGCTAAAACCATTACTGACAAATTGTATCCTGAGTGGTTGAGTCCTAATTCACGATGTAGGAGACAGTGAAGTCTCTCCTGGGTTTAACAACCAGAAAGAGGAGAAAAAAATAAACTATGTGCTTCAGGTTCAGAAGACAATTCAGGGCATTTGGAGTCAGGATACATTGTTGTTTAAGAAGTCAATAGTTGAAAGAACTTAAAAAAAAAAAAAAAAAAGAAGTCAATAATTTCCTAATCTCTTGCCACAAGATACAATAAATAATATATTTTTTTAAATGAATCCCAGGAGGAAGATCCCACATGCCACGGAGCGGCTGGGCCCGTGGGCCCGTGAGCCATGGCCGCTGAGCCTGCGCGTCCGGAGCCTGTGCCCCGCAACGGGAGAGGCCACAACAGTGAGAGGCCCGCGTAGCGCAAAAGAAAAAAAAAAGAATCCCAGGAGAAAATTTGAAATTGAACAAATACCCAGACAATAACCAGATATTTAAGATCTCTGGCGTGGACACAACATCTGCAGAGCGGGCAGCACAGATGCTCATTCAGAGGTGGGGTGCTGCCGGCCCAACTGTCCAGTGAGTTCGCCACTGATGTCTGCCCGTGGGTCCCCACCCCAAGCCAGGAGCTGACCTCCACTGAAGGCCATATTAATTACTGGTCATGGGTACAAAGGCCACCTTCCTGCTTCACTTGGGCTCCCAAGCACCCATCGGACGGGCTGAAGCCTCTGCCCCAGTGGCCTTACTGTTTGGCTTCCCCCGACGCCCAGTCCTGCTTTTCACACTCCCTTCAACGGCTGCCACAGAGAACATTTCCCAGCAAATCTCCTGCACGCAAATCTCCATCTCAGAGCCAGTGACCCGGGGAATCACAACAGTAAAGCGAACCGGAAGTAAAGTGGTTTCTAGTTTGTCTTCACGCGGTCATCTACAGTTTCCCTCTTTGCCATTCAAAGATGGTAAAGAAACGACTTCAGACAGTAAAAGTCAGAGTACCAGGCACCCACAGGAATAGAAACAGTGCCTACACGCTGTGCAACTCTCAAAAGATGGGCTGTGTCTAGAAAGTGAAAGGGGGAGTTTATCTCAGCCGTAGCTCTGGAAAATCCTCAATTTCTTAGCCTGAAATACTGTCAGACTGAGAGGCAGGCAGAGGTTAACTCGCCACGATGCATAAACGTAACGGGGAAGCCTGGCCCAACAGAGCGTCCAGTGGTGGGGAAAATGGGGGTCGCCACTGAAAATGCCCATTTCGGGTGGGCTTTTCCCTGGTATCTTTAATATGCGGCGAACACCCACCTGCAATTCTTTTTTTTTTTTTTTTTTTTTTGCGGTACGCGGGCCTCTCACTGTTGTGGCCTCTCCCGTTGCGGAGCACAGGCTCCGGACGCGCAGGCTCAGCGGCCATGGCTCACGGGCCCAGCCGCTCCGCGGCATGTGGGATCCTCCCGGACCAGGGCACGAACCTGTGTCCCCTGCGTTGGCAGGCAGGTTCTCAACCACTGCGCCACCAAGGAAGCCCCCACCTGCAATTCTTATTCCATGATAACATCGTATCTCTCTTCCAAAAGTTCACTAGATACCATGAAACTACATTTCCGCTTCGGAAGTTTTCACAACAGGCCTGTCAAGTAGGCAAATGCCTTACCTCTTCTTCTGGAACCAATCTCTTTACCTCCCCCATGTGTTGTATTTCCAAGCCCAATCTCCTCTCATCACGTCCCCTTCCTCACCACACCCACATCACAAACACCCACTACACCTCCCCTTCCCCTTCTTTCCTCCCCCCCTCCCTCCCACACAAGTATCCTACCAGTTGAACCACAGAAGCCAATCAAGTGTCGGAAGCTTCCTGGGGCTTCTTCACCCTCCGCCATTTTTATTCAACTGGACTCCCCCTACACCCGCCCCGGCCCCCGCTGCAGTTGATTGGCCTGGAGCCTGACCTGAGTGACCAATCAAGAGGCCGCGCTGGAGTAGCTTGTATTTCTGTGTCTCTCTCTCTGACTTTCTGTCAGCACCAACCCCAATTTGGCTTTTGAGCTGAAGAGTTTTGCAAACACTGGGGCGGGGACTGCCTTTGCAAGTGACCATTGGAGGAGTCGAACAGGCCTGGTTCAAGCACAAGAGCTACCACTGTGAGCAAGTCAGTTATCTATTTAGGCCTCAATGTCTTAGTCGTTCAAATGTGGATAAGACCACCAAGCTCCGAGTGTTGTGGGAATTAAAACTGAATTGAACTAGTGTGTGTTCTGCAGCCTGGATAGTGCCGGAAACATACTGGCGGTCACTCAGTAAAGGAGAGCTATTATCTCTTCTTCTACTGATGATAAAGCCAGACGAGTCCCCTAGAGTGTGGGCTGGTCTTAGCAGCTTACTTCTAACAAAAGAGCAGGGAATGAGAAACATAGGGAAGAGAAACTGGGGAACTCTACAATGGAGAACACTGGTTCTGTCTAAGGTCCACGCAGAAAACCCAGATGGCTTTTTATTTTGCTTTTGCTGGTGGCTTTGTCCTAGATCAGCCCCAGGTTGTTTCAACCTGATGACCAGTCTCCCCTGACCTGACCCAGGGCAGGGCTCTGGGAATCAAATCTGGGGCCGACATCATTTCCTGCAGGAGCACAGTGTGTGGGTCTGGAGTGGAGATGGATTTTGCAGTCTGCAGCATGAAGAGGAAAGATGTGACCACCTAAGGAAAACGCATACGTAAGGAAAAGAAAGCTGAAGGCAGAATGCTGGGAATATCAGAAAACACCAAGGAGGGACCAGGGGACCCCTCCAAGGGACCAAGGAGGATGGTGAGAGATGTGTGAGGAGAAGCAGAGAAAAGAGAGTCAGGGGAGGCAAAGGCACGGGCTTCAAGCTACAGAATTGGACCCCTTACAGGCTTATGAAATCAATTACTTGGTTGTGACCAGCACTGAAGAAGAAGGAAACTGGAATTAGAGTTCTTGTATATAGTTAAGGATAAGGACTGTGTTGGGAAAGGTTAGTTTCAGCTGAGTAATCCATACTGGTTTACTATGTAGAAGTTTCCTTCATAAGTTGATTTGCAATAAAAATAATTGGAGAAAGCATGGATGGGAGTTCCGAGGAGGCTGGGGCTGTCCACAGAGCCAAATCCAGCAGACCAGATGGGTCTGGAAACACAAGAGCCGAATCAAAATGTCCACCGGCGTGGGAGCTAATGCTACGGTGGTCATTATTTTGCAAATATAAATGTATCACATCAACACATGCTACACCTTAAACTTACACAATATGTCAGTTATATCTCAATAAAGCTGGGGAAAATGTCCATTGAATATGGCAACACGGAGGTCTGGTGAGCTGATCAGAGCACTTTCCACAACGTGTTGGAGGAAGTGCCCACGGAGCTGGGTGGAGAAGGGCGGGGGGGTTAGAAGGAGAGAGAGCCAGACTAGACCTCTTTTTCAAGAAACTTGGCAGAGAAAAGAGGAAACAGGTAGTTATGGAGGGGACTTAAGATCAAGGTTTATTGCTTACTTAGGATATGATTTAAATAAGTTTATAGAAGCAGCTGAAGTTAAGGGACAAAGTGGGTCATTGATGGAGCAAAGTGAGGAGAGAGGCTAAGGAAAGCAGGTTGTGACCAGGGAGTGGGGTCTGGGGAAAGGAGAGCCCAGCATGCATGCCCAGTGGGCGCCCCTAGTGGGGAATGGGAAAGCCTGCCTTTTCCCCCATAAAATAAGGTGGGCATTCAGGTATCTAAATATGCTGCCTTTGCAATTTTTTAAATATTGTAACTCTTCCTGCAGGATGCTAAATAATTTCAGTTATGGAGACAACAAGTCACAGAAAACACAGATATTGTTCAGCCAGGCCTAGGATGGTCCTGGGGCCCAGGAAGGGCACCAAGGGTTTGTCCTAGCCCCTGAACATTCTGAGAAGGGGTGGCCCTGGGACTCATGTCCCGGAGCATCCCACGTTGGCAGAGCAAGTGACAGGAAAGCTGTACTGTCAGAGGCAGGGACCAAGGTGCAGGCTCTCTGAGTTCAGCCCCTGCAGGAAGCCAGTGAGTGTATCCAGATGGGCCTCTGGCTGTGATAAGCAAATAGGACACTTAGCGCCCTCTGGTGGCAAAAGTGCCATATGGGACCTATCACTAGAAGCAGAAACCCCTGTACATTTTATCTGTAAAGGGCCAAATGATATTTTAAAAGGCTTTGGGGAACAATCTCTGTACATAAACAAATACACACAGCTGTGTGACAACAAAATCTTATTTACCAAAACAGGCAGTGAGCCATAGTTTAAGGACCCCCCGCACTTAAATATTTTGATAGGAATATTGTCCAAAAAATGTTTGTTATTGTTCCCAAAGCAAATCATGGCTCAGAGAAACACATCGTTCAGTGATGTGTTTTAAGACTTAAAGAAGTCTTAAAAATGCACAACTTATTTGGAAATTATATGATAAATGATTAGAGCCACCAGTCAGATCTCTATGAAAGTATTGGCTTGGCCAAAAAGTTCGTTTGAGTTTTTCCACCAATAGTTTTAATGATATATATAATTTTGTTTTAGATAATAACAAGGCATATAATTTAACATTTATGTGTTGATTTTTTTTTTCCATACCAGATACTCATTTTGAAGATCATCTTTGCAATAACAAGGAGGAGGATAATGGATTTGGGGAGAAAAATGAAACCTTGGGACAGTTGACTAAGGCAACGTGACTTTAGTTGCTTAAGACACTAAAATGAGCGCATGAAGAACACAGGTGAGGTTTAGGACCCTGAAATGTTTAGAGACATCGCGGTTGGGAGATTTCCTCCAACAGCCCAGGTATAAGAGAGGTTATGGGTTTGGAGATTTGGGGCTGCAGCGTCAGGCACAGACACACAAACGAATAGGACACAGTTTCTGCCATCGGGCAAGTCAGGAAGTGTTTACCTATTCTAGCCCCATCTGGCCATGAGCATTCCCAGGCTTCCTCTGGGGTGCTGCCCCACAAGGAAGCAGAGTGTCTAATTCTGGTGGCACCTCCTCGACTCCCATTAGCTTGGTTATGTTCACAGAAGCCTCAAGCCCAGCCCTTGGCTAAAGAGACCAGATGCCCTTCTGCCCACCTGTGGGACCACTGAGCGCACACTTCAGGTCAGCCGAGGAGCTGGCAATTCCTGAAAGCCTACTCTGTGCCAGCTTTGTCCCCTGCTTCTCTAAAAATATCTTCCACTAGGTATTATTCCCATCTTAAAACTGAGTCAGCTAAGACTGGGGGAAATTAAGGAAAACCTCTCAAGGTCTCCAAACTAAGTAAGTGCTGCAGCTTTTAAAGCCAGCTCTGCTCAACTCTAAAGCTTCTGTTCCTCCCAATACACAGAGCAGTGATTCTCTTAGTGTGGGCGCTGGGCCAGCCATTACACTGGGAACTTGGGAATTTGGAAACTTGTCAGAAATGCAGATTTGGGGGCCCCAAACTAGCCCTCCCGAATCAGACTCTGGGGATGGGACCCAGCAATCCAATTTAACACGGCCACCAAGCGGCTCTGGTGCACGTTGCCTCCAAGAAAGACAGAATGTTGTAGTGGCCCCAGGTCACGGGATGGTGGGCAGGAATGGGCTCGCCCCCGCCCCCCAAGCACCGAGGGGGGAGACGGGGCAGCAGGCACTGATTTTTCTGGCCGCCCCATGCCAGCTCCTTAAAGAGCAATGCGATCCTATCACCAGCAGCTGTGATTAGAGGGAAAGAACCAGGCCAGAGCTTCAGCGAATTTTGTTGACATGTTTCTTCTAACAACCTATGTGCTACAGGGAATTGTACACCAAGATGCGGTAGAGGAGCTCGGGTAGCTAGCTTAGAGTCAATCACCACAGGTGACAAACGCTGGGTTTCCAAAGGTCTGCTTCCATCCGGGCCCTGGGCACACCACCTTCATCCGATGGCAACATCAACACGGGATGACGGCTGGAGAGGGACGAAGACGTGGAGACGGGCAGCCACTGATGGGAGTGAGTCACCATCAAGCAGGGACCCCATCCAACCGGTGATTTTTCAGGTGTCCAGGTGAGAATACAACCCAGATGAGGGTTCCCTCCCATCCAGCATGGTTAGGGCTAGGCTTAGGGTAAATGCCTATCCAGGTGTGTCCGCCCTCATGGGAGAAAGTGGCAGGGCCAGAACCTAACGACCCCGCAGTCATCTATGGGGGATGCTCCCTGACCCTCAGACGTTCCAGAATGACGACAGCCAAGAGCGACCCCCACCTGACAGACCCAGCCCAGAGCCCATTCCCGAAACTCCCCAAACCAACCCCGAAACTCGCCCCACCCAGAGTGCCTCTGGGCCAATGGGCTGGACAACAATTCAAGAAGAATATTCTATGCCCAGACAAGTGAGTGTGTTGTTTTGTTTTTGCAAGCAGTGCTCATCAAGGTTTAAACAAACAAGCCCTCACACCTACGGCTGGGAAGGGGGGGAGGCCGCAGCCAGGTGTGTTAACACAGGATGCTGGGGTCCAGACAGGAGCAAACCTGTGTGCAAACAGCCAGACCTTAGCGCTAGAAAGCCCCTCTAGACAAGCTTCTGTGGATTCTATTTACACGGTATCAGGTGTCCATCAGGCCCCGATGCTCCCGGTTTCCTGCCACGTGAAGACTGCCCAAGGCTGTCTCTTCCTGCAACCAGGGCGATCAAGCCAGTTTCCAACAAAATTAAATGCTGCTCAGTCACACAAGTTTTGTATTCTTCTGCTTTGCTGCGTCTATGATTAAACGAAAATTCCTAAAGGGGAGTAATCGCTATTTGTCAAATCTTTCACCACACTTTTTAAAGGGAGGATCCGAAATAATTAAGCACGAGTCACCTTTCCTATTTCCCCTCAAACTGCATCGAGATCAAGCTGCAGCACTCTTGATCTCCAACTCTTCCTTATCTGTCTTTTCTCCAAGGTGAGGCTGTGAAAAGCAGTGAGGATGAAGATCGTTCCTGGTTAACTAGCTCACGCCAGGGCTAACTGCCAATTTTTGAAACATCTTAGAGCTCTCTCAAGAGCCAGTTCCCCAACTGTCACTTCAGTCAATAGTAAAAATATATATATCAATTTTTTTCCGGTCAGTCACTAACCAAATACTTTTTCTCCCAAGTTTCTCGAGGATTGTACACAGTCTGAGATGGTAGAACAGAGATCCCATGAACGTTTTCATAGCCCTTGTCAGAGGACATGATGTGGGGTGGGGAGGGGGAAGGGTGGAGGGGAGTAGGGGTCATAGCATTTGCTACCCAAACTGGGCACAGAGGAAGATCCAGGTCTGCAGAGATGGTGCTAAATTTCACTGAGTTCTATGCCAGTCTTTGTCCATAACCTAGGCCTAAATGACCCCCCCAAATTAAAACAGAACCATCACGTCTACAATAAATACAACTCTGAATATAGTTGCAGCTTCACAGTGTTTTAGATGAGGGAGGGATGGGGGCAAAGGAGAATAAAGGAGTAATGGAGATCAGAGTCTAGTCAACGGAGACATGAATCAAATTCCAACTTTGTCATTTACTGTTGGATCTTGGAAAAGTCGTGAAAACTATCTGAATCTTGCAGGGAGGGATCAAGATGATGGAACAGAAGGACATGGAGCTCCCCTCCTCCCACAAATACATCAAAACTATAGCTGAATCCTAATTTTCTCCTTTGCAAAATGGAAATGCCACAACCTACCTCATGGGCTGTTCTGGAAAACTGAGACTGTGTTCAGTCAGCCTAGGGTGTGGCACATAGTAGGTGCTCAGTAAACAGCTGCCATCATAACTGCCATTTCACCATACCAAGGGGCAGCTCATCATTTGCTTAGAAATTAAACTCTTGATGTCTTGCAAGGCCCTTGGAGGATCAACCCAATTACATTCTCACCCAGTCAGAGCTCAGGGGTCTGTCACAGGGAGGGACTGCCCACTCGCACAGTTTACACTGTCCATCTACCAATTGTGAGACACAAAATCTCATCTCGAACCTTCCCCACAGCATAGTGAATGAAGGTAACCAGATCAGGTTCTTCTGGTCGGTCTCCCCTTGTGGCCAGCTGTCAGCTTTTCAAAGAGTAAACAGTCCAGCAAGATGGGAGTGGACTGCACGTGCCCCAGCTCAGGCTGCATTGATTTCTTTTATCCAGTAGGTTTTTTTCCAATGATGCTCCACGTCTTAAGTCTACTTGCCCGTCCTGGTACAGAAAAGCCTCAGAGGTCTCCCTTGGAGAGAGAAGAGACAGACCACAGCAAGAGGGGAAAAAGGAGGGAGTTATGAAAATCAAAGGTGAAATAGAGTTAAAATACTCAATGGGCACAACAGACCAAAGCCTAGAACACTGAGGACTTGGCAGAGAGGGGACGTGGCCTGAAAACCCAGAGACCCTTTTCTCAATTAGGCGTTTAATGGTTTCTTGGTAGAAACTAGCTTTCCCTTGAGGACAGCTAGTTTAGTAAAGTCCAGTTACAATGAAGGGGTTACCAGGGGACCATTGCTAACCTTACCATTAAGTGAGCTGACCAGACAAAACTTCCCTCACCCATTACGTAACTCATGGGTCTCTAGAGACTATCGTAGAAGAGTTTTCAGATGAAGTTTTCTTCTCCACAGAACTAGTATGTGTCCTCATTTCCGGGGAACAAGACACTGGTGATCACACACTGTTGAGTCCGTGGTAGGAAGTGCAGAGCTGCTAATAACACCATTATAATAACAACAACAGCAAAGACCTGTAATAGTTGCAGCCACACACTTTCTGAGAGCCTGTGTCCTATGCAACCCATCTCATCCTCACTCGGAGCCTGCAAGAGGTATCACTGCCCCATTTTAGAGATGAAGGATGGGGGGAGGTTAAGTCGCTTATCCAAAGTCACGTGGCAGGGCTGGGATTCAAACCCACGTCCATATGATTGCAACGGCTGTGCTGTGCTGACTCTCAAAACTTTAAACTCCAAAGTGCTACTTTAAAAGGTACATTTGCTCTCTGCTCCCCCCGAGGTTTTAAATTATTTCATTGTACAGTCTTCTCCTTATGGACGTATTTTAAAACATAATTTGGTTCCTTTAAAATGGCTTAGCATTTGCAGCAACAGGGATGGACCTGGACATGATCATGCTAAGTCAGACACAGAAAGACAAATATCATATGATATCGCTTGTATGTGGAATCTAAAAAAAAAAGAACTTATTTACAAGGCAGAAATACACTCACAGACATAGAAAACAAACTTAGGGTTACCAAAGGGGAAAGGAGATGGGAGGGATAAATTAGGAGTTTGGGATTAGCAGATATACATTGTTGTAAATAAAATAGATAAACAACAATGACCTACTGCACAGCACAGGGAACTCTACTCAGTATCTTGTAAAACGGCTTAGCACTGGTCTCGTGTTGGTAATTGCTGACTCTGGGGGACAGGTATATGGGGGTCCACTACATAATTCTACTTGTGTATGTTTTTGATTACCCATATTTTAAAGTTTTTTTAATTGGCTCTTTGGAAAGTTGGGTGAAGTCAACACTAAAGGCTGATGTGAGATTTAACTCTCACCCAGCTGCAAGGTCCCTGCTTGCCCCCCATTAACAAGCAGCTCCAAGGCCGTCCCTGGTCAGACTGTGTGTGTTTGTGCAGCCTTGCCGCCTGCCAGCCAGCATGCCCGTAGCAGGGGTGTCAGTCATCTTATACGATTAGAACTGGCTTCTCAGAGTAACTTTCCAACAAAGAAGGAATTTTCCCAGCCTCCACCCCATCCATTATGTGTGCCTTCTTGGGTGTGGTCCATTTCACAAGAGATGGCAGGATGGCTGTCAAAGGCTGGTGCAAACGACTTACCTGTGCTTCTTGAGCCCAGGAAGTTTTTAGGTAGAAAGATTGGGTTGGTCAGGACCATTGCTCCAAACTTTCCAGAAAAAAACAGAAGATCCAGGCAAACTGTTCTATCAATAGTTTTCTCACCTGCCCCTCTTCATTATCAATGATTTCATGATTTTATCCCCTCTACATTTTGAAGGTTTTATCCACTTAGGTATAATTTCCTTGTGAAAAAAGAGGAACTAGGGGCTACAAACAAGTGGATGAACAGGTCATACTCGTCTTTCCTGCTTTTACCTGTCACTCCCCCCAAGACAAACAGTCAGGCCTTACAGCTACTCCTCCCTTTCCTAAAGGAAGGGCCAGACAGCGGGTGGAGGCTGACAGGGCTGTGGATTCCTCAGGAAAAGGTCAGCAACTTCTGGCACTGGCCTCACAAGGCATCCTTTCACGTTTAAATTTTCCTCATAACGACAAGAAACTTTGCTCCCTCATCTGTGGGCACCCCTTTCCTTTTCTCCATTTTAAGATTCTGGCATACTCGGTTTTATTTTATAAATATGATGCTTATGCCTGTTGCCTGACACACCTGATGCCTTTAACACTTTGATGGCCCTTGAAATTGTTTTGTAGAATCACTCTGTTTTTTACCAGTAAAGGAAGAATTACTTTAAATGAAAAAAAAAAAAAAAAAAACAACCATGATGCTTAGGCTCATGGGCTGATAGAGAAGCAGGTTGGCTTTATTTAAGGAGAAATCTTGACACTGAAGAACAGAGGTAACCTCCATGGTGGTTTCTGTTTGTTTCCAAGCCCACCCTTTACTATTCAGTTCACCATGGTGGAACAGAGGTGGACAGAACAGTGTGTGTGTTTAAATTTTTTTAGGAATTTCTATGTACCTAATTATGTGTTTCTTCTTCCTTGGAAAAGGCCGGCATGTTCTTGGATTGGGTCTGACTGGTGGGTGCTGTTTCCATCATGACGCCTACACCCGTCCCAGCATCTGGAGGGTAAGAGCATCCTAGTGTCACCCAGAATAAACGACTAAGGTGAAGGTGACTTTTCCTGCTCAAGGAAGGGGGAGGAAACTAACCCCAAGACTGAAAACAAAAAGCAAAACAAAGCAAAAAACCCCAAGTGAATGTAAAGTAGAAGAGACAGGCCAAAGGAAACAAGTAATTAGGTACGTAGAATTTTCTAGAAAAATTCAAACACACACACTATTCTGTCCACCTCTATTCCACCAAAGCCATGGTGAACTAAGTAGTAAGGGGTGGGCTTTATATGAAGACAAACGAACAAAATACCAGGGAAGTTGTATCCGTTCTTCAGGGTCAAGAAAACTCTCCTTAAATAAAGTCGAGCTGCTGCTCTTATCAGCCCATGAGTCTGCGGCATCATCTTTGCAAAACAAAACCGAGTATGCCGGAATCTTAAAATGGAGAAAAGGAAAGGGGTGCCCATAGATGAGGGAACGATAGATAAAACTGAGCAGCTGAAGACCACTTATGTGCCATGTGCTTTCAAGTCAGCAGTCTTAGAAATGTACACGCACATACAAACAGCTGAAAAAGCAAAGTGAAACTCCTGGTAGTAAAAGAAGGTATCGCAGTTGGTTGGTTGAAAGCAGGTTTCTAAGGAGTCTGATTGGCCGGACAGCCCCAACCCAAGGTGAGGAGCCAGACTTGAAGGCGATGCTGGGCTCCGCCTCGTGTGGGAGGAAGGGGTACTCAGACCCACAGGAGGTTAGCATAAAACCACCAGTGGCTCAGGTATTTGAGGAAAGGGAGGGCATTCTATCATTTGAACAAACGAGGAGAAATCAACTTTAAAAAGCTGTAACGGCTCTTGTCCAGGGTGACTTTATTTCATGGAAAGAACAAAAAGACAACACCAACAGCATGATTTTCCTAAACACCACACAGGGACAGGGTGTGTCCTCTTTTCATTCCTCTTTTATCACATCATACAAAATTTTAAAAAAAGAAACCAACAGAAACACACCAAAACATACCCCCAGACCCCTTAAATTAGCAGACTTAAAATTAAAACTTGAAGCAATATTTTGTTATACTTTGATCCAAACTCTATTTACAAATTAAATTGCACTTATAAAGACAGCAACATTTCTAACAGGGTTGTAGGTTATTCTGCTTTATTGTGGTTTTATATCTCGATATAAAACTTTTAAAGCTTTCTTCAGTAAAAACCATACTTTCTTTAATAGTACATAATGCATTTCCCCACTGAATTTCTGAACCGGTTTTTTCTTTTTGTGCTTTTCTGCTCTGTTTTATTTTACAAATGGCACATACCTTCTGAGTAGGTACAAGCAGACACAACACTCATCCTAAGAGACTCATTCATGAAAAAGTCAGACTGTAAAAGAAATGAAATATTAGCAGTCTAATCCTTTGGTTCATCTTTAAAAAAAAAAAATCAACTGGTATAATTTACAAATTGGTGTTAACTCTTCTTTTTGGTTAAAAACAAATCCACCTGGTAGATTACTGATTAAAATCCAACAGTGCTTTCAGAGTACCACCTTTCCAACCTTCTCTGCTCAAAGATGCCATTGTGACAACTGGTTTGACAGGACACAGGCTACAGTAAGGCACAAGTGGATGGTACAAATAAAAGCAAATACTTTAGGACTGGTGGTTGTTTTTTTTCCTGCACGTACCGTTTCCAAGATAAAATCACAAAAAGAAATACATATTTTTTGTTATGAAATACCTATACAAAATGTTTAAATGTACACCATCTGAGCTGCCAAAAAGGGTTTAAAAAAGTATCAATTTTTTCCCCCATACATAAAACTCTTTCTCATCAGTAGGTCCAAGAGAACTTGGGTTCACAATGTCCCAGCACTTTATGGGAGGGAGGAGGATCAAAATTCCCCTTCCTGCTCTCCCTGACCCCAACACACGACAAAAACAAAGGTCAGATGTTGTCAGTAGTGTATTCTACTTATTACAAACAACTGAAATTTAGGAAAAAAAAAAAAAAAAATCAGTCCGGAGACCACGGGTGGGTGCAGTGGCTGGCTGCCGGATCAGAGTAAGGCACTTCCCGGGGGGCGTGGCATCCCGACACGTGGGTGGGGACCGGTGTGGGGTCCGGTGGAGGCCAGGGCCTCTGGGGGCTCCACATGGGGACAGGCTGGCTCCACAGCAGGATGACTCGGGAGGTATGACGTGGACGCGCCATCTACACCGACGTGGTCACGCGGTCAACGGTGTGGTTGACCTCGTTTTTGTTGGAATCCAGTCCTTTAGCAGCGTTCCTGTCGTTCCGTAAATTTTCCACCGTCTTTTTCATGTTCTTGAGCTCCCCTGGGTGGGGCGTGGCTCGTCTCAGGAGTGTTCTCTGAAAAGCAAAGAGCGGGCTGAGTGTTTGGATTTTACTCCATCACTCCTTCAAATGCGAAGCTTCCCGGGTAGCTTTCCAACACAGGTCTCCCCTTCCTGGAGGTTAAGAGGCAGAGTGGGTGAAAAGCTTGCTTTGGAGGTACGTGCATTTATCAACTGCTCCCTCGTGGTTAAGGGAAGATGAAAGTGTTGAGTATAACTTACCTAGTCAAGATGGAAGGGCTCCTTTCAGAATAAAAGAAGACTTTGTAAAATACGAGATGAGTGTTACGATAAGAACAAAGTTCCACGTGCAGTAAGAAAAAATAAAAGATTTGCGAGATAGAATTGTGGGGGGCGGGGAGGAAGAAGAGAAAGGAGTCAAAAAAATTCTAAAATTAAAATCCCTAGAATGTTCTACTATTATCTGAAGCGGTTCTGGCTTTCTTCAACCCATGAGGCACGGGAGGTGAAGGAAAAGGGAAGTGAGAAAGGACTTCTTTTCTCATTTTGCTGCTGTTTTATTTATGACCTACTGAAGAAAGTTCACATTTTTTCTCATAAAGACCACAGGGTGGGAAGTGAAGTGACACGGTATGGGCATTGTTTTTAAAATTATATTATTTAACATGTTATGTGCTCTTTTGCTCCTAAAACAGCATTTATATCTTATAAATGGCCAGTCCAGGAGGAGGTATGATAGGTTAACAATGGAGGAGCAGTACTTAGGCAAGGAGTAACTGGTGAAATAATCATGAGATATGGGAACATATGTATATGTATAACTGATTCACCTTGTTGTAAAGCAGAAACTAACACACCATTGTAAAGCAATTATACTCCAATAAAGATGTTAAAAAAAAAAAAAAAAAAGAAGTCATGAGATAAAGTCATTTACATTGGAGTCATTTTTTCATGCCTAATTCCTACTTTGCCCTCCACCACTGTCAGTGAATAAAAGCCCAGTTGGGGACAGCTGGAATAACAAAGACTCCAGGCAGTAATTTAAAAACTGCCCTTTGTCTTGGGGGCTGCAAGCACTCCCTCTGAGTTCTGCTTATGAAAATCTCAATTAGTGCAAGGAGTTTAAGAAGCCAAAGCCAAATTGCAGGAAGACTCCAAGGGTTGTCCCTGACTCAACTGGATGGCTGAGACACATATGGAGGATGGAGGCAAGTAGGGCTGAGTGGTCCTTTCAAACCTATTCCTGATTTCTGAATGAAAACCCATAAGGGAACCCTACTAAGATCATAAGCTCTCTGCCATGAAGGTGAAGGCTCCCAGTTACGTGAAGGTGAGCAAGAAGTCCAGGAGGACAGCAGGCAAGCTCAGCCACGTGGTGAAACATGGAAGAATCCACATGGTACGGCTGCAAATGGGGGTGAAGGGCAGGGAGAGACTCAGTTCACTGGGAACAACAGAGAAGAAAAAATTCCCAACCAATTTTAAGAAAGCAGTGGGGGCAGGAGGGGCAACTATCACAAATAAAGAAAAAGAAGCACCCACAAACTATTCAGACAAACAAAAGAAGTCTCATTTGCCTTATATACATTGGGTGAATCAGAACCTTAGAAACTCCCAGTTTTGCCTTCTAAAAAAAGTTCTTAAATGCTGAAGGCAGAACGGAGAAAAGACTATTTGAAACTAAGAGAGATCTTTATCAGGTGTCACTTTCAATCTCGGAAGGCTTTTCAATTTTGAACGTCTGTGGAAGCCAAGAAGCTCGAATCCCGTACCGTTTCATTATCGTCCTCATCCCTTTCATCTTCCAGAAATCGGATTGCGCTGACTCTGTTCACTGCACGCTCATTCCAGGACTCATCGGACACATCGTTCACCAAGCTCTCCAGGGCACCACAGCGAGGCAGGTTCTCTGTTGGACAAAGACCACGGTCAGCAGGGTTCCTGTGACTGGCAAGGTTGCCCTTTCTTTTCAAGGATGCGTAATTCTATTTGAGGTCATAAGATATCTGCTAAATCAATATTTACTATTTCACTCCAGAATGTCCTCATGATTCATAGAGTTCTTTTTCATGATTCTTTTTTACACACTCACTTCAGAAACTTCCTCTTGACCGTGATTTGGCCGCACATGTTGGATCTAGTACTTTGCTTGGCAACGCGATCTACCGCATTGTTCTCTTGGGGTCTTAGATGCTCCTCTAACGAGGCTGGGCTAGGCAAGGTGGCTCCGTTCGCCCAGACCCTTCTCCCTTTTTTCTATCGAAACCAGCTCCCAGAAAAGGATTTACGCCAGTCATGTGATATGAGTGTGAATGCTTTTTTAAACCACACATCATTTACAAAACAGAGGTACAGTCACTCAAAACAACTCCCTGCCTTAAAAACAGTTTGCTGGAGATGGTCAATACTAATCCTCCCAACTGTCTGGATTTTAAGGGGCTCGTACCTCTTTTAGGAGTATGTATTTGCATTTTCAGCCTTAGCTAGAACTCAGAACCAGAAGGCTGTTTAAAGACTACCACATGTGATACACAGGTATGAGCAGCACGTTTTTTTCTGCAGAGATACAGGGGGAAAGCCTCCTGGAAAAAGACCCACAATGACCTCATACCTGGACTGGCTCTGCAGGCGGATAAGACACAACGCAGTCCCGTGTGGGAGTGAGAGGCCTTAAGGACAGGCATTAGCTGCTGCTAATTCTCGGGGCCAAGTGAACCTGGTCCTTCGATTTACCTTGGCAGGCAGGTTCAGAAGGCAGCTGAGGAAGTAAGACACAGGTGAGAATCTTCTCCCCGGTGGTGTGGTCAGTGTCTGTCTGGAACGTGAGCAGGGGCTGGGACTGGTTGTCTGATAACCACAGAGCCTTCAACTTCAAAGCGGTCAGGGATAAAGGCAGGTGCAACAGCCTCGATGAAAAGAAAAGGAGACATGGGGAGCTTACAATCTGGGATTAAATCAAGTCTTGTCCAAAACAAAACAGGAGAATAAAATAAAAACCGCTTCCTGGGATTGGGTTCAATATGTGAAAAGGTATTATGTTCACAATAAGATACTCGATTTACCCGTGGCCAGTGGATGCTTCAGTGGGTGACTATGCTTCTCTTTTCTGTCATCACCTCTCTCATTAGCACCTCCAGGCCACGGGGCAAAAAAATGAGGAAATTACAGCACACCTGTTTACTCTTGGGAAGTTTCCATTTAAAGGCCGGGATGGGGTGGGGGAGTGGGGAAGCCAGTGTAATTGTGGAAGAACCCAGAAGCCGAGTTCTTCCTAAGTCAATGGGGACAGCCTCAGCGGCAGGACTGGAAAAAGACCATGGCGTTACCTGCCCCCAGTAGTACCTGGCAAATCGGGACATGAGGAAGGTGAGGCCTTGGGTGTGGCAAAGTTTAAATTGCAGTTAAAATAAAGATTAAAAGTGTTTCCTTATGCACCCCACTTGCTCTCTCTGGGGAGATTATGTTAGCTATTCCATTTTAGACTTTTAAGTTTCTGAAAGCTCCCACTTCTCAGACACCCACGTGATAATTAATTTCCACTTCAGATTGCTTCAGTTTCGAAGGAGAGAAAGCACTTTAAAAACTGTAATGTGGGGGCTTCCCTGGTGGCTCAGTGGCTGGGAGTCTGCCTGCCAATGCCGGGGACACGGGTTCGAGCCCTGGTCTGGGAGGATCCCACATGCCGCGGAGCAGCTGGGCCCGTGAGCCACAACTACTGAGCCTGCGCGTCTGGAGCCTGTGCTCCGCAACAAGAGAGGCCGCGATAGTGAGAGGCCTGTGCATCACGATGAAGAGTGGCCCCCGCTCGCCCCAACTAGAGAAAGCCCTCGCACAGAAACGAAGACCCAACACAGCAAAAATAAATAAATTAATTAATAAACTCCTACCCCCAACATCTTCTTTAAAAAAAAAAGTTGTAATGTGATACCTAAAGATTAGTTTTCTATCTATGTTTGTACAAGTATTTGACCAGTTAAATCTATTTAGTGACGACCGTCACCAGAAATCATAGGCATTTGGTACTTGGTGAAGATTACTTGGAGCAGAGGATCTCAGCTAGGGGCAATTTTGCCCCCGGGGACACCTGGCAATGTCTATAGACATTTTTGGGGGTGCTATTGACATCTAGTGAGTCAGGACCCGGATGTTGCTAAATACCCTACAACGCATAGGACAGCCGCGCAACAAAGAACTATCCAGCCCCAAATGGAACACTGCCAAGGGTGAAACGCTGCTCTGGTAAAAACCAAGGCTTTACAAAAGTTTAATACACTCTGAAAACACCCGAACCTCTGCAGATACCAGGAATATAAGGTTTAAAGAACTTAAGGTTATATTTGATCAAGTATTTTCACTCTAAGGACAGCTCCGTGGATGAAAGGAGAGCTCCATCTTAGAAATGACTTCATACGTTAGCTAAAAATAAGCTAATCACAGTCTGTTACCTACAATAGGAGGAACATTTTCTTAAAAGAAATCTCTGGCCCATTAATTCTATAAGAAATTATGTGACAGCATGTATTCCTGGGGTTCTTTCTTCTATGAAATGGTACCTCTATCTCCATTTAACATATATGAGAGAGATGCCTAAATGTCTCACCAACAGATTAATGCAGACTTATCAGACGTATTTTGAATTGACAGACTTACGGGAAATAAACTAGAACTCTAGGAAAAGCAGTTGTACTCCAATATTATAAAACTAATCCAAGCAAAGCGTAAGCACAGACCAACTAAGTTACTTTAACAGATGAAGTTAGAAATGATCAAAGAACGGAGACAGCGTATTGACAAACTTTCTATAAGAACAATGAATACATTTCACAAAAGCCTTCCCATGTCCTAGTTATGGAGGTGAGAAAATATTTTCTTTTCCTAAAAGTCCAGTCAAGGCTGACCCATCCCATACACACACAGTGGGTGCAGTATTGGTTAAATACAGGGAACTGTGCCCACGTGGGAGTGAGGTTCTCAAGTCGATGCCATGAGAACGGCCTATGTGAAAGGACCCTTGAAAAGACTCCGTGTGTTGTACATGCCACTATTTCACCAATGACAGCCAAATTGGGTGGGAAATATGTGTTTTTAAATCCCAGAATTCACCCAGTGCAGTGACATGCACATACCAGGAGGATGCCTGGAGGTGTCCGAAGGCACAGCAACTCACAGCCCCACTTCCCCTGTTTCTGAGGTATTGGTTCTTTGAGGCAGCTAGAAAGTGAAATCTCTGTGCTTATTTGTGTAAGCGTACAAATGATCTCTCCCTTTGCTCAAAGGCTGTCACACACATACTGAAATGCAAGGAAGTTAAGGACACAAGGCAGGTATGTGCCAGACACTGTGACAGGACTTTTTAAAAAGAATATCCTAATACACTGAGGCGGGGAGGTGGTGCTTAAAAGACATCAAACCCTTTTACGTTTTATTGAACCAAAGGGTAATTTCTTTTGAAAGTTTGCCCCTATTTCTTTTTTAAAAAGGAATTAAGCTAATATCCTCCAGAATGTTTCAAGTTTCAACGTCTTGGGCAAGAAATCTATAGTCAGCATCTCTACCTTCGAGAGAGTAAAGAAAAAATAAATCAAGATTTGAAAGCTGGCCTGACACACAGATACTAAAAACACGGTCATCGTGCCTTCTCAGACTAAAAACTGGCTTCCCAGATAAATGCTAAAGCAAAGGTATAAACAAAAGGCTAAACAGAGCATCAGTAATAAATAACAGCTGCTAAGGATGCAAATCATGTCATAAAAGCTAAAATAAATTACTAGACTCCACAACAACAGGTCTTAAAATCACATGCCACCAAGCCAGGTAAGACGGATGCGTGGTCTAGAACACTGGTTTTCTTGCAAAGAATCAACGTGCCAGCTTCGATTCGGCTGCTGCCGGCCAAGCACACACCACACATGAGCTCCTTCACACGTGTCTTATGGACAGAGGTGTTCCCGGTGTCAAAGAGGAAAAAAGCCGCTGCTCCCTGCCCAGTCTGCAAACAGAGACTCTGCGGGCTGGGCCGACCCTATCGTTGACTCACTGCGGCCTGGGGGAGATAGACACACACTCCTCTGTTTCTCTTGGGTGAACCATACCAGATACAAGCCAGAAAACAGATTTTTTTTTAAAAAAATCTGCTTTCCAGGGGAGTTAGTAATACATTTTTGGTTTATTCTGGTACCTTCTGTTCACTACAGGATCAACACGAGATGCCGCAGCCCCATTTGTACACATCTCTGTGCTACATTTAGGACCAAATGGCCCCAGAAATAAAAAGCCCGTGGTTACCATTTACATCAACAGTGCAAGGAATAAAGCAAATGAACAACCAGACCATGAGCTTCTCGTTTCCAGATACATCGGTGACCAGCCCGCTGAAGTGACCTTCCCCACCTCTGGCTATGATAGCAGTTTCTTTATCAAATTTATTTAGCAACTAAACATGGCCTACTGATTAATGTAACACTAACTAAACCCATGGCTGAATGCTTCTTACAATTGAATATTTCATCTGTTTGTTACCTCCTAGTAGAATTGTTAGTTTTAAGCAAAGCTTTCAAAAATGTTTAAAGAGATACACAGAGAGAACATAATCAGTGAAAAAAAAGTGTAAACAATACCAAAATATCTAAAGTGAAAACCCCCTATAAACTCAAGTTTCCAGCCCTCCTCTAGGGGAACCACTTAATATTTTGGTGTTCTCTATAGGTAAGACTTTTAAAAAACAAAAACAGGAATGAGAGCATCAGGTACTGTCCACACTTGCTCTTTGCCCTGGGCATCGTGGGTCACAACACAGAGAAATAGATCATTCTCTAGCTGCTCAGTATTCCACAGTCTGGCTATATACTGTTGTGTTCTGTTCTGTCTCTTAATATTTTTTCCAGCTTTATTGAGATATAATTGACATATACCACTGTGTAAATCTGAGGTGGACAGTGTGATGATTTGATATATAAAGTTGGTGCTCAGTGTCTGAGGATGCAGGACCTGCAGATGCGGAGGGCCAACTATGCTGCGGCATCTTATATAAGGGGCTGGGGCGTCTGCCCATGTTGGTACCCTCGGGGGTGCTGGAACCAATCCCCCCAGGGATACAGAGGGATGACTGTTTCGGGAAATGATTACCTCAGTAGGCTTAGTATCTCCATCTCCTCACATAATCACCATAGTGTGTGTGTATGTGTGTGTGTGTGTGTGTGTATGTGTCTGTGTGTTGGAAACATTTAAGATCTACTCTCCTAGCATCTTTAGAGGATATAATACAGTGTTGTTAACTACAGTCATCATGCTGTATGTTAGATCCCCAGAATTTATTCATCTCCTAACCGGAAATTCGTACCCTTTGACTGGCATCTCCTAATTTCCCCCACCCGCTGGCCCCTGGCAACCACCAGTGCACTCTGTTTCTATGAGTGCAGCTTGTTTAGATTTCACATAAAAGTGAGATCACACAGTATTTGTCTTTCTCTGTCTAACTTATTTCACTTAGCAAAATGCCCTCAAGCTCCATCCTTGTTGTCGTAAATGACAGGATTTCCAACTTTCTCATGGCTGAATAATATTCCATTTCATATATACGTACATATGTGTGTACACACTCACACTCTCTCTCTCTCTCTCTCTCTCACACACACACACACACACACACACACACACACACACACCTTCTTTATTCATTCACCTGTTGGGTGCTTAGGCTATTTCCATATCTTAGCTACTGTGAATAAAGCTGCAATGAACATGAGAGTGCAGATACCTCTTGGATATCCTGTTTTCTTTTCCTTTGGGTATATACCCAGAAGTTGAACTGCTGGATCATATGGTGGTTCTATTTATAATTTCTTGAGGACACTCCATACTGTTTTCCATTGTGGATGCACCAACTTACATACCCGCCAACACTGCACAAGGGTTCCCTTTTTGCTGCATCAGCACCAACACGTGTTACCCCTTGTCTTTTTGATAAAAAGCCATCCTAATAGGTATAAGGTGATACCTTTTAGGCTTTTTAATTTATTCTTTGGATCATGAAACTCAGAGTTACAAACTGTTTCTCCGTTGACAGCCATGGTTTGCAGTATTTTGTGCTAGTAATATTGCGAGGAAGATGCTCCAATACCCGGTTTTGTGTACTTGGTGGATAGTCATATGGGAAAGAACCTAAGAGTTAAGGACATCTGTATTCTGGGCCCATAGGTGGTTGCTGACACAAGGCACCTCCTCTATTACTGTACCAGAAGGCTTGGTGCTTTAGTCTCCAAGTGGCATTTTAGCATTATCCTTGCTATAATTTTCCTATCAAACGTGTCCAAAAAAAGTTTCTGGGAACCGACATGCAGCCTCCCTGTGCCGTTTGCTATTTTTATATGCCTGGGGGGAGAGGCAGAAACTTCTGCTGTACTTGGTAGGACTTCCCATGGTGTGACATTTCTGCAAGCTGAAAAACTAACATGGTAGCCTCTTTTCACCTGGAGGGTATCAGTTTCTCTACTGATACTTTAAATAAGTAGTAATTAAATATTTTAATAAGTTTAAAATCTGGTTATGCATCTATATATACAATGGACTAAATGACACACCTAACTGACTCAGACGACAGCTATGGCACTCGACTTTTTAATTGGTTTTTTTCCACCCTGGCCCAGGCATAATAAATATCAAACTTTCCCTTCTCCTGAGAACTTGAGAATGGGGTCTTCACGCATGTGAAAAACAGGTTTTAGAGGTCAGAGCCATCTTTCTGCTCGAGAATTAGTGATGCAAATCCGTGCTCCCCAAAGTGGCAAGAACTGGGGCGGGTCTGGAATCACTGAGCTTCTACTGCTGTAGGGAGAGGTTAGGAGGGAAGGGCCCTTCTCAAGCTGCGTGTCTTCTGTTGGGCTTAATCCAAGCAGAAACTCAACATCCAGCTCAAATTAATTCTGAGTTTCCAGTCACCAGTGAATGGCCTTAAGAATCTATCAAGATGTCCTGAAAGCATCAACTTTAAAACGGTGAGGGTTTCCTGAGGCCATAACTCATCACCAGGTTCTCCCGAGTCCTGCTGTTTGTTTAGCACTGCTGTCCACGATCCATTAGCAGGAGTGAAAAATGGTGGCTCGTGTCTGACCTGTGAGCAGCGAATCACATAGGACACAATCCCCCAGACACTCTTTGGATCGCCGGCCTTTACCATTTTGAAGCATTGATCATCTTCCCCTGGTCCAGCATGTTTTCTCCCATCTAACTATGTAACACCCAAAAGCATTTTTTAAATTCCTTTTGGCAACCTAGCCTGTGATATCAGGCCCTTTGCAATGGCCTGCCAGTCATTCTGCAAAATGAACATTTTTAACATTTCCATTCAGTCGACAAATATCCACCAGGCATCTACTGAAGAGACAAATCACAATGACACACAAACCATCACATCTAACTTTAGGTAACTTTAATTTCAGGAGGGTTGCATGCAGGTAAACAAGCAATTATCATCAGGGTAATTCAGAAATGCAGACCCAGAGAGGAGGCTTCCTGGAGAAAAGAGGAGCATGAGTGCCAAAGGATAAAAGTGGGGAGGGCTTCCCTGGTGGCACAGTGGTTGAGAGTCCGCCTGCCGACGCAGGGGACACAGGTTCGTGCCCCGGTCCGGGAAGATCCCACATGCCGTGGAGCAGCTGGGCCCGTGAGCCATGGCCGCTGAGCGTCCGGAGCCTGTGCTCCGCAACAGGAGAGGCCACAGCAGTGAGAGGCGCACGTATCACAAAAAAAAAAAAAAAAAAAAAAAAAAAAAGTGGGGAAACAGAGAAGGTGTCAGAGGTGGAAAGAAGAGCCTGGGTAGGCGGGCTCAGGGGAAGGAAAGTGCGGTGACATTCGCAGTGATGAAATTGGTTCAGAATGGCTGAAATGACTCTAGTCCACATTCCAGAGTCTGGCAAGCAGCCCGCGGGCCTCTGACCCAGAACTTGAGAGATGGCGCTGCTGTGACCTTGGGGACACAGACTGGTGGCTCGTCAGGTTTTCTAGACTCTGAAACACCTGGCAATTCTGACATTAGCTGTGGATCTTCTCACCAGCAACGTGTCCCTGAATACAATTTTGTTCACAGTGTCAGGGGGTTCAGAGTCACGGGCAGGACACATCAAGCCCCCTGGCTAAAAATCTAGCTCAGACTTATGGGAGTTCTTTTTTCAGATGAGGAAACCAAGGTCCATAATGACATATGGAAGCCAGTTATAAAAGCCAAGACCTAGGTCTCCCTCCCTCTTCCACCGCGGTACTGCCATCTGGGCAGCATGTGTCTGGCCGTGCCCACCGTAACCTTAAAGGACTCCACGCTCTGGCCGCCCTTGACCTTGTCCACACCATCGGGCTCCATCACTCCAGCTCCCAGACTGGGAGCTTCCAGGCCTGGCTAATGCGACCAATCAGTATATATTTTACAAGGTGGAGCAAAGGCAAGACAGCCAAGGCTGGGGTGGATGACCGTTTGCTTGTCTCAGGCTTACCTGTTCCCTGCCACGTCCAGGACGTGCAGCTCAGCGGCCCGTGACACCTCTGCAGGGATCCGAGTCAGCCTGTTGTCACGCACGCAGAACACAGTGAGGCTGCTGCACCCGCCGATCTATGATGGGAAAGAAAACATGACTGTTTTCCAGGTTTTCCTGGGAGACGGGGGTGGGACTGGAGGGTCCTGTTCATCAAATGGCATGAAAAGGATGCACAAAATAACATCACACGATTTTAAGTCTCACTGATGACCAGCTATGATTGATTTAAATCATATAAAACACTGAGTCGTCCAGTAAGCTTAAAAATCTCTGCAAAACATTAAACACGAATGTTCTAGATTAAGTCAAGAAAATAAACAATACAGTTCAAAAACTGCATTCTGAACAGAAAGTCATTTTCTACTGCTACCTAATGCAACTGCATCTTTTAAATATGTTAACCAGACAACACAGGGCCAGACATATAGTATTTGGTAATATGGGAGTTTAAGAATTCTAGGTTGGAAAAGGATATGAAAAGGGAGATATATATATATATATATATATATCTGAATCACTTTGCTGCACGCCAGAAACTAACACAACATTGTAAATCAACTATACTTTAATAAAAAATTAGATTTAAAAAAAAGAATTCTAGGTTGTTTCAAAAGTCAGGCCAAAGGTAATACACACACACACACGCACACGCACACACCCCTTTGAAGACCTGCCCATTATGTTAACTTCAGTGTTCCAGTTTCTTTAAAAATAAAAGAAAAAGAGGAACATCTGAGAGATGACACATTGATTTCTACCATACATCTTTTAATAGCCTTTGGTCATTCACAACTTAATTTGATAAATTCATTGCCCTTTGACAAATGCAAAATGAACCATCTTTTAGCAAAAAGTGAATTTGGTCGACTATGACCTACTGCTGAAAGCACACGTCGACATCTGCACCCACACCAAATTTGATTCCCTTTTTATTTTAAGTAACTGATTCAAAGGTAACTGAGCTTAGTAAGAGTCTAGTCTTCACAAAAGAATTCAAGGACTCTCTTGAATAAGCTGTCTGTGGTTTCTACAGTCAGGAAAGCTGAACGACGGGGTTGCAAAACCAGCTGGGTCCCAGACACAACATCCCGCAGGCCCGCGTCCATGCTGCACTCTCCGCACATGCGCTGTTCTGACTCGGGGCGGCTGGGGAAAAGGTCTGATGAAGGGACCTATTGATTCTGATACATGGAAAAATACCCCAGAGCCTCCGCCAGAGGAGGAGCAAGACACCCGGCTCTTCATCAGTATCTGAATATACCTTCTGCCCTTTTCTATTTATCTCTGTGTTAAATGTACGTCTGTATCTTAAAAAGCGGAATGCACATTTATGGAACTGCTTACATAATTACCTTTTGTGCACAATCTTTTTATGTCTTCCCTTAGGAGTTAATATAAGGATTTTGAAATAATACATTTAACCACAGCATGGGACCATAATGAATGTAAAAGAAAACTAAACACACAAGAAAACACAGACTAACATTCCTCTCTGGTCACCTGGAAACACCCAGAGACGTACTGTTCCCCTCGTTTCTCAGTATTCACATCTCCCATCCCAGAAAAACTGGTTTCCTCACTGTCCTCTAAAAGACATCTTGTATTTTTGGTCGCACTGTTTCTCATAGACACACCCTTCTTCTTTCCGTCTTTTTAAAGTCTTACCATCACCCCCAATTAGCTAAACATCCTCTACCCCGAAAAGCCTTCCCAGAACCCCTGGTCCACGTTAATCCGTTTCTTCCTTCCTAACTATGGTCCATACAAACCCTCTGACAGATCGTTTGATGGGGCTGTTTAATTTGCACGTTTACATGTCATCAGGGTGCTTGGCCAAAGGGGAAGCCCAGCTACCTACCAACATTCCTCATGAAGGTATGTCTACACACTTGTATTCGTTTACTTACTACTGAAAGGCTGCTACTTAAAGTTGTCATCTGTTTCTATGTGTAACAATGGAGACCACAACACTCTTTTCCCTGGTTAAGAATTACTAGGGCGGCCTCTCACGTTTTGTAAATATCATGTCCTAAAAGAGGCGCATCTTCTGTGGGGCCTGGCATTCTTCCCTCCCTTGAGGAAGGGGATCCGTTTAACCCAGGTGCCCAGGCACCTCCCAGAAGGAAAGGAATCAAAACCCTGGACACCCTGGATCGTGCGAGGACCGACACGATTAGATTCTCTCTGATGAATTTAGGTGACCCCAACAAAGATCGACCCATGGGGAGGTCCCCGTGGGGCCCGGCCCCGCTCCATGTGGACGGGGATCCGCACCGGGTCTGCGAGCCAGGAGGGGCGCCTTCTGGGTCAGCACGTGGCTGAGGCCGGTCACGCCACATGCCAGCCTGGCTTTGAGGAGACAGGGCTCATCTGGACTCCGGGGAGGCAAAGCGGGTATCGGTTATTTACACACAGAGCCGAGGCTGCATCGTGATTTGGGGCTTTGCTTTGTCAGGAAGCCGCCCACTGCCCCCGCCACCGGTGGGGTCTTTGTTTGGGGGGCCTACTGTTGCATACACCATGGGAACATTTGCAATTTGTACCGTGTGCCTATACCATCTACTCCTAAAAATCAATTAACTAATGAAAGTGGGTCAGAGAGGTCTCTGAAAGTCGTCCATGCAATAAAAGTTCTGGACAAGTTCACACCGCTTACGTACTTGGGGGGAAAGAACGGGAACTCCCGGTGGAGGGTGTGCACTGCCTACGTGTTTACAGCCTGTGATTTATTTTTTTCTCTTTCCTTCCCCGCTCTACTCTCACACCATTTGAGAGGTCAAGGGGAGGAAGGCAGTGTATCCAAGAGCCTCAGGCGCTCTGGGTGGACAAGGCAGGTGAGTGGCCTCTGAGCACCACTGGCCATGTTTTCAGGAAATGATGAGGACAGAGAATCCGTCTAGGCTGAATGTGCGAGGGCTGCCTAACGAGGCAAAAAGCAAAGGACACGCTCACACCAAGCCAGCTGGGAGGGCATGGCGCAAAGCTTTGGCTTTTGGAAAAGATGATCGAGCAGTCAAAACCATGATTCAAAAGACAGAGTTCTTCACAGGCGTCAGAGGGGGATGTGGGGTGACAGAGGAGGGGGGGGGGCTCTGGGATCTCACAGACCAGGGGTGGAACGTAGGCTAGGCTCCGTCCCAGGTCCTGTGGATTTGGATATGTTACTTTAGCAAAAGTAACAATAAGCATTAGATTGAACGAAACCACCTATCACAGCCCCTATCCTAGGACCTGGCCTATTGCTGCTGCCAAATAAACGTAACTGTTGTTCTTCCAAGAAGTGAAAGTCCCAGGTCCCAGTGACAGGCTGTCCACCCCTGAGTCCCTGCTGTGTTGCTGGAACTGTGCTGAGGCTGCCCACCTCTGCCCTGGATGCCCCAGAACCTCCTAAAACACTGTCCCCCTGACGATGCATCACAGTGACATTTTGTGTTCATAGGAGTGAAGAACCGGCCTGAGTTCAGTATTGCATTCTGCATCATTCGCATGTATTTCTGCCTTCTCTGTTGGGTTCAGGAGGCAGAGTTTGCAGGCTTCTTAGAGGTCAACAGGATAAAATGTCTCCATCACTTAGAAATTCTGGGAAGCAGAGTCACTGTTTAAATAACTTATTACCAGCTACGTAGGAAGCTGATATTTTCAAACTCCCTTTAACCACAAAATAGCACACAAGGATAGCAGCACCAGAGAAAAAGAACACAAGGGCTTGGACTTGGATTCTCTGAGAATTACAGAACGTAGCTAAGGACCCTTGTTGAGCTGTTCTGTGTTCTCCTAATTCAAGACAATGCTGTCCTTAACACTTTGGCACTGATCTGATCCATCTCAAGGATATGGGACCTGCAGATCACTGAGCAAACCTTCGGTAAGGTCAACTTTCCCTGAGTATTAACTGCCTGCAGGTGACAGCTTAAAGGAGCTAATCTGACAGATTGCATGACTCAAAGAGAAAGCCTGTACTGGTCACCTTTGCCTATAGCCTGCCTTGCGAATACCTGCCCCGAGTGGAAAGGAACTTTCATTTTCCTTCGGCATCTTCCTTTCAATATTATTTGTAGCAGAACTGAACCCACATTTCACTGGCAAGAGGGAAAATGTACAATAAGCAAAATCTGGTCAAAATCCTATTTGAACAGAAATAACATGAGGTATAATTTTAGAAACCAAAGCCTATTTTTTGCCTTTCCCATGATCATCTGTGGCATATTATTCAAATGTTCCCTGCTCCAGAAATATTTTGGAAACCATGTGGTTTTGGGACTCCCTGAATTGTTGGGCCACTGACATCAAAATATCCACTAACAGCGACAGCATTCTTCTAATTATAAGAAAGTAACTTAGTTGACTGGAAAATAAAAACCACATACACACACGCACGAAAGCACAATGAGAAAATAACTCAAACCAAATCGTGCCACGAAGGGATAATCAGTGTTAACATTTTGAGGTTCAAATGCCATGCATTTGTGATTATAAATATGCACTTCAACAGAATTAGGACCAGCCCTATGATCTTTAACACCTTTGTTTGCATACGGAATCAAGAATGTCTTCCCATGTCCTTTTGCTTCTAGCAGGATTTTTACTGACCACATACTGATTTTATTTCCTTCTACGTATGTACCACAGATTACTCAGCAGGTCACCACTGTAGACACTGCTAATTAGTTCTACCATTTCTTTGCTGTGTGATCCTGGGCAAGTTACTTAACCTGAGTCTTAGTTTAGAAATCAATATCTGTTGGATGCTAATGATGATTTACCTGTACCTCATTGAATTGTTGTGCAAATCAGATAAGAATTAGCCTGAGGGCACTTGGCACAGGGCCTGGCACATGTCAGCTGCCTCCGGACATGTCTGGCGCGGTGCCTGGAACACGTTAGATGCTCCTGCATACACTGGGAGAAATGATCTCATGCATGATTCTCAGTGTACCTCCATAATTGTTCTCCTAGGATAAATTCCTAGAAGTGGAATTACAGAATCAAAGGGTATGCATATTTTTCAAATGTTTAATACTACGACCAAATTCCCTTCCAGAGAAGCCAAAATAATTTATATTTCCATGATAACAGGCACTTTCCTGTACTCTCACCAATATTTGGTATATTATTATATTTTTTAAATCTTGAAAATTTGATAGGTGAAAATGCTTCAAGTAACATTTTGTGAACAATGATTTCACATTAAAAGTCATTTCTATTTTTTTCTCCTGTGAATCACTTACTGTTTTTTTGTGGGGGGTTCTTTGCTTTTCTTTCTGTCCACTTTTCTAGAGTGGGTACATCTCTTTTCTCAATGATGTGAAAGAATTTCTATCAGAGTAAGGAAAGACAGCCTTCACGTGTGACGCTGTAAACGTCACCCTGCCCCCAGCCTGTCTTTATTTTCCTGAAGGTCAGAAATCTCATTTTCACGGAGACAAGTCCATCAACTGCTTCTTTTATGAGTAATTTCCTCTTTCAAGTTTAGGAATGCCTTCTCTATCCTGAAACCCAACGGTCAGCTTTTCTTTTCTTTTTTAATTCTAGCATTTTTAGGTTTTGTCGTATCTCTTTTATTTATCAATAATTCACTTTAGAACATCATGGGAACTTACTCTAGAAGAATTTTAAATTGTTCTAATATGAAGGCAGAAAGCTATCCACAAAATGAATACTCTATCACCATGGACATTTCTGAATAGCACAATAATATCTGTGGGTGATTCGTGTTTACAGATTGCCTGATAAAGGAAAGCTCTGACGAATGATCTGCAAATCCTCCCTTGTCTCATCAGACTGGACAGGTATGATGTAGGTAGAGACACTTCCATTTTGACTTAATGGAGACAAGAGACTAAGCCCTAAACTGGATATATACTCCATTTCTTCCAGCCAGAAACTCTCTGTGGTCTAGGTTATTTAACGATAAGGTGTGGCTGGAAATACTATAAAGTTTGTGTATATCTTCATACCCATCCATAATCACGCATACACCGACTTCCTGTCTATCCACGAATCAGAGTCTCTTCCCCTTAATTCTTCCCTCCACCAAAAACAGGGTTTTTTAGGGAACTTCCTTATCACAGAAACCTACATACTTGAGCAACGGGATGAGAAATAAAAGACGCAAGTAAGTGGTTTGAAAAGTCAGAAGCATGCCACATGTAGCAAATAAAGCGAATCTAAGCCTGTCCCTCAGAGACAGAATCGTGCCAACAGAGTAGAATTTGGTGAAGGCAGATGAGCCCCCAAGGTATGCCTTTCAGAATTTCTGAATAACTTAAGACGTAATTCACAGAAAAGCATTCTTTTGAGAGAGAATAATTGGAACAAATCTGACAAACACATAGCAAAACCAGGTTCCAGGCCATGCAGTCATTTAAAGAAACAAACAAAAAAACTGAGTTTCGAGGACAATGTCCAATCTTTTACAATGAAGAGCACACAAAGCTGTCAGCCGATCTGAATCTTCATGCATTTGAGAAGCAGAATGGAAGTCAGAGATGCAACTGTGGTCTGAACAATACTTACAAGATTGCAAGTTTACCTGACTTTTTCTAAATTTCCAAGCAGCTAACAATTAAGAAAACAAGAGACATTCATTGATTTGCAAATGTTTACTACACATAGCACCACACAACACAAACAGAATCTATTATTGTGATCCACACAGCGCAAACATTTTCCCCTCAACCATTTGGGAAAAAAATGCAAATAAATGCTGCTATAGACGAAGGAACTGTGCTGTAAAACTGACAATATGTGATACTATCAAATGGGGAGGGAAAAAGACAAAAAAGAGGAAGAACTATACAGCACAGCAGACCAATGGCCATTAATACAACTATGGATTTGGGGCATATAAATGGAATTGGTCAGCATTTCAGTTTAGATGTGCCATGCGTGCGACTTAATTGTTCAAGAGGAAGTAATCATGTTTGGAAAGAAAAGAATCCAATCAGGAGAGTTCAAGATTTGATAAGATGGTATCAAGCTTGGAGGCAGAGTGTGGGCACACACGTGGCATCCCCCCCCCCCCACACACACACACACTCACACCAGACCAACAAACAAGACCCCGTTCACGGTGAGGGGCCCATCGATGATCTGGCAGCTCAGCCCGAGGGTCAGAGGCCAGCGCTGCCCGTTTCTGCAGGGTCACCAAGCTGGGACCCACGGCAGAATTGGGACACGTCCTAGCCTGGGAGCTCAGAGTGTGTGAGTCGGACTGAAATGGGCTAGAAAAGAGCCAGTCCCTGGGGTCCTAAACAGCTCTGCTTTCTCGGGCAGCTGCAGGAAAAGGCACAAACTTCATTCCTTGATGAAACTCCAAATGCCAGGAAAGCGATCATATCAATAATTTCTTTCTCTCAGAGTGAAAACAGGGCTGATGCTAATAAGATGGGGAGAGTTTACAAGAAGAAACTCCTCACGTTCTTGTCTAAAAATGTGTTCCTTTGAAAGAACAGATCCAAAGAGAGGGATTGGGGACATGGAAGGTGGGTGGTGACCTTGCTGGGATTAACATCATAATCAGAAGCCCTCTCTTTGGCATTTACTGAAACTATCCCTCAAATGTATTAATTTTCTAAAGTGTCCAAACTAAAGATGATTCGACCTTCCTTTACCCAATCAAGGTCCTGCCTTACGTCAAGGTCACAGCGATGAAAAGGTAGGTTCAATCTGCTTTTATGAGCTTGGCCATCTGGGGACACGTCTGGAACCCATTCTCCCGACTCCCGGCTGTGTGAGCCCCGGTGGGGAAAGCTTCTCACCAGCCTCAGTTTCCTCATCTGTAAAGTGAGGAAATCCTCACGGCCTCAAAAAGCTGCTGTGATGATTCAATGAACATACACAACAGCACCTAGTGTAGTGCAGGGCATTGAGAAAGGAAGTCATGAATCTTTTCTACTTCTCTCAGCATGTGTTTCTGTGTCCGATCTACACCCATCCACACGGGCTCTCCAACAAGAGTACAATTAACTGCTCAGAACACCAGCTCTGTGTTTCGGTTTATTGCTTTGAGACTGGAACCAAAACAATTTGATGAGCAGACTCTCTTGTGTCCCGGTGTAGCCGAGATGGAGATTTAGGTCTTTCTGCTGGAAACAGAACGTAGTCACATTTATAACAAACATCCTTAAGCTTCCACTCAGGAAGGCTGGCCATTCTCACCCAGGGACAGGCCTGGGCTGCCGAGAGTAGAACATCCAGATGGAAAAGGGAAAGAAGAGACCAAGCCAAGTCGGACACCCAGAGAAGCGGCCCTGGGAGCATAAGAACCCCTCGAGCTCTGGCTGGTTAGAGGGCAGCTTTGAAACTATTCCAAAACAGATGTTAGAAAGGGTCAAAAAGAGAAATAAGGAGGAAACCGCGCCTGGCCAGTGGTCATCACATCAGAGGACACAGCACCTTTTCATATGAGGCCTTGGCCAGGAGGAGGGGCTCACCAGTGGCTCAGTTGATGGGCGGAGGAGGTGGGGGAGAGTGGAGAAACGGCATCTAAAACTTTATTTTAGGCTCTATTGCTAATAAAAAATCAAGCTCGGTACGACCCATTTCCAATCAGGTTCTCCTGGTTCCAAATAGAAAGCAAATCTTCCTTTTAAACAATGGCCCAGACGCCTCCCTGTGTGATCTGTCTCAGGTTTCCTCCCCATTCTCAGTACTGGCACCTCCTTTGCCAGAACTGAAATGCCACTAAGCTGCACAGCTATGCCTGCAAACGATGGTGACTGTCTCTTTTCTCCTGCTTGGAGCACTGACCAAAAAATCCTAAGAACCTGGCCTGACCTTCCCGGGCATCCTCCTCTACTTGGAGGGCTCACTCCCTCTCTCCCAGAGGCAAGCCTCTGCCCAGGCAGACACTCCATCAAGATCCGTTTTTACCACTCCAACGGCTATGGGACAGTTTAACTCCTCATTAAAC